>NC_079491.1:3153142-3498975 GCF_020520425.1 Spinacia oleracea
TGCAAGACTGCAATTGTTGAAGATAAATACTTCATTCTGTAGCCATAATCTAGTAGCAATAGAGCACCAAGTGAGTTTCTTCATATCTAGGAATATCCCTGAGCTTTTTAAAAGATAGCGACTTAAATAGTCTGATTACTCTCCTGCTTCACACCCCTGGGGTACGTAATAGTTGCTTGTGTTGTTAGTCTTGAAAGAGCTGCAAGCCTGCCACCACTCTGTAACGTATACCTGGTGTTGAAAGTGCTCATAATTCCCTCCCCGACGCTGCAATTCTTGCTCATCACTTTTTTGTGTTGCTGCCAATGCTTCACGTGACATCACGTCATTGCTAACCTGATCTTGCTGCTCCTTATATTTTGTTTCTCTACGCTTCACTTCAGTGATTGGATATGGTTGTAAGACTTTGGCTCAAAGCAAAAAACACACATTTAAGCACTACTATAGGGTCCTTGTTTCGGCACCAATTATGGATTGCACTGGTTAAGTATTTCACTACTTCTGCTAGAAATACTAATGTCTTCTGTCACTAATATTTTACTTGAATGGGCCGCGTGGATCTGAATTCTGCACAAAAACCTTCAACTGCTAATTTCAATTTGATTCCTGTTAGACCTCTACAAAATCGAGTTACGTTAGAAAACTAATGCTTACCATTCCCTCGAGACCTTTTAAATACATTGTAGTGAAGCTTTTGTACTGGTAGAGTGGTAGATGCCCCAAAAAGCACTTGATGGCGCTTAGGCTTGGACACGAAAATGGAAGGAGAAATGGTTCTTCTCCCTTAACTGTGATGTCATCTTGAAGGACATCTTCGATTTGTATCTGCCTTTTAGCTGTCTATACATAATGTGTTCCATTTATCTCCAAGCTCCTGTGTAGAGTATCTAACTTTTTTTCGGGCCGGGCTTAAACGGGCCCGGGCCAGACTGTATTTTATTCGGTCTAAATTTTCTTCAAATGGCTTTATATATGAACGGGCCGCACTGGGCCTGACCAAAGTCAAAGCAATGTAACCATACCAAAGCTTATTTTGTGCTGTAAAAAAAAAAAAAAAAATCCAAAAAACAAAAATAATTAAAAAGACATCCTAACCAATTTGATTTATCTACGAGTTTCATACCAAAATCCCTAAAACCATTTTGAAGTTCAAATACTTTTACAAAACCATAAGCCCATTAACCTGCAACCACAAACCACATATATAAAGAACTTCCCTTCTTCCATTAAACCCTTTCTAAAGCGGTACTAGCACCTCATGATTCGCTGCCATCGCCTCTGGAACCTCCGCCATCGATTTTCCTCTCTTCTCTCTCCTCCATATTCGACGATTGCAAGCCTTTTCAATGTTGATTCGTTCTGCATTTTATTGTTTGAATTTGTGCAGCGAGAATCAAGCCCCATGAGTTGAGGCAGAAGCCCAAGGCAGATCTCTTGGCTCAACTTAAGGATCTCAAGGCTGAGCTCTCCTTCGCGTTGCTAAGGTTACCGGTGGCGCCTCTCAGCTCTCCTTCGCGTCGCTAAATACCGGTGGACATGACAGGAGGGTGAGAGAGAGATAGTTGAGAACTAACGCTTATAACACATAACCGTGTAAGATCTAATCCCAACCCTTTAAAATCCCGTTAAAAACAAACCCTTTAACAGCCTGGTCCATTTATAACATTTAAGGGCTGAGCCCGTTTACAAACGTGCTGGATACGGGCTTTTACTGGAGCCCCAGCCCATTGAACAGGTCTACTCCTGTGTAGCTGTCTCCTTGCATGATGCATTTGTTTCTTCAAGCTTGTATTCATATTTTCATCAATCTTGTGGTGGTGGGGGGTCTTGTACTTCCATCCCATTCATCGAGGCAATTGAGTCAGTAGATTACCGCTGCTTCCGTTGATAGTAGGCCATGCGAGGGAAACCTTCAAAACGGACTTAGAATAAGGATGCTGGTTTAGAACCTCTTTGTCTTGCCTTTCCCTTTCTTGCTTTCTCATCATTTGATAAGTAGCCTTGAAGAATCTGCTGCAACTTTGTGGAGTACTTAACTACTTCATATGAGCTTTCTTCCCCTCCCTCCACCAATTTCATCAGAACCTGAAATCATGGTAAATCCTTTACTACTTGATTGTTAGGCTCTCTAACCCCGAAGCTTTGACAAGATCACCATGTGCTTTCTCCACCACACTTAACTTAGAGATCCCTGTGCGCTTCTAAATAGAGCTTTCACATTGTTGTTGTCATATTCTAACACCAAGGACCAAAGAGCAAAGTACGCTAACTTTTGCAAACTCCTGCATCTTAATGGCACAAGCAGAGAGGCCATGTTGGGATTCAAAGAAATGGCAAGTTTACGTAAGTACAACATAACAATAGATTATCATTCTCACTCTTTGGCAATGCAAAGCATAAAGCCTTTACATATCCTTTATGCATGATACAAGCATCCTATACTTGACTACTTTTGTGCGTAAATACTAAATAGTTTGTTCCTCTCTCCCTTAGTAATTTAACCTCTTGGTTTCTATGTTCCGTAAAGAAATTCAAAATAAATTCATCATCATCATCATCATCCTCATCCTCATCCTCATCCTCATCCCGATTAAGATGAAACTCCATCAGAACTGATTGGATAAAAGTCTGCTCCATATTGAACACAACCAAGGATCAAGCAGAACCCCTAAGGACAATATGTCCAATATCCCTCGGACCATTTCAGAGAAAAAAGTAACTACTGGAATGTGGACACACAAATTGATAACTCGAGTCTAGAAAAAAGTCAAACCCAGAAAAGAATCTGAGCTGCCTTCAATCGCTTCTGAAGGTTCTTGTGTGTACTTTCCGGCAAAACTTAGTGATCAGCAAGACCTCCTTAGCCATACGGTCTCCCTGACAACTGGTATAAGCTGGTCAAAGGCTATTGGAAATTTATCAAAGATGGTCTTTCCAGGAGCTTTGATCGAACGCCTCAGTCGTCCTGCGACCTGCAATTTCGGATCTGGAAGAAATACCGATTTTTTTTTAATTGTAAGACATGATTAATTGTTGTTGACTGTTGTACTGTTGTTATTTTCTCTCATTATGTTGACTGTGAATTTTTAACACAGTTTTCAGCTTACATGCATCTTCTATAACTCTGTACATGCTATGGGGCTGTGAGCTTTTGTGTGACGGAGTTGCATTCGCTCTTTTTTTTTTTTAATAATATCTGAATGCATAATTGAAATATATTACTAATGTATTATTTAAAATCTTGAAGAAAAAGGTAAATTATAAAGCTATCTCTCACTCTGATTGGTCTGTTTCAGCCGGGCACCCAAAATCCAAACCGATTCAAGTGTGCTCCAGAAGGAGGACATAAAACATTATTAGGTGAACCAAAGCCTCCTCCATGCAGAGATCTCGACGCTTGCTGAGGTGGCATCTGCACGATGGATGCTTCAAATAACGTGCCATACACCCGCCTTCGCTCTGAAGAGCTTGTTGTAGCATTTTTGCTGTATTGATGCCCGTTTTTTCCATTTTAACATTATTTATGGTGCTTTAATTATAGATTTATTATCGTTGTTCAATTCGATATGAGCTCTTGTTGACCTACATTACTGCATGAGCCCCCATAATGGGAAAAGTAACCCTTGTTATGTACTTTTGGTATTCCTTGTGGAAAAAAACTCAGAACTATTGCTATAAAAGAGCTTGTTGCAATTATGCACTACCAGATTAAACATTGTTGTTACCTTACCTCTTTCATCAGTTTTTCAGATTGCTTGTAGACAAAGAAGGTCATGGGCCGGGCTGGGCCGAGGCCCGATCCAACCCGCCATGAAAAGCCCATCTAGGGCACGAAAAGGCACGGCCTGATACGAGCACAAAGGGTCACGGGCCAGGGCTGCACTGTATTTTTTTGAAAAAGCAGATAAAACACGCTAAATTTAGTAAAATTAGGATTAGGCACGATGGGCTTGGGCCATATTTGAACTGTAAGTTAACCCAGCACGATGCGGGGTGGACCTGGGTGGGCCCGACTCGAAGCCCGACCTGGCCCACAACTATCTTTACTTGTAGATTGACACCGGTATGGAAGGACCCTAAACCATACAAAGTATTAACTCCGTTTCTGAATGTATTTGGACCTGTATGACTTACAAAAACCAAAGTTCTGATACAGGTCAAAATTAGTAGGTCGGGTCTCATTTGATAATACTTTTTAGGAACTAGTTTGGACACAATTTTTCATCTTATGGCAAATTTAAAAGATTTTAAGGTAACTAATAAAACACAATCATTTTTCATTAGTTAATACTAGACCTGTCAAGCGGGTCGGTCACGTCGGATTTAAAAAAATTATTTTTGGGTTCGGGTTAATTCATGTTGGTCACTTTCGGGTTCTGGTTTACTCAACGAGTTGAGAGATTTTAAAACACGTATTATATTTTCCTTAATTAGGTAACAAAATACAATTTTTAATCACAAATTTACAAATTTTCCTACACAACTTTATACTTTAGTCAAATTCAACCATAAAATGACGTATAATTCAAATTAAAGTCATATTACACCCAACAGTTGTAACACCAACGTGTTTACTATGCTTAAAATTCCTCAAATTTCATTTATTAATATAAATTTAATGATTTTCAATCGGTCGGGTTAGAAACGGGTTCGGTCAGGTTTTGACCAATTACTTTTCGAGTTGTTTGGGTTCGGATAAAATCGGGTTACGAGTCACAAAATCTTGTTCAAAACCCAATATTCTCGGGTCGGTTTCAGATCAAGTCGATTTTTGACAGGTGGAGAGCAACCCCCAGTTTTAGATGTTGGTCAATGGTCATTTCTCTAATTCTTTTTTCTTCAACTAGCTTTTGAGCCTGTTCATAGAACGGGCGGTTGTATAGTGGTTGTTCAGATATCTTTTGAAGTTTTAATTAGTGAGTATTTCTGATTTTTGGTAATATATGAATTAAATAGAGGCGTAATTTGAAGGTTGGAAAAATATAAAAATTATATGTTGAATAAATATTATGTTAAAGGGGTGGAGTGGAAGAGACTAATGGGTATATTAGACTATTAATAACTTGATGTTGAATAAGGAAAATGGAGTGGAAGAGGCATTAGAAGTTGTAAATTATAGAAACAATAAAGATAAATTGAAAAAAAAACAAATAAAATGATGGATGAAATGAGGGATGCCACATGACTTCTAATAATAAGATGTCACATGACTTCTAATAATATATGGTATTACTTTTTAAATACTAGGTGTAGATGTGCGGACATATTTTTCTAATGTCTTAAATTATCGACTTATTTCCGACATCTAATACTTCGACCCATATAATTAAAATTTGTAATTTCTAATTACATAATTAATTATTTTCGCGGGAAGGGGTACAAGCCAGAAGGGGCGGTGATGGAGGCGAGGGTTGGGTGGTGCCGTCGCAGTCGCAGTGGCAAGTTGCGTAATAAGCGTGTTCCCCGTGAATCCTATGGCACCCAGAGTTCCGACACTAAGGAAGAGAAATCCAGGTTAATTTTGATGTTTTCTCTGTTATTTTTCATTCTTACTATCTAGGTTTTCAATTGGGAGCTTTCATGATTCTTTTTTCCAATTGGAATTATGAATTTTGTGATCATCTTTTGCAGTGAATTGATTTTGCGGAAAAGGAAAACGATGACGGAAACGATGCCGGTTCAATTGAGCTCCGCTCTCTTTCGTAACGAGTTGTTACCAATTTCTCTTGAGACGACGTATTCCTGGTAATTTTGTTTGTTCTTTTTTGAATTTATCTTCAGTTCTATGATTTGAAATTGATTGTAAAATTTAAATTTGCTTCAATTCTTTTGACTTGACAATGATTGTAACATACGAAGTACTACAAAGGGAAACCCTTGGTGGGGTTTGCTAGGGTAACTCAATTTTCGGATTTGAATTTAGATTGTCCTGATTTTTTTTGTTATTGACTACTAGCTTTTCTCTGTTTTTTAACTTTAGTGATGCCGATGAACGTTTTCTCTTGTCAATTTTCCATACCCAATTCATAGACATGCTTGTTTTGTTTGAGTTTGGTGCTTAATGAAGAAGGTCTATGAACGTATGGAGGTTACACTCGAGTGTATATGAGACGGATTCAACTTGTGACTACTTCTACTGTTATTAGTGTTACTCCCTCCGTCCCTTAATACTTGCACCGCTTTCCTTTTCGGGCCGTCCCTTAATACTTGCACCGCTTCTATAAATGGAAATCTTTACCAATATTATATTATTTCTCACACTTACCTACTACCCCACCTACACCCATATTCTCTACAAAAAATCATTTAAAAATCAACACCCCTCACTCACCACTCCCCACCCCTTACCCATTTCCCACTAACTATATTAAAAAAATATCCCACTATCAACAAACACTCATTAAATTAATAAGTCAATTTAAATGTCTTAAACTCCCCACCGGTCAAACCGGTGCGAGTATTAAGGGACGGAGGGAGTATCTTTTATACTCCGTATTTAATTTCTTTTGATCACTAGCTCCTCCTTCTTTTCTGTTGGTGCGTAATGGAGAGGTCTATGAATGTACAACAACTTTTGTGTAAGACCGCCTTATGAAAAAGACCGCTTTGATTGCTTGATTAATTGGTTCCATTGCTTGATTAATTGGTTCCATTGCTTGATTAACTGATTCAATTATTTAACTAATTAGTTCTAGTGGCTTAACTAATTGCTTAACTTATATGACACCAATGCGGTATTTTGTGATAAAAGTTTGTAATGAATGTAAGTAGGTTAACTAATTGGTTCCATTGCTTGATTAATTGGTTCCAGTGCTTAAGTAATTGGTTAGATTGCTTAACTAATTGGTTCCATTGTGTAAGACCGCCTTATATAATGAATGTAAGTAGGTTACACTCGGGTGTATATTAGACGGATTAAACTCGTGACTACTTTGACTGTTAGTAGTGGTTATCCTTGATAATCCGTATTTAGTTTCTTTTGACTACTAGCTCTTTCTCTGCTGTTTGAGCTTTTAGTGATGTTAATTGCAATTACTTGGATGGATCAGTGTGTTATCGTTGGATTCTGAAGACGAAGATATTGAAGCGAGAAGTGACAAGTATGCAATCATAGCATTAAGCAAGCATAACAAGAAATATTCATCAAACTTTGAGCTAGTTGAGTCTGGCCCCCTTGGATCGGGATGCTGTTCGAAAGGCCGTGTTTTGCATTTAAACTTCAAGGCTAAGAACAAAGATGAACCTGATGCTGCAGTTCAGTCTTTTTTCTCTGAACTCATCGTAACTAACAGGACTGTTGTCTATCCTGACCGTGTCGTTCTCATAGGTCCAGCTGACTTATTACCAGGTTAACTTTTGACAACCCATATATATATTATTTGATCTGATCTGATCTCACAAATGTCCCTTTGTATTGTCTTGAATCTTGATGTGGTCTGATAATCTCGGTTACACTTACTTTCGTACAGAGAAAGCTGATACTAAGGGTTGCTTCTATTGTTGTTCTCGCAACATTCACCATCCAGATCACCGTTTGAGCTTCCGTAGGGGCGGGGAAGATCATTGGACAAACTTGTGCTCCCAAATCGAAAAGTTAAATACGTACATAAAGGGGGGGTATGTATTATGTAATGTTGAGGCATTCTCTTACTTTTTTTGTGTACTATTGCAGTACTACTTATCTTGGAGTTTTAGACCCTTTAATTTAATTGATCTTCCTTACTTACTAGCTTTACATAATATAGCCTGATTGAATTGTTAATTGTCCTCCTTAAAAGTTTTTAGTGAAATTAAATACTTTCGTGATTAATTGATGTAAGTTTCATTCATTCATCTTCTATTGCTGGATTTCAGAATAAAAGAAAGCGGTAGTGAAGAAAAGTTTGTTCCTAAGTTGGCGCATCCTGGAGTTGACTACTTTGGGAAGTCTATTAAAGGCATAAAAGATTCAAATGTAGCCTTGCGCTTGTATAATGAAAGAGAGGTGCGTTTTCCTTTTTCTTGATATCATCATCTCTTCTCCTGCACACGGCAATCCTTGCCTACTAGACCTGATCAAATTTCGGGCCGGGTTGGGTTTGGTTTGGGCCATGACTTTAAAATTCTGCTGGTCAAACTTCAGGTCAAAAGTTCTGCCCGGCCAAAAATAGCGGGCTTTTCGGGCCGGTCATATTTATAACTAAAAATGCAAATTTGAGTTCTCCAAAACCCACTCAAAAATTTAAAATTTCGGCCCGGGTACAAAAGCCGGGCCTACAAATTCAGCCCAAACCCCGCTATTTTCAGGCTGGGTCGGCTCGGGCTCGGCTCATGATGATCAGGTCTATTGCCTACGTCCTTAGTTTGTTTTATTGTTATGCATTTTTCAGGGTACAGACTTTGAGCTTGTGTCAGAAGGCAAATTTGGATTCACATTGGCGATTATAGGGCGTGTCATGCATTTAAATTTCGAGGCTAAGAGCAAAAATGACCCTGATGCTCCATTACATACTTTCTTTGCCGAGGTGCTTGGCAATCGTAATTATCTCTATACTGAGTTTTGCAAATGCTTGGGGCCATCTGATTCTCTACCAGGTACTTATATTATACTTGGAACATAACACTTGATTTCATTTGTCTGATCTTTACTCTTTTTCGCCTATTTGGCGGGTACTTTTTGTTTACTAGACTCCGTCAAAGATGGCCGTGGGCCAGGTCGGGCTGAGCCCAGGCCCACACTAAGCCTACTCTGAACGTATTGGGCCAGGCCAAAAAATTCAAAGCAGGACCCATGCCCACATGCTGTCGGGACTAAGCCTGTTTTTACTTAACGTAATGTGCTTTGCCATGGGCCGGGTCGGGCTGAGACTATGGGCCAGACCCACACTAATCCCACTCTAAACGTGTCGGGCATGGACAAAAAGTTCAAAAGGGTCTAGTATCGGTCCAGCCCCACGGGCTGTCAGGTCGGGATTATGCCTAATTTTACTTTATATAGCGTGCCTTGTAGTTGTCGTGCTTTTCCAAAAAAATGTGGCCCAGTCCCACATGGTGTCGGGTCGGGTCGGGTCTAAGCCTAATTTTACTTAATATAGCGTGATTTGTCGCCCTTTTTTCAAAAAAATGCAGCCCAGTCCCGATCCACGACTTCGTGCTCGTGCCGGGCCGTGCTTTTTTCGTGCCTCAGGCCAGCCCGGCCCACAACCATCTTTAGACTTAGTATTAAGTTGTGGATCGGTCACTCTGTTATAACACTGTTTTTGGCAATCTTGTTGTCACTATCTTTCAGATATTATTGATCGTCAAGGCTGTTTGTATTGTGCCGATGGTGTTCGTCATCCTCCTGGTCCGGGGTACCTTACTGGACGCGAAGCAATTGAACGGTAATTGTGCAATTGTGGTCCGCCCTTCCTAATACTGTTTTAACTAATAACTTTGAGTTGAGCATGATTTGTTGAGCTAATATATCCACATTTATGCATTTAGAGAAGATTACTGAATGGAGTTGGACCACAGTATATTGGTTTTTAGACTAGCAATGAGCTTGCTTAATTAGTGATTTAGTGGGCATCGTTCCACAAAATTTGTACTTGGTAGTAAAAGATCCGGTAACACGAGACACCATCCGTAAAATCCAAGAGACGCCACTGGCTAATTAATTGGTTATAGTGTATCATCTGTGTATGTACTCAAATACATGAGTTTTGCGCTCAACCCATCAAAAAATTATGTGATCAGACTCTACTCCCAAGAACATGCGATCAGACTATTAATGTGCATGGTACATGTGACATTTCAAAAGGCATGTAAAATCTAATTTAGAAAATAAGGAAGCAAAGATATTTTAGATAGTTCAAATTTTGGACATAAATTTTCCTCCTACACTCATTCATTGGCCATATGTGCCCATTCATGATAAAAGGTAAGCACATAAACTCGATGAGGAATATACAATAATCGAAGGTGGAACGTCTAGTATCCGGACAACCATTCCAATCTGCATGTGTAAGATAATAGCTTGCGAATAGATGATTTATACAATGCAGACCAAGGAATATACTACCTTGTTTTGAACTTTTCAGGCCGGCACAATAGAACGTGGGCATGGTGTGGGGCCGTCCCGGTTAGCCCATGTCCTATGGGCTTGGCCCGAAGCCCGACCCACATCCAACTTTACCCGTAACTCCTTGTTGGGTCATGCTTTTTTCGTGCCCAGGCCGAGCTTTTTTACAGGCCCAGCCCACATGACATATTCACTTCATGAATCATGACGAGTTATTATTATGTACGTAAAAAGTCACGATAGCTTGACTGTGCCCTTTTCATTGCGTTAAGGTGGTTTTGAAGAAGTTGCCATAAAATATACGGATTTTTCATGAAATACCCCCGAATTATGGCGTAATTCACCAAATGCCCCTCGACTTTCAGAAATTCACCAAATGCCCCTCACAAATGACTTAATACCCAAAATACCCTTACTAATGACGCGCCGTTAGTCCTCCGTTAGCCTAATTTTTAAATTCACCAAATACCCCTATTTTATTACTTATTTCATATAATACCCCTATTCTGAAACTTAATTCACCAAATACACATAACTTAAAATTACCCATTTTGATGCTCAGCGGCTAGTTTTTATGTTTGAAAATTAGCCGTTGCTTATTGTTTGCTTATAAAAACCCCTTTTCTGACTATTTATTGTAGTTTTTCTATTGTTTTGTTAATTTCATATCATTTTTGTCATGAGTTTTCTTTCAAAATCATCATCCACACCCATGAATCCACATATGTAAGAGTCCCAAACAATTTCTAATATTATGGGAGGAAATTTCCATCTGAGGCTCCGATACAACACTCAGTAAGTTTCAATTATGATCCAATAAGTTCAGGCCTCATCCAGTAAAGACAATGCACTTTAGCTGAGCAAAAGGCCAAAAAACCCCATTTTCAAAGGGATCTTATGTAAGTGAAGCTGAAGTAATTCAATCTAAAGCTAACACCTTAATTTTCTTATTGTCCGAATAGTAAAGAAACTAAGAAATCAAGTTCAATAACACATACATTTTTATCACAACCTCGATTTCAACTTGGATTCATGATGTGAAAATCTTGAGTTTGGAGGCAAATCTTTGTGCCAAGATTCATGTTTTTTCACTGGTTCATGAGCTTTGGAACATACCTTAGTTTCATTTTTTTTTCTTGTTCCCTCAAATCCAAAAATAGACATTTGTCCATAAATCTGACCATGCCAATAGGACCTAGCTCAAAAGAAAAGTGGGAAAACCTTTATGCCTCGACTGTAAGGTTGAGAGAAAGTTAGGAGATTGAAGAAAGATGTTTGGAGGCAGTAGAGACCGGAGACAAAAGGGAGTTAACGTTAAATATGTGGCATGGAAGCAATAGAAGCCGAGGTAGCTGGAACATATGCGTTAGAATAAAATTAATAAGAGCTTTATTTTTAATCTGTTTGCATATGTTAAAGATATTTCCCATATTGAAAAAGGAATACCTTCCGATTGCGTGGTAAATATAATTAATTGGTCACATAAAGAATAAGGTACAAAAGAAGTAGCTATTTTCTTGAAGAGTTGCGACGTTTTGAGGTGTTTTTAGGAGTGTTTTCTGTTTTAGTGTTGTACCGGAGCTTCAGATTGAGTGTTGTATCAGATATTCGGATGTCAAATTTTCTCCCATGATAACAAAATTTATTTGGGACTCTTACATATGTGGACTCATTGGGTGTGGATGATGATTTTGAAAGAAAACTCATGACAAAAATGATATGAAATTAACAAAATAATAGGAAAACTACAATAAACCGTCAGAAAAAGAGTATTTATAAGCAAACAATAAGCAACGGCTAATTTTCAAACACAAAAACTAGCCGTTGAGCATCAAAATGAGTAATTTTAAGTTATTGGTATTTGGTGAATTAAGTTTCTGAATAAGGGTATTTGGTGAAATAAGTATTAAAATAGGGGTATTTGGTGAATTTGAAAATTAGGTTAACGGAGGACTAACGGCGCATCATTAGTAAGGATATTTTGGGTATTAAGTCATTTGTGAGGGGCATTTGGTGAATTTCTGAAAGTCGAGGGGCATTTGGTGAATTACGCCAAAATTCGGGGGTATTTCATGAAAAATCCGTAAAATATAATTCATGTGGCATTTGTTTCGTTAGGGTTTTCTAACAGGATCACTGTCATACCATTACCGACGCGTACTAGTGTTATTGTATTTAAGGATGCCAGTGGAGCGGGTTTTATGGGAGACCCGCCCTGTATCCGCCCCAAATAGGTTGGAATGTAGGGAGGTTTGGCTGGTGATGGGTATAAAAATCATACCCACCATTGGTGGTGGGGGTGTGTATTTTGTGATGGACCCGCCCCATCTCCGCCCGCCCCACCCCGTCCCCACCCACCCCGCTTAATACACGTCAATCCTACCCGTTTGTCATTTCCCATGTGAAATAAAAATTTAAAGAAGATAAAAAGTTAAATATTTTTATTTTATGTGTTTGGATTTGTGTTGTAGTATGTGATACAGAGTAATATGAATTAAGGCGAGACTTTTGATTTGTTTGCTTGAATTTTTTTTTACGGAAGTTACTTTTTAACACAATGTTTGCTTAATAACAAAAAACTAGGTGGGTTTTTGACGCGGATATGGGGCGGAGATGAGACATGGATGGATATCCAAGCGGTTGGTGGGGCGGGGATGGATTTTAGTTTGTACCCGTTGAGGCAAGGATGAGGATGACGTTTGTATCCGCCATGGGTGATGGGGCGGGGATGGGGATGGAGATAGAGAGACCTACATCCGCATATCCGCCCCGCCACCTTGACATCCCTAATTGTATTACCGTTACACACACAAGCACAAACTTCATCTGAAAGTAAGCACATTGCCTAAAACAGGCAATCTCTGGATTAAGCAATGTGCTTTGACTTGTAAGAAAAAACACAACACATTCCCTTACTGAGGCGGCTAATGGACCGGATTAACCCAAGCTTGCCTAACTCGGCCAGATTAACGAGTTGGTCATCATCAGAAACAAGTTAGCTTGCCAGAAAGGGAACCCGGTTTAGGATTAGTGGTCCACTCGAATTCAACTTCGAATTGTAGCAATTGGTAGATGTCCATATTCCTTAACCCCTCCGGCCCTCCCTCACCGAGGAATTCTAAACCTCAAGTGGCTCGTGTCCATATGTACACAAGTGATCCAAATACAACATCTTTAGTACCAACACAGAATATATCAGTACCAAAAACGCAAATGACTTAATTTGCGTTTTTGGTACTGATGTACTGATATATTCTGTGTTGGTACGCAAACATGGTTGTATTTGAGTCACTTGACAAACCATTATAGACTTAGTTTCCCTCCAAGTGCCTAGCTTTCTATGTTCTAACTACTAGAGTGGCAAAAACACAACCACCCCACTTTACATGAGAAAACAAATGAGTAAAACTCATAGTGCTCAAGAAAAGCAACTTGGTAGGATCCTCTGGTATGTACTATGTTTTTACACCTAGCTAAACTCCTTTTAAGGGAGGTTGGTGAGGAAAATCAACACCTACTTTGGCCACAGAATATGACAAGTAAAAAACCAACCTAAACTGCAAAGTTAGCAAATGGAAAGTTGATTCTTCAGGCAAATAATTATTCAGGGGATGGGGCAAAAAAGTGATCAAATTCGTCGGCCGACTTTTTAAGAACACAAGGCCAACCACCCCTCTGAAATAAAGACCTAAAACATAAAACATAATTAGATGGTAAGAATTGAAACTATACAAGAAAGAAAGAAGCAATTCTGGACAACCAAAACATTATCCTTTCTAAATCTGCATTCTTTTCCTGATAAGAAAAATACATAACATATTACAAAAGACATATGTACTCATCCATTCCTTTTTTTTTTTATCAAGGTCCCACCACCCACTAACATATTTTTGACAACCCTCCACTAACAAAAATATTACATAAAAAGTGCTTTTGTCATTCACCACTTACTCTCTCAAAACCCTACCATATCAGATTTCAAAATTCAGAAATTCAGAAAATCAGAAAATCAACTTCAACTTTGACAATTTCTTCCCCTTTCTTGCCTTTACTTGAACTCAACAAAGACTATGTTAGAGTTGTGCTTCCATTTTTTTAGCCATGATATATATAAGTCACTATTTGTTGACAAAACTATCCAAGGGAAGGGAAAAGTTGAGCACTATGGCATATTGGCATCTGACTTTTGATACCAAATTCAAAGTTGAGAGATGTGACTGAACTGATTTCTTTGGAGGGTTGAATTTTGACAGCAATATATGTATATATTGTGGGGACCATACGATCAAATTAGCGAGTTATGATTAAGGGAAGCTGAGGGATTGATCACCTTACGGGGTTAAGAAGGTGGGTTTGACTCGGGCTTCACAAGTGACCCGGAATCTGGCGGCTGAGTGTGATAGATTGCAGATGCGAGTGAGATGGGCATGATGCAAAGTGCCTTGGACTGCAGGAATTGCATTGCGGCCCCAACATTCTCTTCCATGAGCTTCGCAACTTGTCTTTCGGTTCCGTCATTCGACCATTTTTCCCACACTGGTTGACCTCGTCCACCTTCCCCACCTTCTTCCTGTTGGGAAGAGAAAACGACATTAATGAAAACATGTCATTTAATCTGAGATGAAAAACGTCAACTTTATTGCCTTTTCTTTATCTCGTACCAGAAACGATATACTACCTCCGTTTCAAAATGATCTTAAAGGTTACTATTTGCACAAATATTAAGAAAAAATAGAAAAAATGTGTAAAAATATGGGTGAATATAATAAAATATGGATTAAGTATGGTAGATGGGTAAAAAGGTGGTGAGTGTAAGAAAAAAAAATTAATGAAGTAAGAGAAAATGAGTGGAAAGTTGTGCATATTGGGGGGTAAGATAGTAAATTTTAAATGGAAAGTGTAAAGATAATTTGAAACAGAAGTAGTAATACACTATTTTTTTATACCTCAACAGATGATATAGGCATGTCTGTAACGAGTGGCACCACCGCACCAGCTCCACCCAATCTACTCATGCTCAAAACCTGTTAATTAATGGTAAATCATAAGCATTCATACAAACTTTATTTTTAAAGGTACCATACTAATATATGATTGAGTGCAAGCTTCTCCTTGAAGTAAAGAGTGAAACATTGCATTAAAAAACAGCAGAATAAGTTAAATTATAATAGCATCAATGATCAATCTAATTATGATGATTTAATTATACTTATTATAGTGTCCAGGTTATAGACACTTATATAGAATTGAGAGGCTAAATATAGGGTGCCATGATTGAGGGTCTCGTGTAAGAATTATACAAACCTGTATCATGAAGTCATGATAGAAAATGATGAAAGATCATATTAGGATCATAGCTTTTTTGCTTAATAATTAGGACACTTGATATATGGGTCGATGTGTTAACCGGTTAAGCATAATGAATGGAGAAACTCATTGGATACTAACTATTGAGGAAAAGAAACCTAACAAATTGTTTTTGAATTAAGATTTATAAATTATAATACTAGCATTATGCAGCAAAATGATGAACAATTTTGAGTTATCTTCTACTACGAAACAATTGCTTCCATCATGTGACAAGGAATAAGAAAACCAAATCCCAACCCAGAGTCTCAAACATAAGATTACCTTGACTTGCAACCTCAAAAACTTCACATAATCCACGATTTCATCAAGCATTGCAGCTCTATCTGTCTGCAAAAAACAAACGTCACAATGCAAGGATTACAACCTGACACAAATGAACTCTTTTGAACGGTAAATTGCAGCTAAATAAGCAGTTATGCAGTATTAGTGTACCTAATTTAAACCAATTTGAAGCTTATGAGCATGATGAAGGTCAGGAAAGGTTCAGAAGACAAGAAACCAGCTTAATGACAAAAATAAAATAAAATAAAATCATAATTGAAATAGATTACGGATATCTTGAGAAGGTTAGGGTGGTGTAAACACTTTCAAAGGCCACAATTTTCCGTAAACCCTTCAATATTGTGAAATTGTCCATGCATGCACAAAAATCACCTTGAGGTCTAAGAAGCAGAGTTGTAGTAAGTCACCTAGAGGTCTAAGAGGCCAAATCCAATTATTGAAAAACAGAGGTATTCTGCTGCTAAATAGCACGGCGAGCGTAAAGCATCAAAGACTTTTAATCCCAAAATCATGTCATGGATTATATCAAATTCATCCAACGGTATTAATCATGTCTCAAATAAAAGCTAAGGCATTGATCAACATATGACAACTATGACAAGGGGAAGACATTTTCAGCACCAAAACAAACTGACCTTGTTGACACTAGGAACAAGATCTTGCAGTGCCCTGATTCTTTCAGCAATTCTCTCTCTACGCAACTGTTCAGAAACAAAATCAGAGTATGTTATGCACACATTAAAAGCATTAAGCATTTTCTCCATTCTATTATACATTATAACACCTGATAAAAACAACCAAAAATGAATACTCTTATCCTAGAAATAATGCTTCCTCACGTACATAACTACTCTCTGTGTCCCTAAAAGATTGTCCCATTTGACTTTTCACGGTCTCCAAGACACAACTTAAAACGTAAATATCTCTAATTCTACACGCCTAAAATTATGAAAAGTTGATATTCTGAAAATATATATTGAAAGACCCCACATTTATAGGGTAATGAGGATTCATGGTCAAAGTCTTCAAAGTTTGACCCAAAAAAATGCAATGGTCCAATCTTTTAGGGACGGAAGGAGTAATACGGTAGAATTGTAACCGACAGACGTAAGTATATCCACATGAAGTTCTAAGAAGAAACCTTATGTCTCCTATTGATGATGGAAGGAATAGTTGCATTTACACAATGGGATTCATATCATTAGACAAATAGCCATGAGATTAATGACCATAATCAACTTTTTCCTCTCTTAACACAAAAACAATTGAATAAAATCTCACCCTCTCAGCAATACTGTGTGGATCAGTAGCCTGCCCTCGCCTAGCTCGTACTCTCGGACGAACAGCCGGTTGATGCGGTGCCACAGGAACCGGATTCGACATTGGCTGGCCATGGTATACCTATAAACAATTGCACACCAAACATATTCTCAATTTCCTCATATAATAATAAAAAAAGTTAAAAAGCAACTTTGATTAAACAATGCAAAAGATTAAGCCTTTCTTCACACCCTCTATTTGAACTTAACAACAAATCAACAATCATTTGTTATAACCTGTAACTTTACCAATATCATATTCATGAGTAATTCTTATCCAATAAATCCTGCAAACCATTTATTTAATTAATAACAAGCTCCTCCCTCAAAATTCGACCTCCAAACTCCCTAATCCAAGAATTAAGGCATAAAACACATGCTAAATTTCTAGTATTATCAAAGTTCTTGCACAATTATACTATTTCAGACATACTAATTTTCAATTTTCAGCAAAAAAAATAAAAAAGGAAAATTCTTTGAAAAAATTAAGTAATTATCCCAAAATTAAGACAGAAAATACATGCTAAATTTCTAGTATTATCAAAGTTCTTGCACAATTATACTATTTCAGACATACTAATTTCCAATTTTCAGCAAAAGAATAAAAATGGAAAATTCTTTAAAAATAATAATAATAATAATAATAATCCCCAACTTAAAATTTATAATAGAAAGTAATTCAAAAAACTTACATTCTTATGAAGCGAATTAGCAGAAGCATCAAGAAGATGATGTTGAGGGTCATCACGAAAACGCTTATTAGCACTACTGGAACCCTCATCATGTTTCATAAACCCACCACCGGGCTTACCACCCTGGTCCAAGCTCAATCCCAACGGAAATACGGGCGGGCCATGAAACCCACCTGGGCCGGAGCTTAACTGGAGCATCATCGGAGCTCCGGGACCCAAATTGACATCAGTTCCCGCCAAATTAGGGTCTCCCGCCGCCGCCGCGGCGGCGGCAGCAGCGGCGGCGTAAGTTTGCATCTCGAGAAGCTGTTCAAGGAAATCCTGGTTAGGGGTATCTGGGTTGTTCGCCATTGTTAGGAAGAAAGTAAGCAAGTTTTTTTGAGGTGTGAAGAAGAAAAAATGGAGGAAAAGAGTGTTTGGGTTCTTTTTGTTAAGTAGTAGTACGCGGAGAGAGAAAATGATGACTTTTTTGGTGACTTTTTTATTCTTTTTATTTTATTTTATATATTTTTTTAATTTCAGGCAGCTGTAAAGAAATTAAAATGGGGGAGAAATAATAATAAATAATTATAATTATGATTATAATTTGGGAAGATAATTAATAATGATAATTGATAAAGGGATTAAAGGGATATGTTTAATAACGTGTTGTTTTTGGAGTTGTTTAGGATTATCTAATCTTGTGTCTTAATCATGGGTGAGATAGAGTTAGGAAAAACTAATTGTGTAATTGAACTATTCCATGTCATAATTGGTAGGGTTGTATGAACTTATTAATCTAATAATAAAGTTTTGTGAGTTCTTTTTTTTGGTACAAAAGAGAATGGTTGAGTTCTGACAAAGTATATATGTTGATTGAAAGAATATAAGTACACCTCGCTCCACTTCATAAAACAGAGACAGACGAATATCAAGATGACACAAATTGTGTTACATGCTCTTTTAACACGAATGACATCTAATTTAGTTAATACTTGTCAGGAATGATACTATAAAATTGTGATCAAATCACGCTTATATCCATATCTTTTGTGAATCTAGATACCATAGATTGAAAGATATTTGATTGGTTTATAATTTATATGAAGTTTGGGATGTATATAAAATTCAAGTTTACAAAAAGTGTAAAATTTTCAAAGAAAAAGTTGTTTGAGGTAGTTGTAGTCTTGTAGACTTGTAGTTGGTTCAATGAATCAAAAATTAAAGGAATTGTATTTGTGGGTAAAAGACAAAAGTAACCCAACAACAAAAGAATGATTGTTTAGAATGTTACTAATAAGTAATAACCATTTTAAATCCAATGTCATTCACGATTAAATAAATACGGGTACCACAAAGTAAATTTTGATATCAGATATGTATTAGTAAATGAGGAAGTCCAAATACATGCCTGGCATGTATTTGCAAAAACATGCCAACCCCAAATAAAAAGGTAAATGTAAATGTTAAATATTTTTGGGGGGAAATGTATAACGGAATTGTAAATTTGTAAAACGGGGTGGTGATTTGGCATTGCTGAGTTGGTATTGGTATTACAAAAATGGTATTGGTATTACAAAAATGGTACTAAAGTTTTTTTAAATGAAATTCATTTTCCTTAAATGGTACTCGTTTTGTACTAAATTTTATAAAGTGGTATTAATATCACAAAAATGGTGCTAAATATTTTAAAATGGTATTCATATTACAAAATTGGTACTCAATTTTTCTATATGGGATCCAAGTTGGCAAACGGGGTTGACTATTCAACAATTTCAAAATGGCTGGGAAATTACAAACAAGCCCATGGCATGTATTTCATAATACATGCCTGGCTGCGATTTTGACGCCCTCTTAGTAAATACATATTGTTGCAAGGAATGGTATGAAAAAATGAAAAATTTGTATAAAATAAGAACAATGGTTTTTTTATTTGAAAAATGACATTTTTGTGAAAAAATGGTGTTTTTATATCTCTAAAATAACCAAATTGTCCACTGATATATTTTTAATTGAAAAAATAGCACATATCTGAATACCGCCTCGCCGAACTCATCCGAGTACACCTTAGATGTGTTAATTAAGTTCAATACCTCTACTCGAAGAGAATAGATAATGTTAAAAGATACTCCAAGTCAACATATAACGCAATGTCAATGCAAATCTCGTGTCATATGACTATATGAGAGTTAGGTTTCCATGGAAGTCGATTACCTTATTATTAGTTCAAAATATTACTATTGTTTTTATTATTTATTATTATTATTATTATTATTATTATTATTATTATTATTATTATTATTATTATTGGAGTATCATTTAAAGTGAGTTCACTTTTAAAAAATAATAAAATAAAATTTAAAAAGAAGTTGCGCGTGAGGAAAATGGGTAAAAAAAGTTGTCAAGTTTATGTCAATGAGTAAGTATCTTTTACCAGATGATTGTCAAAAGTGTCATCATTTCTGTAAATTTTCAAAACATTGCTACATCTTCATCTTCATTTTCTTTCAATTTTCATTTTTATTGAACATGGATTCATCTTCATTATGTTCTACAATATGAAAATACAAAAAATAAATCGAGGAGATCATAAATTAATCAAGAAAAAAAATATTATCCAAAATACAAGATGGCGCACCCTAATTTTTAAAACATTGCTACAACTTCAAGATCTTCATTTTCTTTCAATTTTCATTTTTAATGAATATAGATTCATCTTCATTATGTTCTACAATATGAAAATATACAAAAAATTAATCGAGGAGATCATAAATTAATCAAGAAAAAAAATATTATCCAAAATACAAGATGGCACACCCTAATTTTTAAAACATTGCTACAACTTCAAGATCTTCATTTTCTTTCAATTTTCATTTATAATGAACATAGATTCATCTTCATTATGTTCTACAATATGAAAACACAAAAAATAAATCGAGGAGATCTAAATTGATCAAGAAAACAATATTTTCCGAAATACAAGATGGTGCACCCTAATTTTCAGACATGAACTTCAAAATTTCTTTAGCTAAACCAGTTCTGAGAAACAGATAATTCCCGAGTATATACAATCCATTAACATTTAACAATAATGAACACCGGTCTTTTGGAGCATGGCAACACTGTCACAGTAAGTTATTAGGAGACTCCACCAAAATTAACCTCCATCCCCAAACAAGTCGGAAAATAAATTACCTTGAGCTTGCAGTAAGGTATCATGAGACCGTTTCATAAAATAAGATGTATGCATCATATATCTCACCCAAGTCAACACTCAAGAGTCGTTCCACGTTGCCGTTAAGCCAAAGATTCCAACTGCTTGTAGGTCGTAGGAAGTCCCATGAGGAAAAGAATCACGACCCGTTTGGTAGCCGACCATAAATGGTGTCAATTGGAATGAATTTGTATGTAAATTTGTAAGGAAGATCAATATTCATTCCCATGATAATGTTAGTTTACTCGAAATTATCTATTTTACTTTATAAATTTCCAATACCATCCATTACCATTTGGAGAGTGGTATTAGGTGGGAATGCAAATTTATGAAGAAAAACACCAAGTTTGAGACAAAATTTCATTACCATGCACATTATGATGTTATTTTTTTTACCAAATAACACTTAAAATTATTTTCATTCCCACCCTTTATTACCGGCTACCAAACGGCCCATCAAGGTTGTCCTGCATGAGCTAGACTTCCAAACTTCGGCTCAAAGCAAAAAAATTATCAAGATTTGGGGGCATAACTGCTAGAAAACCTGAAACCCAAAAGAGAGTTTACAAATGTAAGAACATCTGACCTTGTTACTGAGTGGTACCTTATTTGAATGTTTAACAAGTTCAAGTATATCCTATCAGCTCTCAAGTCAATATAATGTCTTCAGGGTACACATGCCAACGACTAGCTTTTCTTTCTGAAAAGTTCTACAAGTCTCTACTTACCTAGACAAATTTATTTACCTTATTTAAACAATTAATTCATTATCCATCCTTTAAACTCTCCTTCCTGAGTTCCTCCCATTCGACAACCGTCACCACCCCTGTTCATTCATACTGCCCATCACATACAAGATACAATGACTAAAAGGTCAAAGGATCAGAGGGAAAGGTGACACAAAGTTCTGCAGTTTGCCTGTCTCTGAAGTTTAAAAGAGCAGGATAGCCAATAACGCAATGAAAGATTAAGGGATTGAGAGCAAGAACTAGGTTACCAGGGTGTTTGGATGAGGGGATTTGGAGGGAATGGAAGGGGAGAGAGAATTTGGCATCTATTTTCCCTTATTTGGAATTTAGTGGAGAGGAGGAAGAAAAAAGAACTGGAATAATCTGTTTTCCTTCCCAGATTAATAAACCAAATCCGTCTACTGATCAGGAAGATTTAAAAAATAAAATGCAAACTCAATCCTTCCCTTCCCTCGCCTCTGTTCCCCTTCTACTTTCCCCTCCTTCCCCCTTCAATCATATTAGCAACCAAATGAGAAGAAAAGGGTGTGATTGTCCTAAATCATCTGAATGTTGTATTAAAAACCATTTATGCTCCCATGTTTCCACCTAGTGCCTACTCCCGTCCCTTTAAGATGAATGAATCAATGAATCCGTATATTCCCCACATAATCAAGGGAACAGGGAACTTATCCAGCAACCTAGACCCCCAGGCATTCAACCCATTTAAGACAACAAGCCCTAATTTCTGCACCAATTCAACTTATCCCTTGGTATTACAAACTATGACAGCATCAACGAGAATTATACAAGTCTCATGACAAAACTGGTGATGATAGTCAAGTCAATTGACTGAAACTTGAACAGGCTCTGAAGCATGTACAAACGTACAAAGCAGTGAAAATAAGTTCATATATTTCTCACAGATGACAACCTTCTGAGAAGCTGAATCTGTAAACAATGACCTCTAGAGGTCCTAGGTAAAGACTACGTAGAAGTCATCTAAATGTTTGAAACTATTTCTAATGTTTTTTCTGTGAAGGTATATGTAGACAAGATATGTAATCCCTTCAATTGGTGAGTTACTCCTACAAGCAACAAGGGGAAAAAAATAAAAAATCCTTACACTCACAGTTTAACATCAACGGATCATGTAGTAATGGATATTCTTGATCAACTTTTCTAAGCCGAATTTTGCTACACCAAGGTAAAAACGTGTTGAAATAAGAAATTAATAAGAGTAATACAGCAATTTTTCCAAAAATCTAGCATAACTAGACCGAGCATATAGGCAGGTGGAAAAGAGCTTACCAAATCATTCAAATTTGATCTCATTTTGTGGCTGGGAGAAAAATTCTTTGGCATTGCGTGCAACTTCTGCCTCTAATACTGCTTCAAGAACAATGTCAGAACCTGTTACTTCACCTGATCCATGACACACAAATCAGTCGCGGTTGATTCCAATAAATTCATCAGCAGTTCAAGCATACATTAAAGTTAAGTCATTTTTCCAATGGCATCAAATCATACCTTGACGTTTTGGCAGTAAACCTGCACTCTCAGCAGATACAGGAAGGACTGACAGAAGGCCAGGTCTCTCATCAACTGTGTCCACGCTAACACTACCTTCCACTGTCCCGGATTTTAGAGCAGGGGATTCTGCCAACTTAGCGTACGCAGTTGCTCGGCTATACAAGTTGGATGTTCCAGAAGCTACTGAGCCGTGCTCCTGGAGAAGAACATCTCAATAAGTTACCATTTTACAAACATGAAGTAGAAACTAAGGACTAATTCGGTATCACTTCAAGTTTTCAGTTTTGGGTTTTTTGATTTTGAAAGTCATATGATTTAGATTGAACTAAAAAACAGTCATACTTGTAATAATGATGTTGATTTTGAAAACTGACAACAAAAAACTAGAAACTATTTTTTGTGGTTTTCATATTTTGGTTTTTAGTTTTGTTAAAAAAGAGAAAACTGGAAACAAAAAGCGATACCGAACGGACCCTAAGTTTTGTTCAGCTATAAACCTTGAACACGCTAGTCTCCGTCTTAAAGCCGTGCAGCTGTTGTTGGCTTTGTTGATGTTGAACATGATGTACCCTAGCTGCAGTGCTCTCTTCACTGATATTTACAGGCCCAGTATTGGCAGTAGCCCCTAGCAAACCATATAATAGTTAAGACAGCATTCATGGCACGAACAATGGGACAAGCACATGTTATTTTAGCCATAATCTCAATTACTACTACTACTACTACTACCTGTGTCAGTATTATCTTGTTCAGGATTATCCATCAGCCTCTGCGTCAATGGACCAGGGTTCATGATGGATATGCTGCGAATTTCATAGCGAATTGCTTCTAGCTGAGCCATTGTATCTTGCAATTCTTTATTTACCTAGATACCAAGTTGAACAAAACAGATTTGAGTACTTGACCTTTTATAAAGTGTCAGCCATGAAATCATGGACTACCAAAGAGGGCATCCAAACATTGACGTATTACACAGACATGAGAGCATTTATAGGCCCAAATACAAGACAACCACATTGTTAACAAAACACAACCTTAACTAACTCAAACACACACACACATCAAGCTCAAGAAAAATAAACTTCAATTCGATCAGCGCTTTCTACAGGAAACACTAAAATGATAAGCAAACAAACCAAAAAGATAAATATTAATATGTTTTTTTTGGCAAGTAAACATAAATTTTGTTACCAAAATGAGAAATTAAGAATAATACAACTCCAAGTCAAAGAAACACACAAAGAAAACAAATGACAGTGCAAATCATTATGGTTAGACCCCTACCTTCTAAGAAGGGCTGGAAAAAACCACTCTTCCTTTGCAGCACCACTCACACCCTACAGTTACAACCTAACAGGTCTAGTAACAAAACTAAGGCATTACAAGCATTTCCCTTTGAGCATCAGATGCCCTTGCAGCAACTTTGAGCAAAATCTCTCTAAAAACTCTAACAGGAGATTTGTAGCTTCCTCGAAATACCTCAGCGTTTCTTTGCAACCATATATGGTATATACCTTCCCCGAACAACATCAAGTAGTACAACTTATGTTTATCTCCTGTTCTTTGCCCAATCTTTATAGCCCAAAGCAGCTCGGAACTGAAGTCGGCAGCACCTCTTTGGAAATGCATCAGGTGCAGAATATTGCTCCAAATTTCAGAAGAATAAGCACATTTAAAGAAGAGATGATCAATGCATTCTGGGGCTGACTCTCATAAAGGGCAACTATTAACATCAACTATTTTCCATTCTAGCAATTTATACAAGGTGGGAAGTCTCCAAATAGCCAACCAAGTAACAAATAAAGCTCTATGGGAAGCCTTATAGGGACATTTTGATGTTGGCCTCTCATGATTTTATATAGCATTTGTATGGAGTAATCCCCGTTTTTCATAACATTATCCCACCCTCCAGCATCAACAATCAACTCATAAGAATCCAGAATTTTCTTCAAAGACCATGGCATTTTCTTGGAAGAAGTAATATCATTTAAAGCTTTACCTTTGATATAGAAGCTATCAACCCACCTACACCATAACCTATCTTTTTTATGAGCGATGATGGCCCACAATAGTTTAGCAACGGCAGCCCTATTCCATAATAACAAGCAAAGAGCATGCCAGGCTACAAGTGCTCTCTTCAAAGGATTTAACTTGTGATAGATACACCACATTACTAACAAAATCAACTCAAACCCTCAACAAGAGCTAAACGCCTAAACCAGTTTAAGCATATCTGATCAGGTAATTTCAAATTCAGGCATGGTGAATTCCGGATCAATTTCAGAACCAAAACCCTTTTTTCAGCTGCCATTAGCAAGATGTTTCGACTTCTGGGGCGAAAACCCATGTTCAGTACCCTAAATTTTTTGGGGTTTGGATCAAGTCAATTTTCACCACTTTTAGGGATCAAATTGACCAAGAAGAAATCACGCAATACAAAAATCATCAAATATAAATCAAATTACAACAAGAAATGACCATAATGGCCATAAACAGATAAAATCAACTCAATCCCGCATAATAAAGTTCAACAAATCAGCATTTTACAAAAAATAATCATAATCAAATTATAAAAATTGAGAGATACCTGACGAAATTGAGTTTGTTGCATGACATTATCGAATTGACCACGAGCCAATTGAACATAACCAATTGCTCGCCCAGCTAATCGACCAGCAGTTCGTGAAATGATTGGAAGGTCCTTAGGCCCTGTTGAAATTTCCCAGTTCATTGCAAAATTCGAATAATCAAAATCAAACTTCGCAAAATATAAAACTGTTAATTTTGAAGTAATTGATTGAATTTAGGGCAAAGAGAAAGTACGGAAACAAACCGATGAAAGCAGCAGTTGCTCCAAGAAGAACGAAAATTTCTGCATAAGACAATCCCAGCATTTTCCCGTAAATTGATGGTTCAATTTCGTGTTTTAAATGGTTAATTTGTGCAGATTATGCTTCTGGATTATGAAAATTATTGTTCAAAGTTTTTGATTTTGTGAATTTCTGCAAGGATGCTATTGCTTCCCCATATTGTCGAGACGGAGGAAGGACCAAAGGAGGAGGAGGAGAAAGCTTTTCTTTTTTCGCTTTAAAATTTACAATAAAAATTAACTTTTACTACATGGGGCTGGGTAGTTCGAGGTTAGAGCGCAGTTTCATTGTACGTTTTGTTCTACAAGAAGTGTTTTACTAGTTCGGAGTCCTTGTAATTCACCCATTCGAAAGGATGGTGTCAGGTTGTCCACCTGATTTTTCTTTCCTTATCACAAAAAAAAAAATGATAAATTGCATTTTACCTTAAAAATAAAAATTATATTTTACCACCTAAAAAAACGACATTTTATCATATTTTAATAGAAAGATGGAAAGAAATGTTATGCAAGCCCATTTCAACGGTTATATTTCTGATTTTTTTTGTCTCTTTTCCAGTGATTTCTATGTATATAATCTATCATTTTCCTTTGCTTTCCATTAATTCATATAATTTGGTAATATTTCTCAAATCAATAGAGGCATAATTCTTTTTCTGGTTTGTAAACGAAAATCAAGTTGTTTTAAGGTGTGATTTATGTTTGATTTGCATCAAAACGGAGCTCCGCATAACGTTTTCGTCCATCTTGCAGTTAAGAGATGGTAACAAAAAAAAATTAAGGTGGTAAAATTAATATTTTTTTTTTAAGTTGTAAAGAATAATGTGTTCGTTTTTTTAGGTGGTAAAAGTCAATTCACCCTTTACAATATGAGGAGGTTTGGACTAGGTGTTGTTAAACCAAAAAAGAAACATACGGAGTAACATATATTTTAAGGTTGATCACTATCGAATATGAAGTATTATTGTTCTTCAACATGATCAAATTACATGCTTTGTGTATCTGCTTGATATTCAAAATACAAAGTTGTGAAAAAAATTGTATATTCACAAGCAAGTTAAAGAAACATGGTAAGATCTTAATAGATTACTTTCCAAAAAACTTTGATACACCTTCCATGTTGGTCTTGATTGTGCATTTAATGGTTCTCATTGTTTGCAATATGAAATAATTGTGTTAATACTAAATTTTAATTTTGACTTTTAACTTCTAATGAAAGTAGACTTGGCAAACTCAAAACCCAACTCCAAATCACTTGATCAAATCACGCTAAATTCATATGCCAGCAGAATCGAATTGAATTGACTCGACTCGACTCAACTCGAAACAAGCTCAAGCCTCAAACCATCACCTAACTATAATCCAACCTTGAATTGACTCAACTCGAACAGTACAACCAAAATGTCATGTCTAATTATATTGACATGCTAGTAAATGAACCATATCCTTTGGAGTACACTATTTAAAACTGTAATTGGAATTTCTTTGATCGATTTCTCGCTATAATGGTTAAAGACATTTAAATTTCCAAAATACACCCCTCTAACAAAAAGTTCCCACCAATACCATCCAACTCAACAAGTTTGCAAAATTTACCGTAAAATTACTAATTCAATTAACACTTTTTTTTTTTTGTAAAATCACCGGTATGGAATGGTATATATGGTAGAAAATATTTATTAAAGGTATTTTGAAAATTTAGACATCTTTTAGCAATAATCCGAAAAATCCGATTCCTTTTTTTTTATTATTATTATTATTTTTATTTTAATAATGGAATTAAAATAAAATAAAATAAAATAAAAATTCCCCCATAATATTTAATCTGATTCATGTGCCTGAACCAAGGAGACAGAAGTGAGTAAAGCAAATAGGTTGCGAATCCCTCTCTCAGATAAAGAGCTAACAGAGAGAATGGCTATTGCCTTCAAATCAACCATTTTTCTGCAAAACAAACGTTTCGAAACGCAACCCTTCCCTGCATCTTCATCCTCAATCAGACTTTCTGCAAGAAGAACTTTCACAACAATGGCTTCCCTTGCCGTCGCCGCCAAACCAGTCGTCGGACTTTCAGAGACATTCAAAAAATTGAGGGAGCAAAACAAAGTAATCATCCCATTTTGCCTCTTTATCTTATATTTAAATAATTTTCTGGAAAATCTATGGATTCATCTTGTTGAATTTGATGGCTTTTACAATTGGGTTTATTTTTATTTGATTGATTCTGCATTTGGGTATTTTCAATGCTGTGAAATTATTTGATTTATTTTCTATGTTAAAAAGCGTAACCCTCATTGTTGATGAATTGGATGATGGGGAAAATCGTGGGTGTTGTTTGTTTATGTTATTTGTTCAATTGATTGGGTGATTATCTCATAGAATGTATGTGATTTACAGTGCATGTTTAATAAGAATCAGGGAAGCATGCCATTTGAAGGGGGAGAAAATGGGATGACTTATGATTGATGATCCTCTTCCTCCAAATTTCTCTACTTTTAGAGGGATTTTGATGTATGTTTGATTTGATTCATGTTTTACTATGTTGTCTAATTGGAGGAAAATTAACATGTTGGATTTGCTTGGATTTATTTTAGTTACATTGTTGTGTATGCATTTTGTGAACGGTCTAATAATTAGTACTCCGGCAAAACATGTGTGTCAAAGGTCTGTAATTATGTTCAAGCATCTTTCCTGCTGAAATGAATGGGAAGGTGAATGTACAAATGCGTTTGATTTATGCGTTATATTCGTTCCTTTCTTGGGGGAAGATCTTCACCGTACAACCCTCTATTGTTTCGCTCATGTGCTCACAAGGTACGAGCACATAGGCAAAGAAATAGTCATGGTTGTACTTTGTACTTCGGTATAACCGTTTGTGTCCGAGTTTTCTAATTTTTCGAGGTGAAATAGAGTGTCTGACATAGATAAGTTCCTCCTTCTAAGTTCATCATAACTCTGATGCCAATTTGGACAATGTGGAAATCATGCATATCTTTTCTGTTCGGCACTCATTTGTCCATTTACCGTGGTTTCCCAACGAGCTTTGTGGGTATGTTGCTTTGTGTTGTCCCCTGTTGCATTAAGCATTAGCTCTTGTCATGTTACTAGACATACATGTTACTCTTGTTGTCAATCCGTATCTAGTTACACCTATACATGTATCTTGGTTTTAAAAAAAAAAAAATTCAGTAGTATGAGAATTGCTATGCCTCAATTGCATATGTTAGTTACTATATTCTTTCCAAATTCCTTTGTCGTGCCTTGTAAGAATTCACAACAAAAGTTCTATGAAGCTGTGTTTTTTCCCTTCAATTTCTTCTTAGTTTTGACTCTTTGTGAATATGCATGTATTACAAAGGTGGCGTTGATTCCTTACATCACAGCCGGTGATCCTGATTTGTCAACCACAGCAGAAGCTCTGAAAGTGCTTGACTCTTGTGGCTCAGATATAATAGAATTGGGTGTACCATACTCTGATCCTTTGGCAGATGGTCCTGTTATTCAGGTAGTTTAGAAACCTCTTTTACTGAATTCGGTCACCAAACCAATAATTTCAGAGATTAAAGGTGAAGTATGTCTTTGTAGGCTGCTGCTACTCGTGCTTTGGCAAAGGGAGCCAATTATGATAGCATTATCTCCATGCTGAAGAATGTAAGATCCTTTGTCTTGATTTTTTTTTTAAAAAGTTGAAGCAGTATTTCACATGGATAGTAGTTCTATTGTTTTCTAATATCATTCTCCCCTAACCAGGTCATACCAGAACTTTCTTGTCCAATTGCATTATTTACATACTACAACCCGATACTGAAGCGTGGCGTTGAGAACTTTATGTCCACCATTAAAGATATCGGTGTCCATGGTATGATTTTAAAATTTAATGTCACAATTTCCATGTTTTAGAACTTCTGTCATGTTTTATTCTTGTACATACTGAACTATTGAAGTGAATGACAATTTCAACTAGTGTCACCAAATTTTGTTTGTTAAAGCGGCAGATAGACTTGACTTTTGTTTAGAGAAAATATTGCTCAGAGGATAGCCTCAACTTTTATTTAAAGATTTTTTTTTACCCAAATCAAAGGTTGTAGATAAATTAACAGATTATGAAAATAATCTAAACAAACGAAGAGAAGACATTAGTCACCAATTGGCAAATTGCACAGGAAAATAAGTTGATGTATTTGAATATGTGTTGGTTTGTTTCTGACTATCTCACGTGATACTCTTTTACTTAGTTGTTAAAATGATGAGCCACAGAGTTTGCCATTTGATTTGTCCTAACTCCTAACTATAATGCTTTTCCCTCTATATCTACCCTCTTATCTGGCTTCTCATTCCTGAAGCTTTTTATATTACCAGCATATTTTATAGGATAAAGCAAGTTTGTAGCTGTTCTCATTGGTTCCATTTATACCGAGGAATGTTGTAGGTTTGGTTTCTTTCTTTCTTTGAGAAGTGAAGTTAAAAGTACTTTCATGCTGAGCTGCATTTGGTCTACATTTAAAAGTAGCAAATCTACTTCAGTAGAGCGATTGCATGAATAATTGTACTCTACTCTTTTAGCGATTAGGAGAAAGTTTTGGCAGTTTGATTCACCTATGCAGTTTGCCTTGCTTAATAAGAATTTACACAATGGAAAATGGAAAAAAGGGAAAATTGTTAACTTTTTTTAGCGGGGGTGGTGTCTAGTTGTGTGGTAGATATCACCAGATGCCTCATCAAATCACAATGAAATAATTGGTCACTTTTTGGTTCATGTGTTCATGTGTATGATGTTAATGTCCAATATCTATTCTTTCAGGGTTAGTGGTACCGGATGTTCCCTTGGAGGAGACAGAAGGCCTGAGAAAGGAAGCTCTTAAGTATGGAATTGAATTGGTAGGCTTCTCTGTTTATTTGTGAGTTTATGCTGTATCTAAAAGGCTAGCAAAAAATAACAAGTAGAACTACACATTCTCATCACAGTATGAAGAAATCTTGTTATAGCTCTGTCCATCTCCTTTTATGCTCTATTGTTGTAGCTCTTTCTAATTCTACCCGAGAACTGCATGATACGAACATTTAACTTGATGGTCATGATCTCTTGTGATTCATAATAAACCTGGATGTCCAAGTTAGAACTTTCAATAGATCATATTCAAACATTTATTTTATTTTGTATTGTTGAGCTTAAAAAAGGCTATTAATAACAAGTCTATTGAGAGATTTACCTTGTTAGAGCAAACTAAGGAAAGTCGCTTGGTCTATTTTATGCTGCAAAATGAATATGATTGTTAAATAGAAATTGGGTTTAGAATAATTGGTATCTGTAGTAATGATTATGAAAGGTAATCAGCACAAAAGTTAGAGTTTTCTGATTTGTGAAGCTAAAAATTATTAGATATTTAGAGGGACAATCATGAATAATGGTAGAGACAAGGAGTAAGACACACTACTTAAATTTCTTTTTCTTTGGTTTATCTGTTTATTTGTTGTCTTTGTGTTTAATGGTAAAAATAAAAATATAAAAATTTTACCTTCTGACCTAAGTTGACTTCTTGTGTTTGTGGATAAGGTATTGTTGACTACACCAACTACCCCCAAGGATCGAATGAAGGCAATTGTTGATGCTTCAGAAGGCTTTGTCTACCTTGTAAGATCACTTTCTTGTTATATAATACATCAAGGATAGTTATAATTTAAAGGCACATGTTTTTTCTTTCTCCTACTAGACAAACCTCGCTGTTTTTATGCTGAAAAATCTCTTCGTGAGTAGGTGAGCCAAGTTGGAGTTACAGGAGCTCGAGCAGATGTTGGTGCACGAGTTGAAGAACTACTAGCTGAAATAAAAGAGGTGTGTTCATTTGTGAAATTTGCAACATATTACTCATGCAATTGCTTCATAATTTGTTGTTTGTTCTTTTATGGTTCAATCACTTAAGGTCCAGTTCGAATATTATCACTTCATATTTTTAATAAACACTGTGTTTGGAAACCAAGTTATTGTGGAAATGTGAGGAAATGTAAAACTATGGTAATATGTAGAAAAGTAAATCCGGAGAAATATGTGTAAATCTCTAAACTACGGAAAATGGAATATGACACATTTTTCACTTGTTTAATTTTGTTTTCCACAGTTTTTCCATCACTTTTGATGGGAAAAGTGTTGAAAATAAAACTGGCAAAATATAACTCGTTGATTTCCACACATTTCATTTTCCATTTAAATTACCAAACAAGCTATAAAACTTAAGCAATCACTTCCTCTTTCGGGCTTTTTTTCAAAATTTGCAAAAAGATGTTTAACTAACACTTTCCCTTTTTGTACTTAGGCTACTACAAAGCCCGTGGCTGTCGGCTTTGGCATCTCAAAACCCGAGCACATAAAGCAGGTAAGTTACGAAAACAGGGCTTGATATGTACATGAACTATTTTGCTTGTTTATGATGGTACTCAATTCATGCTTTTTTATGATGGCGATGTAGGTGGCCGGATGGGGAGCTGATGGTGTGATTGTTGGCAGCGCCTTTGTTAAAATCTTGGGCGAAGCGAGTTCGCCTGAAGAAGGGTTGAAAGAACTCGAGAAGTTTACCAAGACTTTAAAGTCTGCCCTTGTTTGAGAGAATGGTCTGAATAATAGTAATTGTTATTTGTATTGTAATTTGTAATACATGTAGTTTCTTCTCACCTATTACAATATGATAGATTCATCATACAATAAAAGATCATGTAGCAAGTAACCGCGAGCCGTACCATTCTGTTGTAGTCTATCCTGAGAAGTCTTTGGGTTTTTGTAAAACTGAACTCAATTTGATTACCATTTTTTTGGTGAAGATTTAGGGTTATTGTCTTGGTGTTTAATTGATCATATAACCACATTGTTGAACTTCTTATCTTTATTAAATACTCCTATATTTTTTTGGCAATTAATAATGATTTTATTAAAAAGCAAAGAACCCTTGAAAACTCAAGGTTACACTTCTACAAAGAGACTTTAAACAAGATTTTATTTTACAATTCCCTCAACAGGTTGAATAGGTATTTCAAATATATTACTCTATTAAAAAGTTCTTTTTTATATTTTGGACCATCGTAAAATATTATTTCTTTTACCTAAAAAAGTAAAGTAAGTAATTTTGATATTTGCAAAAATGTACAAAATAATATATAGTACGGAGTATATTGTAATGAAACTTCATCTCAAACTCGTGTTCAAATGAAAATTCCCAACATAACGAGGAATTTAGGGTGGACAAACACTACTCATATACATTTACACTAAACTTTCAGCACAAAATTATATACTTCATAGTTCATTATTGGGATTTAGGACCTGAACAATCCCTCTAAAGCATAGCTCATATAGTAAAATGTATTCCCTGATTACAAAACTGAGAAATAAAAACATGGTTATCCAAGCTTTGAATGGAGCATAATCATGGAATTGCTGTTCAGAGACAAACTCGTTTAAGGTCGACATACAAAAAGTAATAAATTAATTACACTCCTTATTTTGTGAACATAAACAAAGGAATGGAATATCAACTCAGAATGTGAACAGTTCTCGGAAATCAAAACATTCAACATTCAGACGAACATCATATGACTAAAATCTGCTTGATGATGATTCGGCAGAGAAGAGGTATTTAACCCGTGAAAGAACCGAATCATGCGCAGGGTCATAGGGATGGTCTTTTGATGGAATCTCCAAAATTGCTGGAATTGGTTTGTTGTAGCTATCAACCAAAAATCTGATCATATTTGCAATCTGCAAAAGGACAAATTGAGCTTATTATGGGCAACCAAGGTAGAACCGGCAATAAGTTAGGTTGTGTCGAAATCAGGTCGACCCATTTATAAACGGGTTGAGATTTTCCCAACTCAACCCAACCTGTTTACTTAAACGGGTTGGGATTCTCAACCCAACCCAGCTATAAAAGGGTTGACCTAAAGTTGACCCCTTTAAGTTTTTTTTCCTCTTTAAGTGTAAATTGACTTGACTATATAGTTACAAGGTGAATTTTTTGAGGCAAATCTCATAGCAAAAACTAATACTATAATATGTATTTGACATGAATCAAAACGTTAAAAAATGAGAAATAAAATCTTTCAAATACATTATACATATCTATATTACGTACTTGTTTGAACTTAAATGGGTTAGGCGGGTTGTTTTCGGGTTGGAATTTTCAACTTGACCCAACCCATTTAATTAAACGGGTTGGATTTGGTTGACCCATTTAATTAAATGGGTTGAAAATCTTGACCCAACCCTTTATTATTGGGTTGGGTTCGAGTTGGGTCAGCTTTTGTCAACTCTAAACCAAAGTCGCGAGGGGGGGTGGGGGTGGAGGAGGAGAAGAAGAAAACAATCACATAGCAGAATGCTTCAGCAATAAAAAACAACCACAGTACAGGCAGTAGAACAAAGGAAATAAACGACCAAAGGATTGTGTACTTCTTGTCGGTTCACCCAACTTGAAAAAGGATCACAAGTAGTTTGTAACAAGATGGGAGAGAAGGCACAGAACAGGTAAGCTGCAGTTCTAATAAAAGAAATAGATAGCAGGAGCAATATTAATTCCTGGTAAGGAAACACAAGCTAAGCCAGCTACTCCAATCCGCATCATATTACAGCTGACAATACTATTCATTGTAATTACCACTTAGGGCACGCCTGGAATCTCTGAACTAATTAAGGGAGTAAATTTTATGGGGAAATTTCTACCGGAGGATTAGTTAGTGGGGTAATATGTGATTTTCTTAAGTTTGGCATCATTAATGGGGTGAATTTCTATCCTGGGAATATACAACCCCAATTTGACCCAGCAACTTAGAAACCTACCGCACAAACCACCACAACTTTGCCGCCGCCTCTCAAATTCGACCCACCGCAAAACAGAGTTGTGCTCCAATTTTTCATTAAAAAACCCTTGTAGATAGAAGAGACTACAGGAGAGATAATTCAATTTAATTTCACACAATGTTGTCAGCAAGCTCATCCGAAATCGAGATGAGGTATGGTGGATGGGAGGATTTGAGACATGGTTTGAAGCAAGATGGCGAAAGTGAGGGCGATCAATGATTTATGAGGATAGGAGATAGAAAATGGAGAGGAACAGAGAAGAGAGGAGGTTGAAGAAGGCAATAATTGTTTTGGGGGGAAAGGTTACTCTAGGGGGGGCCTAGGTAACTGTTAACCCTGTTTTAAGGGGAGTAAATTACCCTCTTTAAATTATACTCCCAAACCAGGCTTATAAAAAAAATCATAATTTTTACTCCCATAATTTTTCTACCCCTATTCTTGACAATCCAGGCGTTCCCTTAAAGTACTGATAGTCTGGTACATCCGTACATAACAGTAACATAACTGAAACTCAGTGACTTTATTTCTGATAAGAGGCATGCAACATCAATTACGGAGTACAAGAAAACAGTCAATAGAACACAGTCAGGTGAGAATCTACCGTTGCAACAATCACAAAGAAAGAGTCCAGTGACTTAGAAATCTAAGTATGGTAAATTGGAATTCAAACTGCAAATGAAACTTACATATTGGCTGATCAACACAATTGCAATGTCCTCCCTTGCTGTGAACTCCTTAAATGCTTCTTCGATTTGTTTTACCGTTGTTTCTAAGCAAGATAAAGAAGGTCAATGAGACAATAATACCAACTTATAAAGAAGGTTTACCTAGAATTAATTAGCAGCTTAAAAAAACTGAATATACTATAACGAAAAAATCAGGAATTGTCAGCAGGGTCTGGCTTGCCCTAGGGCTCAGGACTCGGGAGGGTATGAGCAGATGCTCCTGTCCTATACAGTGGTTGAATAAATTTGAAGAATAATCATAAGTTGTGACAAAAGTATACCACAAATAAAGAGATTAAATACAAAGCTATAACTACTGTTGCACACAATCACATCTAAAACTATTTCTAGAAAAAAGGCTAGTAGAAGTAGAATGTTCAGCAAAGGTAAAAATGTTGTTGGGTTCAAGCACTTACTACTGTCCACAATCAGGTAATTTGTCTTCCTCCGGATATCAAAGGTAAAAGGTAGAATAAATTTGAAGAATAATCATAAGTTGAGATAAAAGTATACCACAAATAAAGAGATTAAGTACAAAGCTAGAACTATTGTTGCACACAATCACATCCAAAACTATTTCTAGAAAAAGGGCTAGCAGAAGTAGAATGTTCAACAAAGGTAAAAATGTTGCTGGGTTAAAATAAGGTAAAAATAGGCCCAACAGTAGCACACTAGACATTAAGAAATACTTATACTCCGTATTTTAATGGTTTGGGCACTTACTACTGTCCACAATCAGATAATTCGTCTTCCTCCTGATATCAACATTACCAACTCCAGCAAGTAAAAAGCCAGTAATTGTGTCCTACATAAAAGGCATTGAAGATAAGCTCGAGGATAAGGAACAACAGCAACAATATAACATAAAATTCACTACCCTAAACGGTTGAGACCAAAAATCTTTCTAATTGAATCATAGAAGCAACGAGCTAAAATTTCCAACATGTTAGTCCTCTCTTCGCCACCCCACTACCTCCAATCCAAGATCATGTTATAATTGGTATTGCATAGATTTAATAAGTTCTCATAGTCCCTTATATAGCAATTTAGAAAAAAGGCGTTTTAGCTCGAATTTGTGATATATTCAAGTTTGATCAACATCCAACCTTGCATATCATGTAAAATTCTTGGCTTTAACGGAATTGCAGATAGAAATCTTGAGCATCTTTCAAAAAGCAAACCAAAGGATGACAAGGATTAGTCCTATTACTTGCATCATAGAGACCATCTGATTTATTCTAGAGATACAATTATACCAATGCTTAGAGAAACCGCATAAAAGTATCGAATCACCCTCATAAACTTTATACAATGAGTAGCACTCAATATCAAGTAAAAAAAAACTAGTATTGAGCTATGATCATTAACATTGAAGCTAAACAAGCCTCAGAAAATTCAAATGAATGAAAGTAATTGCACAAACAAACTTAACCCTTGTTTAATTAACCAAGTCAACCCAAAATTTCATCTGTTTTTATATGTTGAACTCCACAACTAAACCAAAAATTGAACCAAAATTGGGTGAAGAAAAGATGAAAAAAGAATAAAAAATTGATACCTCATCAGCAATAACAGCAATAAGTGCAGAATTCTTATTCGGGATTTGAGGTTTGTTCGCCATGGTCAAACAGGGTCAACAATCAAAGTTTCTGAAAAACAGAAGAGGGATTATACTCATGCTATCATCAAATTTATGCATCTACGATAAACTAATTAAGAACACAAAATCGAAGAAAACCATGTAGAACAACAAATCGATCCACATAAAAACCTAAATTTTTAGGCGTCAATTAATTATTACAATTTGTTGAAAACGAATCGAAATTAAACAATTGCGGGATGTAGATTGAGCTAAAATAAATCGAGAATTGCAGAGAGATAAACCTGGGATTAATGCCGATTAAGCTGGATTTTTGGTCGAATTTGGGAGTTTATGGACCTTGGATGATGAACACTGATTCTGTATAAGATCTGCGATAAAGAAAGAGCTTCTTCAATCATCTACACAATACACTACTATTTTTCTCTTTTTTTTTTTCTTTTTTTTTTTTTATTTACCCCCGAACGTGGCCTTCTTGGTCCGTACGGAGTATTACTTTGGTTCGGAACTACTCCGTATGTTTAAGACACCACTATAACGGGTCCGACCTGAGAAACCGACTTGTATTTTTAGGGATCCGGAACCATCCGAGACCCGAAATGTTGTTAAAATAGAAAATTCTTAACTCGACTGTATCCAACCTGTTAAAATCTACTTTCGATTTCAACCCGTTAATGCATGACCCGGACCCGACTCGACACCTGACCGAAATATAACCGATAACAGAACTGAGTCAACTGACTCGGTCGAAAAATGAGACGAACCCGATTCAATACCTGACCCGATGTCAACCCGAAACCGATTATAACACGATGAAACTTGTTTTGACCCAACTTATGACAAATCGTTATCTGATTTTACACGACCTGTTGACAACCCGATTTGTCATTGACCTAACTAAATAATAAACTAGCTTAAATCAAGTTAATATTATTTTTTATGAATACCTAATCTAGAACAACTGAAAAGTGTTAAACCAAATTAACTAAATTTATAAAAGTTAATTATAAGGTTTAGACTTGACTAGACCTGATAGTTATCAGACCTGGTCTTAACCCATGTTCGACAATGAGCCCGACCTGAATTTTAACCGACCCGATAATTATCCGATCCGAACTTGACCCGAACCTGAAATTAACTGCTACAAGTCTGACTCAAACCCGACTCGTTAACACCCGAACCCAAAATTGTACCCGACTAGAAAAGACCCGACCCGAACCCGACCTTTACCAAAATGATAAATAACCCGACATGATCCGACAAATAATCAACCTGACCAAACCCGACCTGCACCCGGGTGATGAAATGACCAGGCACGACCAGACTTGATCGTGGCCCGAGATCCAAGATGACCAGATCCGGACCCGACTCGAGTAACCGTTTTGATAGCTCTAATTCTAGGTGTGCTTGTACAATTTTACCTAAGAACACGATTGATTTCGTATCGAATTAGGTTTCAACTGCCACCTACTCGGAATTAACCTTTATTTTTATTTATTTTTATTTTGTTCCAATTGTTAAATTAGGTAACGACATAAATAAAATTATATCATAAAGGAAAAAATAATATTGATTTAGCTTTCCTCTAATAATATATTTTGCAGTACACATCTATGGTAATTATAATATATTTTTATCTTAGTTTCCTAAAAAAACGTAATGTAATTTATTTATTTTAAAGTAAAAAAATAAAAAAAATATTTTGGCGGGAAAAAATCACACCAGGAAATGACACGTGTCATTCCTGGTGTCTCTTTTAGTATATACTCCCTCCGTCCCGGAATACTCGACCCAGTTTGACCGGCACAGAGTTTAAGGGACTTGAATTGACTTATTTAATTTAATAGGTAGTAGTTGATAGTGGGGTATTATTTTAATGTAGTTAGTGGGAGGTGGGTTAAGAGGTGGGGTTGGGGGAGAGTAGGGGTTGAATTTTTAATTATTTTTTGTATGGAGTAAGGGGGTGGGTGTGTTAATAGGGGTGGAGTGAGAAATAATATAATATTGTTAGAATATTTCCATTTTTAGAAACAGGTCAAGTATTAAGGGACGGCCCGATAAGGAAAACAGGTCAAGTATTCCGGGACGGAGGGAGTAGTAAAGTAATAGAAGTAATAGATATGACCATATTTTTTGTGTTTTATTCGTAACTTAAAATAAGCAGTCATGTGTGATCTGGTTAAATTCAGAATATCAACTTTTTTTTATATATATAAATTTTTATTTATCGAATTAGAAATATAAACGATTAAAAACGTGCTTGCCAGAATCAAAATATTGCAATTAATTTAATAATTTATCATTTTTGTTCAAAATATTGAATGTACTTTCCTAGACTTTCCTTAACCGAATATACTTATGTAATCCTAATCCGTAACCAAAAGGGAGAATATATAGGAAGTTGATATGACTTAATTTAATCAATCTCTTCTATAAATACACAAGTATAGTTATTACTACTTACTCCCTCCGTCCCAGAATACTCGCAACGGTTTGACTGAATACGCTTGCCAATGCACAACTTTAAACTTATAAAATATTAATATTTTGAAAATATATATTAAGATGAAGCCAACAATATATTATATGCTAACTCTTATTTTCATATACTATAAAGAAAATAGAGTCAAAATGAATTATGTGAATAGTGCAAAAAGTCAAACCATTGCGAGTATTCCGGGACGGAGAGAGTAATTAGCAATACAAACTTCTCAATTCCCATAGTTATCTCTATTCTTCCTAACAATATATCCTTTTCTTGACCTTAATTAAACACAAGACAACAATGGCCTATGTAAGCGACAACGTACCTCTCTTATACCATTACGAAACTCGACCAGGTATGATGATGGGTTGTTTCTGTTCCGGTATTGGAATCGGGTGGTGTGGTCGGATCTTCATATATTGAATGTAGAGGTGATTTCCTGCAAAGTGAACCCCGAACCCGAGGGAGTTTCGAACCAGTATATCTTCAAGATCTCTACGTGGCTATGCCGTGTTTGGATCGTACTCTGCCCGTACAGTTCGTCCACGTCAACAAGGCTACTCACGAACTCGTCCGTACAGTTTACGGTAACGAGTTTCATGATTCTATCTGTTCTTCATTGACGATTACGCTTCTTGTTGTAAGTTGATGAAGATGATGGAGGAACAAGAACAACAACAAGAACAACAACAAGAAGGATGGTGTTAACGTTAGGGTTAATACTCCCTCCGTCCCGGAATATTCGACCCTGTTTGACCGACACAGAGTTTAAGGAACTTGAATTGACTTATTTAATTTAATAGGTAGTAGTTGATAGTGGGGTATTATTTTAATGTAGTTAGTGGGAGGTGGGTTAAGAGGTTGGGGTTGGGGGAGAGTAGGGGTTGAATTTTTAATTATTTTTTGTATGGAGTAGGGGGTAGGTGGGTTAATAGAGGTGGAGTGAGAAATAATATAATATTGTTAGAATATTTCCATTTTTAGAAACAGGTCAAGTATTACGGGACGGCCCGATAAGGAAAACATGTCAAGTATTCCGGGACGGAGGGAGTAATAATAATAATCGAGTGAAGAAGTCCAAGAATCTCAAGGAAGAAGAAGATATGGTGATGATGATGATGATGATGATGATTATGATGGTGATGATGGTGATGATGATATGGTTGATATACGATATGGGTGCGAAGATTATTGTCGATTAAGACGAGGAAAAACAAGCTCGATTACAAAGAAGAACAGGATGATTCGCAAGAATTATAGGGGGAGGAAAGATTGAGAAGAACAAGATAATCAATGGCAACTGGCAAGCATTTCGTTTCTGAAAGTTCTTTACGTTTTGAAAAATATGTCCAAAATATAAAAACTTTGACCGTAAATTCTCACTATTATATACATCAAGACGTTACATAGATCTTGTTAGATTGATCTCGGTATGTATTTTCAGAATATCAATTTTTTATAATTTTTTCACATACGAAATTGGATATATTAATAGTTAAATATTGCATTAAAGTTCGTGCAAATAATAACTGTAAAAATCTTTTTAAAACGGAGGTAGTAATTAAGAAGAGAGAGGAAATCGAGATAGATGGAGGTTAAACCGCAAAGGCTATGGATACACAGAGGGTAAGTGGTCCCTGTGTACCCTGGCCATATATTGGTTCAATCCACCTCAGCATCGCCACATCATCCCCCAATTTCAATTTGAAATTTCAGCTTCACTTTGAATTTGAAATTCAAATGGCTGAGGTTTTTTTTTTCCTTTATTTTCTGTCGATGATACCAAAGTTAGAAGGATTTTTTTTTTTTCCATTTCATCTCATCTCTGTCTATGGTAGGTGATGAAAGGCGATACACCATTTTAATTAAGGTCACCATGTTAATATCGCTGTAGATTGCAATTTCCGTCGTGTTTTTGGATTATTTTGTTCGAATTAAGAGCTGTGCTGTAGATTGCAATTTCCGTCGTGTTTTTGGATTATTTTGTTCGAATTAAGAGCTGTTATGGGCACGAAATCAATATTGTCGAATTGATTAATGTTTAATTTGTGAAAAAAAAATTCTGCATTTCAGATTTGATAAGATCCAATCGGAGAAGATGACTGCGGAGTTTCCAAAGTAAATATCTGTTTTAAAAAGCGCCCAAAAAAAAAATTGAAAAATAGTGGTTGTCAAGGCTCGAACCCCGTACCGCAGCGTGGATGAATGAAAGAGTTATTGATAATGCTAGTAACCATTGTGACAGTGAGGCAAAGCCATTGGCAATTGTCATGCAAATTTCTAGTTAAGCACTCCTTGTAGTTCTAAACGTTAATGAGTAATTAATTTTACGTTGTATATCAATATTGACTCCCCATCATTGTGTTGTACGTTTTTATATAATGTATGATGATACCTCCCCTATTATGTTATACATTTGTATGTCTTATAAAAATGATGCCCAAATTTATTTTGTATTTTATTATTTTATTTTTTTGAACCGAAGTTATAATTTAAATCAATCATTTCATTAATAAACTATAATTGCAAGTTATAAGAATATTCAATAATTAAAATTTCTTGTTAAACAAATAGTACATCAAAATAACAACTTATAATATATATCCTTTAGTCCACAGTCGTACGTTGTTATATACTAATTGCGTACACAAATGTTACATCATAGTACCGTACACAAATTCAAAAGTGTCATACCAAAGTCCTAAACCCCTCCGAAACAGTATTAAGTACCGTTTTTACTACTTAAATTAGACACTAATAAGTAACGATAAACAAAATGTTACATATTAGTCTATTGCCGAAAACCTATTCCTCAGCGAACAACCTACGCAACGACTCCCCGTAATCGTCGTCGTCCCAAATACGTTTCCATTCCTTGCAAACAGCTCGAATTATTTTCCCTTGACGGGCCGAAAAAATCGGGAAAATATGAAGAGCTAAAATGAGTTCGTTATAAAACACATCATGCGCCTACAACATTGAACATTTTAGTTAGGAATTGTTGTTTAACTAAAACTAACATTACGCAACCTAAATTAAAATCAAAATAAAGACCAAAACATAATTTTCAAAATTTCGGAATAATAACACTAACAAACATAATTAAAACTTCTCACCTAAATTATGTACCAAAACCAAAAATAAGAATAGAAAGTAACTAATATTTTCACCTTAAATTTTGTACAAAATATTATTTTCAAGTCAAAATTAACAATATAATTTAACTAAAATTAACACTCATTAAGCCTAATTGACCCTAAATAGAATTGAAGTAAAATTAACAAAAATAACCCTAAGTTTAGTGGTAAATTTGTTACGAAAAAAACTTGCCAAAATTACCAAAAAATGACTATTACTAAAAAAAATCGAAATCATGATCTTACAACCTCCCATTTGAGTAACTAAAAAAAAGAAAATGTTTAATTACCTTGATCTCCTCCATTGTTGAGTGGTTTTTGGTGGAAACTTGAGGGTTTTGGAGAGTGTTGGGTGGAAGAAAGGTGAAGTAGGATTTTTCAAGTGAACTTGAAGATCCTATTTATAATGTGTTTCCAAGTAAGTGTTTTAGGGCAATGTAACCTATAATGTGAGGCTTGAATTGTTATTGTAATACGAGAAACTTTTGAACTTCCGGATTTTATTTTCACACTGCCAAATGAGTTAAGTTGTATTGAGATGTTAGAGCATTCCCCAGCTGTGAACAATTAATTGTTGCTATTTACAGTTTTGTTGTATATGATTTTGAACAAATTTACTTTCGTTGAAAAACGAAAAAGTAAATCAGCTTTATTGATATAAGTGAGACGCGTGGTGCATGTAATAAATTAGAGGAAGCCAGCGCAATAATGCAATAAAAGTGGGTTCATTTTTATGTATTTTCTGAAAAAATTCGTAAACAATTTTGGTAAATTTTTTCACAATTGTGTAAAATTCATTTGGTTTATTTACTAGTAAAAGAAAAAATCAGATAAGTTGGTATAAATATTGTTTTATTTCGCATGTTAGTTTTATAACGACATTAACAATATTAGATAGATATAACAATGTAAATTATCGTAAAAAACTCATATTTTAAAGAGTGGTAATGAAAAATTTATTGATTTAAATAAGTATATAATTTATAATATATAACCATAAATTAACAATTTTAGTTATCAGATCTTTTTGCATGTTATGTCAACGAGCCGAGCTCAACCGAGTATTTCGGTGTTCGACTTAGGATTAGGCTTGATGAGAAATTTCCGATCTCGAGCTCGAGCGGAGCTTAAATGAGCTTTCATTTTTCCGTTGTTTTAGCTTAGGTCACGAGTAGCTTGTTTAAGTTCAAGCTCGAGCCTAGCCGAGGTATTACCAAACGTGCCTTAATAAACGAGCGTTTAACAAACACGCCTTAAATTACCAATATCGAATTTAAATGATCATATGAATAAATTAAATATTATTTAAAAATATTGTAAAACATAAAAACATATCCAAATTAAAAGGTAGCACAGTATCCTATTTATATTTTGTTAGCTGAGAAGATTAATAGGACTAAGTTACATTTGCTGTGAGGCTTAAATTATCACTGCATGGCTCGTGTATTAGGGCAACTCGAGCAGTGTAAAACCCTTCGTAATGTAAATATTCAGTTTTAAAAGGTGCCCAAAAAAAATTGAAAAATAGAGGTTCTCAAGGCTCGAACCCTGTACCTCAGCGTGGATGAATGAAAGAGCTATTGATAATGCTAGTAACCATTGTGACAGTGAGGCAAAGCCATTGGCAATTGTCATGCAAATTTCTAGTTAAGCACTCCTTGTAGTTCTAAACGTTACTGAGTAATTAATTTTACGTTGTAGATCAATTTTGACTCCCCATCATTGTGTTGTACGTTTTTATATAATGTATGATGATACCTCCCCTATTATGTTATACATTTGTATGTCTTATAAAAATGATGTGTATTTTATTATTTTATTTTTTTGAACCGAATTTATAATTTAAATCAATACATTCCATTATTCGGTAATTAACAATAAAACTAGAATAAAAACCTGTAACCAAAAAAATAATAAAGAAATATACTGCGTCCACAGAAACCCCTACTTTATTATCTACTGTTACACTCTCCAAGTATTTAGAGAAAAAAATAATACAAAGAATGTCAAAATAACGCACATTCTAAAACTTAGTTTTTCATTTGATTTTGATTCATAAAAGCGTAGCATGATATCCTCATTCCTTGCCTCCAAATATGCAACTTTTTCCAACAGCATTTTATTTTCTAGAAATATCTTTTCAACTTGGAATTTCAAGCGCACAGTTTCTTGCTTGAGATTACAATTCTCATCTTGTAGCTCATCTAGAATGTTACCGTTTACCTCACTTTCCCAAAAGAAAAAACCACAAGTATCATCCTGTAAAAAAACCGATCATCATTCTGAAAACCAAAATGTTGGGAAAAAGTGATTTAAATCTACCTAATGAATCGATTATATTACCTTCCATACCGGGCAAGAGTAAAATTGTTGGCCCTTGTTTTTTGTGTGTTTGCATGTTTGTAGCTTGGCCTTGTAACCATGGTAACATTGAACTTAATGTGCCTTACAAGAACTGCCTCGCGAAGAATTTGCCGAATTGGGTGTTCCTTGCTCAATAGCCATATATATTCTCCCGGACGATATAATGAAATTTTGCGTTGTATCGTGATCAGATGGAAATACGTCAATCACATTGTTAGCCACAACAACGGCAACATGATTGGATGCGGCAATTGTACGTAACCCATAACCAATAGCTTGTATAAGATCCTTTCTTTCGGTTGAGCCAACAACATTGTTTTCAAAATGACCAGTGAACATACTACCTATTGAATCAATAACAACAACGCGGATTGGCATTGATGAATTTTGAGACATTTTAATAAGTTTTACAGTCCATTCTAGCACATCCGGTATTTCATGAGGAGTGTCAACTTGCTTTGTAGTTATGTAATCCAAAGGATTTCCATTTAATGTTTCAAGGTCCCCTAAAACATATGGAACTAATCTACTTAAACGACGTATGGGAAAGGGACCAAGTGAATGGATATATATAGCCGAGGAACAAATACCACCCCTTGAAGGCGGCAATTGACAAGAGAGACTAATTTGAAGGCAAAATTGAGTCTTACCTGATGCATTTTCGCCACACACCTCAGTCACTTCACCGATTGTTATTCCCCCACTCATCATCGAATCGATTTCACTGCATCTCGTTGTGATTTTGTTTACACTAGTAGCCATTCTTTGTGATGTAGTAATCTCTTATAATTACTTTTTCTTTGAAATGGAGGGATTGAACACACCCTTATATTCACCTAGTTCTAACATGTCATTGATGGATCATGTTGTTTCCAATAAATAATATTCATATATTACAAAAAATAAGGGGCTGACTTTTGCATGACATGGGAATGCATTTTTTGACTACAATGACCAAACACATCATGTTTACATTTGGTAAGACTAGTATAATGAAGTCGTTGTTTTTATAATTGTTTCCCAGTGTAATAGATTCGTTGTATGTACATTATTAATTAATATAAATTATACAATAAATAGTATTGTTGCCCACAAATATCACTGGCTTAGCCTCACTGTCACAATGGTTACTCTTTCCTCCTCATTGAGCATATTGTCTACCCGTTGGTTGTGGGTTCGACGCCTAATACAACTCATTTTGTATTTTTTTTTTTTTACACTGATAAAGTAATTGAGGTTACATCAATTACATATATAGACATAACGTAAAGTACATAGCAAAAAGGGAGGATTGGATTAAAAAATTCAATTCTTAAAATACCGTTTAAACGAAAATATATCTTTGAAGAAATCAAATTAAATTACATTTACACAAAACATTCACAATCTGGTGCGCCAATCGTTAATATCAAATTCAAATGACTGTGAACAATCCTGAGACAAATGTAATTGGGACGGGTGTGCTTGAGAACTTTGAGAAGGATGTACATTAGAACTTTGTGGGACGTTCTCCGCATATGTACCCCCAACGTGATTCGCGTGTTGTTGCCTAGCACGGTAACTTGGAAGATTTCCAAATGCGTTGCAAATAAGTTCCTACATTGCACAAACAACATTTAAGTAGAAAAGTAAAGTTATATTTCCTAATGAAAACTTGCATATACGATACGAATCACCAAACAAATAAAATATAAATTTTACCTCATTAGCAATAACTTCCTCTTCAGTAACCACTTTTTTGTTCTTAGAATTCCCACCGGCCTTTCCACCAAAAGGAGCATTCCTTTTTGTCTTTGCCCTACCAGTATGCCGTTTGTCAACCGGTGTTTTGATCCTGTTCTCGTCCACGACCGGTTCTACATCCCTTAATCTGGCTCTCTCACCAAATTCTCGTGGACGTAGCCTTCGACGACCAAATACATTTCTCGCATCTGGGTCCCACCAACATATAAGGTCGTCTCCTTTTTCCCCAGTCTTTCGTATTCCGACTACATCCTCCATTTTTAGCCGCACAACATCCATAGCCTCCTTGTACAACCGAAGTGCATCATCATTACGCATAGCTAATTCAGACAAGTAATTATGCCGTTGTGAAAGCTCTTTGGCTTTGCCCAATCTGATAGATTCAAGAGGGTCGAAGTAAGATACTCGAATGCTCTCGTACGACCTAACACACTTCATCCACCGTTGTAGTATGTACTTTTCTGGAACAAATTGAAAATCCTCTACATCCATTGCACGCATTATATGTCTACAAAGTATTCCCGTAAATTCAAACAAGTTACAAGAGCAATGTAAATCACCATTTTCCTTATCCACCCTAACATCATAACTTTTAAACCTTTTCCGCCAAAACGGTGAGGTTAGTTTTTCATCAGCTCTATACAACACCACTGATCCATGACATGAGGTTTTCGTGACATTTGTGTGTGTCAATCCTCTACGCTCTTTAACAACCTCAGCAAACTTCTCACTAGTGTACGTCTTAACCAATACATACTCAACTAAAACACTCTTATCAACATCAATCTTAGCAGGCTTATCAATGTTATCAAAATTATCCTGTTTCTCTTCCTCAGCTTTTATCCTCATACAATATTCATAATTATGAATGAACAAAACTAAACCACAATCTAAGTTCACGTGAGTTTTAAAAAATCTATTCATACCCTCACTCCTTTGTGTAGAAGACATACCTGCCCAAAACTTTCCTCTATTATATGCCGGAGCCCACTGACGCCTGTTATCATACGCGTCCTTCATCCACCCAGGACCCCTTAAACCGTACTCATCCATCACATGACACCAAGCTTCATCGAACTCATCTGGATCAATCAGATCATGTATTGCAGTTCTGATCAGGGTGTCTATTTTCTTCCAATCACTGAGACTACCTAGGTTCTTACTAGCATTCTGGAGCATGTGCCACAAACATAGTCTGTGACGGACGCCCGGGAAGACTAGCTCAATTGCTCTACAAATTGCTTTGTCTTGGTCGGTTAAGATGCCTAGTGGTGCCTTCCCCATACACTTCAGGAATTCTTCAAATACCCAAACAAATGAGGGAGTATTTTCATGGGAAATTAAGGCCGCAGCAAATATAATTGATTTGCCATGATGGTTTACACCAATGAATGGAGCAAATGGAATCCGATACCTAAAACAATATAAATGTATTGGATATTACTTTTTCAAACAAATGGACCAAAGTACAATTACAAAGAATTTTAATCAATAAAAACTTAATTAAAACACGTACCGGTTGCAAGCGAAAGTAGTATCAAAAGTAATAACATCCCCAAAATATTTGCATGTACCCCTACTACGTGCATCCGACCAAAATGCATTCGTAAAAACACCATCATCATCTACTTGTATTGAGCTATAAAACTCGGGATGCAAATCACGTTGTGCCTTAAAGTAAGCATCGAGTCCTGCGGCATCTGCAGCACTAAATCTTGATGAACGACGTTCGACGTTGATTGCGTTCCTCAAGTCTCTATTATTAAATGTAATATTTTCATAACCTCCCTTTTCAATTAGATGCGTACCAAAGTTCTTACTTATGCTAACACCACCCATGTCATTGATCATCGCCCTCTTAAATGTAGTACCGTCTATACATCTATAATTAACCATCAGTCTACTACAGTCAGGATTTAAAGGATGATTGTGTTGCAAGTCACAAGTCAATATAGTAAATAGCCCATCTCTACTTACACCGTAAATATTCATCTTACAACCGGTCACATTAGACCCAACACCTTTTTTCACCCCTCCCTTCTTGCATTTTAATCTAATAAGTTCCATCATATGCGGCTTTGCCTCATACTTTCCCACACCAGACTTAGATACTCCCTTTTCTTTGTACTCTTTTTTCAGCTTATTACTTTTGATAAACATCTCAAATCCTTCTTTGAAGGCATACAACTGACAAAATTCGAAAAACTCATGGCCCGTTGTAAAACACATCCCTACACTAGGGGGGTTAACGATAACTTCTTGTCCATCAGTTATTAATCTATATTGTGAGCTTTCAGGAACATTTTCATTCAGATCAGGGACACTTTCGTTTAGGTCTACCCAAGCCATACAGAACTCCCACGTATATCACTGTTGTACAAAATACGAAAAACGTTTAGGGTTTTATAAAATGCTGCCAAACGTTTAGGGTTTTATAAAATACAACAAACAAACAAATTATATACAACGATTTTAGAATAACCACTTAGTTTAGTGTTTAACCATATAGGATAACATACAACTTAATAACATTCTTAATACTACGTAATTATAGAATGTATGAAATAAACAAAAAAAACACCTTGTTTTCTCCGTCGTGCAGATCTACTTTCTCACCAAAAACGAATTTATCAAATTAACATGAAACTACAATTTTTCATTAACTCATCAATATCTGCCAAACAATCAAGATTCATCAATATCATGAAACTCCAATTTTTCATTAATTCAAACAAATTTAACTACCCAAAAATAAAACATTCATATAGCATTGTTATTTTCAGGAATTAATTAACTACATTTGACAAAAACAATTTAACGAAAAACTTACATTAATTTCGAAGCGAGATTTCGAAGCTGAATTTCGAAGCTTAATAATGTTGTAGCAGCTCTAAACGTTTTGCTAAAAACTTTCCTGTGCGTTTTTGTTTGTGGCAAACTCGATAAAATGGGAGATGATACAACCCCTTCAGCTTTGCCTTTATTTTCTTTGCTGAACCGTTTTCCAGAAAATATTACCGTTGAAGGTTGAATGAGCTTTTTTTTTTAAAGTTGAAGATTGAATTTTTATTTCTTTTTTTTTTTAATTATTTTGCTGCTTGGGCGGGATTTGTTTTGGGGAGGAAAGGGGAGGTAATGTTCCCGCTTGAAAACACTAAAGGGCGGTTGATGCCAAATATTTTCCCCCTAAAACCAAATGCATTTCCCCCTAAAACTCAATTAATCCATGCTGATTTGGACCACTAAGATGGCAGTGTACCTGGGCCCCAATTACCCCCAGTGTAACTGTATCATCTCCCAGGTTAAACCATAACTAATTATGCAGATATAAAGCAGATTCAATCGAATGATCTTAGTAGTTTAAGCTAATGTTTTATGTTTCCTTTTCAAGAGCCATGAGTTTAATACTTCAATATAAATTACACTCTTTTCAATATTTGTGTACGTATGGTTGGGTTCAGTGATTCAAAGAAAAGAAAATAACGTCATGATGTCCAGATAATGAAACTTTTTTTTACAAACATGGAGTTTTTTCTTCATAGTTATGCATTCAAACATGGTAATAGACGGCAATGGACTATAAAGAAAAAAGATAATTTTGAGCAAATTATCATTACCATGGGAATGGATATTGATTTTCGTTACAAATTTACATACAAAATCATTTTCATTGAGTAAATTAGGTAAATTAGGCTTAGGCACGACCGCACAACAGTCTGACACGGGCACGAAAAACGCACGGCCCAACACGAGCACAAAGCAGTTTTTTGAAAAATCATGACAAGACACGACAAGACTCGACAAAGCTTGCAAAAATAAGTAAATTAGGCTTAGGCACAACGGCCCGTGGGCATGGGCACTATTTTGAAATTTTCGGGTCGGCCCTGTCCAATGCAGAGTGGCTTGGCATGGGACGTGCCTGTTCGGGGCCTACAGCCAGCTAGCTCCAAAGCCCAACCTGACCCACAACCATCTTTAAGTATGCATAATGCAAATCAGCAAACAATTGATTTTCAAGCATTAAACTGTAAGCTGTACATAAAATATAAGCTATAGAGTGCAAATGAACTGAAGATCTGGGAGTTGAACAAGCTATCAGAAGTTAGGAACTCGTTAAAATCACTAAACATCACGAGCAAAATCCAATAAACTAATTCATACAACTTATAATCACACATTTAAACAATCACCTGCATTTTAATCGTGAGATTAATTATTATCTACGTAGTACTACAGAGTAATTTAACAACAATATCAATGGATTAACAATAGAATTCCCCATCACCAAAGACTACAGTCAGTACTCAGTATGTTCTCTAAGGCTTCTAACCGGTGTCCATCTCGCAATATATACACATTACTAAGGCCGCGTTTGGATCAGATTGCACAATTGCCTGATGCTTCACTTGAGAAATGGAACTCCAGCCTGCAAATTTGCCTTACTTGTGAAATGCGCCTCCAACCTGAAAAGTCAACCTGATAAATGAAAAAAATCCAGGGAAACAATAGTGTACTAAGGCTCTTTTGTTTTGCTATAAAACGTTTTCAGTGCAAAATGATTTTCCATGGAAACACTTTACAAGGAAAAACATAGTTCCAAACTAGCTTTCTTTTGTTTGGTTCCTTAAAAGAAAATGGAAGAAGATGGTGAAGAGTGACGGGAAGAAGGGAGGGAGGTATGGAGGTATGGAGGAAAGGTAGAAAAGTGATTTCCCTCCCATTCAAATTGTTTTTTATCCCTTGCCAAACAAAACAACGTAAAATGATTGAAAAGGTGAAAATCATTTTCCATGAAAACGTTTTACACAGTACCAAGCGGAGCCTAAAATGGGGAATGGTAGTAAAACAGATGAAAACATGCCTGGTTGCACATTTATAATATATTGTTTCGGGGGAATTATAGGTGCGGGCGTTCTCAAACATTCTCTTTGAATCAGCGACAAACATCTCAAATGTCACATAATACATCTCTGAGTCCACCCTCTTTGACATTGTTTTCAGATCTGCACCATAAAATTTGTGATTCTAGTGTTACACATTGAAACCTTCATACAAGATCATAATTAAAATCCACCAGCAATCTCAAAGTTGAGCATGAAGAATTTGAAATGCAGTGATTCCACTTTGGTTCAGACATGCAAATATAGTATAACTATGCAAGTGATCACCTAGTTCAAGTGGAAACAAAAATTTACCGGACTGGAGAAGTCTAAAACAAGGGATATTGGGTTGGAGATAGAGGAGAGAAGAAACACAAGGCATGAATTCTCCTCTTATAAGTTGTATACCAAAAAACAGATACTCCCTCCGGCCCTTTTTATTCTTTAAGTTTGTTATCATGCACGCAGTTTAACAAATAGTTAATGTGGATAAAGATTATCTTTTTGTTGAACTTATAATGCAAATTACGTTTATTTATAATGATTTCATTCTTATAAAAAATTTGACATTAGAAAAATGAGAAAGATTTAATGTTCCAATAAGAGATTTAACGGTTAAAATGGCCCAGTGAATTTGATTGGTTGAAATAATCATTTGACACGATTTTTGACAGAATATTAGGGACTTTTATGCTACAATATAAAAGGAAAGATTATAAGTGTAAAGATTAAAATGGGACACTAGAAATGGAAAGCGTAAAGAATAAATTAGGACGGAAGGAGTCTTTCACTAGCGTCTACAAGTCAGTCAAGCGTAAATCATAAATAACAGCTACCATTAGAGACATACTCCACAATCAGGAGTTCAGGACACCCCGAACCCCAACTCACCCTGTGTTTGATCATGATGTATATAGATGCCAAAAAAAATAGACCATTGACATATATAGTTTGTCATCTCCGGCACTATTATGATGTTGATGCCAAAAGAAACTGAACTTGAAAGAAATTGCATTTACCCATAGGATTCTTGATGATATCGTAATAATCAGGCACATCTCGTCCATCAACTGGTTCCTTAAATGGCCAAGCATCGGGATGATCTTGCATAGACTGCTTTAAGGAGAGTAGAAACATATCATCACTATCTACTCAGTGCTTCAGCATTATTCAAGCATTAAAACAAGTAAAACCAGGGAGGGGGGACTTTACAGCACAATCAGTATAAGATTTACGTAGTTCGTTCCTTAAATGGCCAAGTATCAGGATGGTCATGGTTAACTGTTCGAAAGAGGAGACAAGTTATTTTACGCAAGCCTTTAAAATTATTGAAGCATTAAAAGAGTAAATCATGGCAGGGTGTTGCAACACAGTCATAGCAGGAGTCATAGCAGGATTCACGGACGCTTCAAATGATCCAATAGCTTTTCAGGCTTCTAAACAATTATTCACAATCCATGGCTAGATGGAATATGGGAAACCAGATGTGCAAAAGACAAGTAGAGCACTCCGTCTGACTAAACAAGGAAATAATGATTAGCTAGGACAGTTATTGCATCCAAGCCAGCTTAACGAGCCCGTGACTAATATTGGTTAAAGCTTCACTTAGGTCATCACCTCAACCATCGAACCTTAATATTGAGCCCAAGTCTAGTAAGACCGTAAGTGTCACGGTCCGAATGTTTTGACACCGGATCCGTGCGGCGCACTTTTGCCTATTGGAGGCAAGGATGCGAGCCTTGTGCGGAATGAGTGTCTTGTGACTCGTAAGGGCACGAGCAAGCGTCTGATTCTGAATGGGCGCTCTTGCCTATTGGCGAGAAGAGCGAGGGACGAGACGCTTGTGTGCGCACAGCAGGCACAACCGGGACTGACGACGAGAATTTATCTGTTTGTGGGACTTTGTGGGATTTGGGATGCTTTAGAGCAAATGGCGGCACAATATCTATAAAGGCCTAAACAAAACACAAGTAATAAAGCGATGACAACAATTGGTGAGAAGTAGGAATTCATTCATTCATACCCCTCATATAGGTTTATTTTGAATTAGCTACAAACTACCGGTGAACACTGGATTGGCAGTAACATACTAATTCTATATAGAGCCTAGAAAATTATTAGAAAGATCCTAGAAAGGACTAGATAAGCAAAATACAAATAAAGGAAGATTGGATTCTAACAGTAAGGCACACAATGGCTAAGGCTAAGAATGACTTAACTTGTTTTCCATTTACTTAACGTAACATATTCTTTTATGATATCTAATCTCCCTACCCCCCCTAACTAAAAAGAAAAACAGGTTAAGCCATTGGTGTCCAACTCGAGCAAATGCTCGAGCATTGTAGCTTCAAGACAGCTGAATGTCACAGATGGCCTCCACACCATCGTGTGCAGCAATATGTGTGGCTATGGGAATCGCAAGTCTAGGCGATGCACCATCGGACAAGGCAGCAAGGGTGTTACGCACCACCGGATAACATGGTGCATGGTCGGATCGTGGGTCGTCGAGTGGCCGGATGCATCATGGTGCAACATCGTGGGCGCTGACACTGGGTGCTAGGCAACATCATGGGCCATAGAGGCGCGCCTGAGCGCTAGCAGCAAGTGGAGCACCCACCCCGTATAGAATATTTTGAATGAGGAATAAATTCATAGTGAACACCCACTTGACACTAACATAATAATAACGGGTTGTTTGGAGGACCAAACAAAGTCCAAACGAGCAGAAATTTTGGGGACCCACCAGAATTGCCCCAATGAAGATGATGGACGGGTCAGAATTTCCCGATCAGGCCCGCAGAGGACCATTGTGCAGCAGATCAGTAGTGCATGGGTCTGGAAGGTTCTAGAGTGCTCCGATGAGCATTCTAGGATGAATGGAGCTTGAAGGTTCTAGATAGGTTGAGTCTAGAACACTCTTGTATATGCTATAAGTTGTCTCTAGAAGCCTCCATGTGTCTAGGAGTTTCTAAGGAGGTGGGAACAACATAGAATAGTGCGGACATTTCTTGTAAGGAGTTGTATAGAGTTAGGGATGGAGGCCTATAAATAGGCACCAAGGCATCATTTGTAAAGCATAGAGTTTTTAATACAAGCAAAACATTCCCATAAAGCTCTCTTGTGTTCTCAGTTTTAATTGTGCTATTCGTTCCAGCAGGAGTTTAACTCCACCAATATAGAAAGCCTTTGAAAAGGCACGCGAGGCACACTTTGCACTGGTTCCCAAACACTCAGAAGGATCCTGGGTATGGTGTTTTATTCAGGCGCACAAAAGCGCAACACTAAAACCTTTGATATTAAAAAGTGCGCCTCAATCCTTTGCTTTGAACCTAAGTTGAAGGACCCACCTAGTGCACTAGCCTTTTTTTTCAAAAATTGCTACAAAGCTAGGGGAAAAAACATATGCCTAAGTAGGAGACCTAACCTTCAAGAGAGTCCGCATGAAGACGGTCAGAGATTTTTGATACGAGGCATTGTCCCCTGGTGCAATTGACGGTTTAAACCTTGAATATCCATATTGATCAGGTGTCCACCCAGCCTCTCCTACAATAACATATATTAACAAAGTCGATTAGTGGTATATGTGCACACAGTTACAGTAAAATATATTTAATAGCTTTACCACTACAATAGTATGTTGGTTGACATGATTTGCTAAGAGTGAAAATTAGAAGGTGCATATCAGCTAAATTCATAAGACAACTCTAAAAGAACGTGGAAAAATCAAACATCAACCACCAGGGCCAAAATCAACATGTGTCTTTTGACTTTATAAATTATGGTTTTGGTTGTTAATGTTTCACATCTGGAACATTTAATGGGCAAATAAAAAATTGAATGAGAAGAAACATTAAGATATTTGTTGGAGGAACATTATTTGTTGGAGCTTCAACATTATCATAGAGGAAGAAAGGATAGGAGAAAGAGAAAATGAAGCTGATTGTCGAAAATAGATTTATTTATTTTTTAAAAAAAATATTAGACAATTGTGTTCTAAATTTTGTTTGATTAACAAACACCTAGCTTTAGGTATGAGTATGGAGTTATAACTCATTATAAACCCACGGGTCTAATATTTAACCCCACTCAAAGAATACTATATGCCAAGCATATGAAATAAATAAGTAAATGTATATAGACATCAAACATGCATCACAAAGTGCAGAAAAAATCACTTACTCAATCCTGGAATATCCTCAACTTTGAAGACCTTTTTGGGAATGCCAGCCTCCTTCTGAATCATATGCTACACAGTTAGATGAATTCTGCCGGTATGAGTAGGATAATCCAATCTTGAGAAAATTAACTTCTATAAAAATAATCCAAGATTTGTGTCTTTTGAACATCCACGTGTAACAATAAAGGACAAAGTAAATGATTGAAAAGTCAAAGAGATCCACGTGTAACAATAAAGACAAAGTAAATGATAGAAAAGTCAAAGAGTATATGTCTCTCGGATCCACCGACTACAATTTAATGAATAAACATGTACAAGTACTAGCATTGAACACCCTAGAGATAAGTTAATTTAGTTGTGCTACGTAATTGTATTTGTTGTTCAAAGTGCAATATGTTTTCTCATCTTTGTAAGGAACTCCATGAGGCATCTCCACCATGTTTCCATTTTGATACTCTTTTCAATTCAAAATTCCTCTTTGTCCCCAACAACTATGTAATAAACTCACACCTCCATGTATAATTCAAGAAGCAAATATAGGAAGGTTGATTGATTTAATTACTGAAGATAGAACTTCCAAAATACTCAGGAACAAAAGTAAAAGTAAAAGCTTGAGGTTGTAAATCTCCAATAGTGACTTTAGGTCACAACTCTCTAATGTCTTAACACAAACACAATACCCTTCTTACTTCACTCCTCCCTTTTAATACTAACACGATTTTACTCCAACCAAACCACTACTACTGTTGCCGTTGTTGTTATCTGCTGTTGTCCTCTGTCAGCTTTGCCTTAATTGTTTTGGCTTCATTCTCTACGGCTTCCCTTGTCTCTTCTTGCGTAGGTGATGGTTATCGGGGGCCTCTGCCAGGTCATCATAATTCACATGAGGCATCTCCGTCAGGTTTCGATTTTAATACTCTTTTCCAATTCAAAATTCCTCTTGTCCCCAACAAGGCAACAACTACCAGTCACCTCCGCATGAAACCACATTAATGATGCCTCTTAACATTCACTAAATAAATTAAACTGAGAATTATCACTCTCACCTTCACAACCTAATATCCTTAAGAAATCACATACTCGGGTACTAAATAATACGGATTATATGCTCAGCTGCTTCGATAGTGCATTAAAAAGTGTCTGAAGCTCAAAAAGAAATTGCATTTAGGGAGCCTAGAAGTGCGTCTCTGTCATCAGCCTTTCTTGACAAAAGATCGGCGAGTCAGCTTTTGGCAACTTTCAACTTAATGCATCTTTTTTTTTTGTTAAATATTCTATTATGATGAATAACAATCAATCAAATAGTCCGCAAAAATTACAATGAAAATTATGTGATTTATAATGCTTATTGAGTAATTTTTATACGATGATTGAGTAAATGTTCTTAATATGATAACGTTTTTGAATTAAAGATGTATAAGCCTCACTTCACCCAGACATGTGACTTTGCCTTCTCCAAGACATCTATCCTCTCAGTGCATCTCATGCCTTTTAAAAGTAGAGTATCTATCCTCTCAGTGCATCTCATGCCTTTTAAAAGTAGAGTATCTATCCTCTCAGTGCATCTCATGCCTTTTGAAAGTAGAGTTGTGAGGTTACCTTCTGAAAATCAATTCCAGGGTAGATAGTATGACAATTTGAGAGCTCTCTGATTTTCTCATCAATGGCCTGTATATCAAAAAATGAAGAACTTCAACAACAAAATATTGTAATCTAACAGAACAAAAACTGTAAAAATGAAATAACAAAGACCAAACTGAAAGAGAAACCATTTCAGCAAGAGTAGTAATTTTGTGTTTCAAAGGCTATCATTTGGCTCACTTGGTATGTGAAATGGGATGGGACTCATGGGAGTAGGAACAACGCTTCTGAGGGGTTGATTCCTGCAAAATCCACATTTGGTACAAGGGAGATGGAATTGCAAGGGGGCGGGAGAGGGAATCAGAGACCTTTGACTCCCACATTATAATTCCCAGGGAGGTACTGGGTTAAAGAATTTGGGAGTGGGATAAGAGAAATACTTTCTAGTTTCTATATAAATTCATTAGTCATTATAAATTTCAATTTAGCTAGTTTCACTCCATTCCAGTACTTCATACTCGTACACCAAATACGGAAAGTAGGAATGACAATTTCATTCCAACTCCTCAAAATGTCTTTTTACACACCCTTATGATGACCTTACTCCCATTACTCACACAAAATGATTGCCACGATCCTAAAAAGCTGTAGGTTAAAGTTTTATTGAGGCTACAAAATGAGCAATCCTATAATATTCACGCTCACATGAAAATGAAAAAAAAAATCATATAGTACTTCACATTATACCAGAAAATGTTTACATGAGGCACTTATACAGTTATTGATAACAATTGATGTTGTTCATTAATTTGAAACCAAAAAGCAAAAAAGAGGAGCTAATACGTCAAAACTACATTTACAGGTCCGAAATCTCTTACCTGCCTTTGACGATGGATCATAGTTGACAAATCCGTATATGGAAGCTTTAGATCCATTTTGCATTCCATAAGAATTCCTCCATCATAGTCCTTGATATACCTTAATGATGACACATAAATGCATAAAGATGGTACTGTAATAAATATAAATAGAAAACTAATCACAACCAAAATAAAGTTTCTATACAGAGCCATACAAGTCCAAACAATGAGCAATCACGGGTAGAGCATCTTGCTTTATTTCAACGAATGAAACCATAAAGTAGATGGTAGCAATACAAGGAAGACAGTGAACAAATATCATTCACTTGTAGAACTGTGTAACTGAAAAACAAGTGGAGTAGCATGAAAAACTTACCCGTGCCATATGTCCTTCTCCAAGGAGATCTCTTTAGTAAACCCCTTCAAATATAAAAAGGCAATGTCAACTACTGTTTCCGTTGAACATGAAAGTAAAAGAAAAGGGTGAAATCCAGAGAAATGCAGTATAAATCAGCGGAAAACGCAAAATAAACAAACAAAAAAAAAAGAACGAAAGAAAGAAACGAGAGAGAGAGATAAATATAACATGAAGAGTCGTTAATCCAACTCTTCTTTACAATTGAAGCCCTCATTACAGTCCCATAGCTCGAATTGTACAGAGAAAATGCAGCATCGATCAGTTGAAATCGCCAAAAAAAAAGAGGGGTAAATCCAACATGAAGAGTCATGAATCCAACTCTTCTTTACAACTGAAGCCCATTATAACAGTCAAAGCTAGAAGTCAAATATGAGGCCAAGCCATATAATTATACCACCATTTGATAAACAGAAAACAAATCCCTAAATTGAAAGGCTGATTTAATAGTCTTCATGTTCTGCACTTGTACCTTGGCTCACCTATGTAGTGACTTTGATCTCAGGAAAAATCACATTTTCAGAGGTCCAATAAATTCATATTCAAACTTCCAAATCATTACATATCTTGTTATATCTTATTAACAAGAAACCATTTCATTTCACTCTTCATTTGAAGTTTTGTAATTTGTTAACACTCTGAAGTCAGCAGACTCAGCACTAATCCACTATAAGTACCACAGTATCTTCTTTTGTGCGATTGACTTTTTAGGGGCATAATACTCCGATACAATACTACAGTTATACCACAAAGTTTTCTTACAAATCTATAGTTTTAACATAAGACTCACTGTTGACATAACTTGACGGGCAAGTTAAAGCAAATATACAATAAATAATAAAAGATACATCTAGCTTTATTTAGATCATCAACTTGACATCTATATAGGTAAGTAAGAGAGCCTAGAACCATCATAGTTTTCATGTGGCATGTGGATGTTTTACTACTACATTTGGCAATAATAGAACAAACGACAGATTACAACAGACACAATTAGAGTGTCCTGTTTCTCCAGCTTAGTCAAAACTCGTCTATTTTAATGAACAATAAGGCATGTTGGAAGAAGCTTGTATTGTTTCCTTAGATCTAGGTGACCCCTAAATCTAATGAAATCATTGACGCCAAAATAAACATCGATGAGAACTGCACCTGTTTGATAAAATAACCAACAGCATTATTGTCTGCGTAAGTAAGAAAATGAGTTAATCCATCAACATCGCGTGCATGCTGTTTTAGGTGATTCATCAGTCTAGTGCCATAGCCTTTCACTTGTTCATCAGCAGTAATAGCACAGAAGGCTATCTCCCCAAATTTTTGGCTGTCAGATACCGTGAACAGCACAGTTAGAAGAAACAAATAAACATAATGCATTTATAAAATGACTATTTCACACCTACGCAGAAGTGATGATTATGCACGCACGGCAAAGCAATAAAAGGAACTTGAGAATAAAGTTAGAAACTGCATCAGTGCATCTACTATAGATAGGTCATGCTAAGGCACTAATAGGTGTGAATCCAATGAGAGACTCTGAAACTGAACAATAAGCCCACTCCAAAAGAATCTGCCACTCCCAATTTGATTTGTCTTAAGATATTCTATGGCAAAGCATAATTGGATTCTTCGAAGGGATACAACTATACAAGCCATGATGCACATCAACTATATTGAAGACCACGTTTCTGTTTTAGAAACTAGGAAACTTGGAGGACAATTGTTCTCTAAATGACCAGCAAGTTAATGGATCTTTGAAGTTCCAAAATGATGTTTTCCTTCTAATACTCTCTTGAAACAAACACAAATCAACCCTACTACAACTAAGGAGTACGTAGTATAATATTTCTAAGCAAGAAATTGATTTCTTGTTTCAACTTCCCCACGTTTCTCAAGCTTTTTGAAAATTGTGTTTTGTGTCTTCCCATTACTGACTATTATGCTGAATACGTATTTAACATTCAGATGAAAACTTGTTGGAATCTGTTTATAGCATCACTCCCTAAAATATTATGTTCACATCAAAGCAATATAGCTAAGGCAAGTGTTTCGGTTTCTCCTCCATCATCCTTTTATTCATGAACAACAGGATCCCCACTGCACAATAGAATAAGGATAATGAATAACCTCAGCATGGTGTTTACCTCTTGTATGGACGATAAGTGATGCCACCAACAACAGTCGAACGTCTGATAACCATCACTGATTTATGGCTTCTGCAAACATTACAACACAATAATGGATGAAGTTCTTGAAAGCATCAGTAAGGTCTGGAAAAAGAAAATGAAGATAATTCCATGCTTGCAATATATCCACTCCTCCTTCCCCTATTCATTTAAAATCTTTCCCTCTCTACAGATCTGAGACCTTTTTGCAAAAAAATTATATGAATGTTATGGATAGATAATCTGTTGGCCAACATAAAATTGCAATAGTCATTACACAATACACATACCTGTCCATAACAAGACGAACAATGTATTCCTTTGGCATGTTAGGAAGTTGTCTGGCAAATATATTTTTCAGCCCTATAAGCCTGAGCAACCAAAATCACAATATTTCAACAATTGGCATCCTGACTTATAAAAGTCAATGTAAGACAGAATGTGTAAGCCATCACATCTTTTTCACAATTACAAAAGGGAAAATCTATATGTTAAAGCACACAGCGAGTAAGATTAAGATACCAAACCATATGCTCATCAACTCCATCATTTGAAAGACACAAGAATCTCAATTTTCCAGTTTCTTCCTGCAAAATTCAGACAGGTTTCTTTGTAAGAAATGTAAACCTAACCAGAGAGGTAAAACTACAATACCGAGACCAACAACAAAAACCGGTTTTCTATAGGGAAACGGACCATAAGATTCCTTTGCTGGTGTAGCATGACAAAACTGTTTCAGATTTAGGTAATTAGATAAGACTGATTACTGAAACGATGAAAGTTTTTTTGCTAGTACCAGTCCGGTTTACACCATTAAACAGACTATTCACAGGAACTACAACAACAGTACTCCATATGTTGAGTGTAGTTTAGCCTTAAACACAAAAAGAAACTACAGGTAGACTTTACAGTTCGTTCAACAATCACATCTAACTAGATAATTTTCTGCAGATGAAAGCAATACACGCCTGAATAAGTGCCTGTGAATTAGTATATTTCAATCATCATACTTAAACCTAAGAAATTCTTCTTTTTTCCTTTTTGTATTTATCCAACATTTTATAAACCTTGATTATCTTAGAGTAGCTGATATTCCTCAAAAGCTCACCAAATACCCCTTCATTTCAATATTCAATTTGATAAAATTACATTCGAGTAGCACCCCAAAATGTGTTCAATTAGCATCTAAAGGATCAACAACATCAATGTAGTACAAAGTATGTGGAGTATAAGACTAGATACGGTAAAAATCTATACACTTCTTTCTTGAATCTGAATCTGAACTTGTTCAATAGCATCAACGTAGTATATTATGAGTCCAATTTAATCAGCAGAATCACCAAAGGCAAACAAGATGATAATTATACATTCTATTATATGCTAATCACAATGGATTACGAGTCTACATCCCAATTTACACGAAAACACAATTAATCAAGTTTGTTATGAGTCCAATTTAATCAGCAGAATCACCAAAGGCAAACAAGATGATAATTACACATTCTATTATATGCTGATCACACTGGATTACGAGTCTACATCCCAATTTACGCGGAAAAAAAACACAATTAATCAACAATATTTGCAGAATTGCAGTAAGAAGCTCTGAATTGATGATAAATCAACAAATATAGAAATACCTCACGCTTCAAACCTTCTTCTCGAGCACTATAAGCACCACTAGTCTGAATATTCTCCGTGAAAATACTCTTCACTGAATCCTCCTTCACCGTCACGCCACTCGCAGTAGTGGGACCCGCAGGGGTGGAACCGCCGGAATTCGCGCCGTCTTTTACCGAATCAGGAACCTCAACCTTAACAGCAGCACCGTCAACCTTACTTAGCTTGGAACTTCTGGGCGCATTGTCGAGACGAGCAGCGGTGAAGGTGCGAATAGAGGAGGAGTCGTTAGGAGGGAAATTGTCGTTGTCGTCGTCATCGTCGTCTTCGTTATCGGCAGGAGTAGCGGCAGCGGCGTCGTCGGATGAGTTATCGGCGGGTGTAGCTGCAGAAACACTGTCGAGATCGTCGGTGGTATCGGCAGAGAGAAAAGAGGAGGGAGGAGCGTCATTGGCGGGGGTGGTGGTGGTAGTGGGAAGAGGATTGCGCTTGCGTTTGTTGTGGTGAGGGTGGTGGTGGAGAGAGGAGGTTGCGGCAGAGACAGAGGCGGAGGAGTGAGAAGGAGATTGGGATTGAGAGTGGGAATGAGAACTCCGTGAACGGGCGGCGGCGGTGGCGGGGTTTAGGTGCGGTGGGTGGGAGTCCATTGGATGAGAGTAGAAAGGTCGGGTTTTCCTGTTACGGGAAGGAAACAATAATGGAGTGCTAAAATTTCACCCCGGTTTTCCGGCCTTTTCCGGCGAAACGGAGAGGTGGCAAACGGGGTCTTTCGGGTGGAGGTATAGGTCGGGTCAATTGACTTATAAGTTATAAATGTTACGGATTATAATGTGAAACTAGTATGTAACCCGGGCGTTGTATACTTGAGGTATAGGTCGGGTCAATTTGACTATATATAACTTTATTTTTCAATAAATAAAAGGCATAAAAAGTTGAAATTTTAAAAGTATAAAAATTTAAAATTTAAAAGTATAAAAAGTTAAAAATTTAAAAGTATAGATGAAAAGAATATAGCAAGATCTCACTTAACTATAATTTTTTTATTACTCCGTAATAAATAGTAAAAGTAATGCGTGTGAATAGTAAAAAGTCAACATGGTGCAATAGTTAGAGTGAAAAAAATAGGAAATCTCGAGAGTATACAAAAGCTTCAAATAAGTGTATCATCTCACTAAATAATTAATAAGTAAATAATGTGTTTAATTAAATTATTATGATAAACATAGAGTTTGATGTTATACTTCGTATAAAAGAATTCAAAATAATTTTAGGAAAAGAAATATAGAGTTTTGTTTACAACAAACCATTAAAAAAAATAACAATTGGTGATACAAACTTATGACTAACTAACCCTTTTACAAGAGATGGGTAGCAATTTCACCTTTTGAATTACTCTGTTATCTCAACTTTTTATGACTAAATGTAATTAACAAATTATTGACACCAACTTGATCACTAAAGGTAATAATATTTTGGTGATCGAAGTGTGTCTACTATAGCTCTAAAATAATATTATAATACAAAGTAACCTACTAGCCTTTTAAAATGGTTTTAAAATATACAAAAAATATTAATTTTACCATCTACCTAAAATAATTGTTTTAAAAAGCTTGTGATATGCGGATGTCAATTACTCTAGCAATTAAGTTTACTCTGTAGTAAAGTTTTAGGGGTGAAATGTCAAACTTATGATTGATTTTTGTATAAATTATCTTTGTAATTTCTAAAAAAAAAAATATTCTTATTTAGAAATACATGGAAGGATCTCTAAAAATATTGCACACACGATTTTTTTTCTTCCTTACACTGTTACCAATGTCTTAACGCGTAATTAACATATGATTGCTCACCAAAAATTATTAAAAATGACTAACAAAGCTGGTTTTAGTCTTTGGTCAAGACAACTTAATTTCATATTACTAGAAGATGTGTGACTTGGGATAATCTTAGCCCTTAAGATTAACAAGATCATGAATTTGACGGTCCATGTCATTATGAACCCCCCTTAACATTACAAGAAAACTTCCAAGCAACTAAAAACCAAAACTATACTTTATAACAATATAACCCCCATATATTTGGTGATAATAATATAAATTATCCCACAAATCTTATCCCATTTTCCTTAAACCAAAACAATACTCTCTTTTTTTCTAGCCATGAAACCAACATCTTCAATGGAGTTCATAGACACATCCCTCTTTGAAAGTGGTTCATTTGAACTCTCATACAAAAATCCTACCCAAAAATGGATAATCCGAAAACATTTTCTTAAACTGTTCAAAGATTTTCCCTGTTTCATACCATCAACTAACAAATTCGATCATTATGATGGTACAACTACGAATCTTCTAAACATTTCTGGATTTCTTCACGTCTCTGATTTTTCACCCGAGGTGCCTCTCATCATCTGGCTCCACGAAAATTACCCTTCCGCCCCTCCTATGATCTTTATCCCATCAAACCCAGAATGTCCAGTTTACGAAAACCACCCATACATTAACCCGTCTGGTGTTGTTACCCCACCTTACATACTACATTGGGACCAAAAAAGGAGCAACTTATGTGACCTTATACACAACCTTGAAAACCTCTTTCAACATGATCACCCCTCCATGCCTATGTCGAAATCTACCATCCTATACGATCTTGTTGCGAAGATTTCTACCGATTTGGCTGCCTTAGAAGTTCAAACTCGAAAGGATATCGAGAGAGAGTCCACTAACCAAGCCCAACTGCAAAAAAGAAGAGATGTTATAGACGATTTTGTTACCATCCTTGAAGTTGAACGCGACAATCTTAATAAAAGAGTGGTGGATTTGAGAGAGTATAATGATAAGTTATTGGATTGGTTGAGAAAGAACAAAAATGGTGCATCAATGGCTTGTGTTCAAGTAATTGGTGACAAGTCAAAGATGATTGATTGTAAGGCTTCTTATAAGGCTTTAGATGATGTTGTGTATGGGTTGGATGAGGGTCTTGAACAAGGTGTGATAAGTTTAGATGAGTATATGAGACAAGTTAGAGTTCTAGCTAGGGAGCAGTTTTTTCATATTGCTATGTTTTTTAAGTTAAGACCATCTCGTTCTTAAGTTCCTTGGATGGCTTTGTAAATTTTGCCTTCATAATAATGTAAATATGTGTTTCATCCCCTTTCCAAAATGTTAGCATGTTTAGGGGGTGTATGGTTACGAGAGTTTGGAGAAAAAAGAGCTTTTGAGGTGAATTAGAGGTTTGAACCATTTCAAAAGCTAATGGGAGCGTTTGGTTATGAGAGGTTTAGAAGAGAGTTGTGAATGAAAAAAGCTAATGTTGAAAAAGGTTAATATATGGGCCTTATTTGGCATTGAGCGGTTAGCAGTTTTGGATAGTTGTTTTCTATTAACTGGTTTGACTAACTAATTGTAAAAGTTGGTTTTATAAAAGTGTTCGGTAAATAGCTGATTTATGTTAGTTGTTTGATGTGTCAATAACCAAAAAGGATCATGAACTTTTTGCATTAGTGGCTTGAAGAAGTGAGCGTAAAACGACATTTTTGTCCTAATATTGTCTAAATTTAGAACATTATCAACCTACGTCTTTATGTCAATGTCCTTAATGGTCATTTTACTCATTAAATTGGTAATAGCTACGAGTAACAGCTAGTTTACCAAACACTGTATACAAACTGCCAATTCGTGGATGGTGGACTGTGGTGCACGTAGAGGTACGTGCACCACGGTCCACCATCTAAATTGCGATGTTGAATCACATAGAGTGAGCAGACACGAATCTGCATGAGTAAAAGATCATCTACCTAAGAAGTAGGATGCAGGCAACTGCATCACCCAAAGGTTGAAGCAGCTTTAATTTCAAGCTCCACAAATTCATTAATTAGGTTTTCTTACTGATTTGCAGAGCCTAACTACACTTCAACAGAAGAAGGCTACAAAAACAACATCCAAAAAAACAGAAACATAGATAAAAAAATTCTTAAAACGAATGATAAAAGAACATTTTCATTAATAGTAATATATAATCATACATATGGAGAAGTTTTATGCTACATTTTAAAGTAAACACTATCAAAGCCTTGCATCTGATCATCCTTTAAACCTGTTTATAGACTACAGTAACTTAAAAGGGTCACCCCAAAATCCCAGTGATGACTCGAAATGAGAGAGCTCTATGTATTAAAAAAGAAACATCAAAAAGCTCGCTCAATTGAACAACATCAGGAGAAATCATCATAATGGTATACAAGGGTATTATTGGTTAATCTGTTCTTGACCGATTTGAACTATTTTTTTGAGTGTTGTACAAAGGTAATGACCAACTAGACGCGTTCTTCTTCCTCCCACAACACCGCCAGTACAGAATGAATAGAGCTACGATCACACATAAGGGAATCGCCCACCTGGTTTTAAGCATAAAAGATACCGAATCAGAACAAAACTCCACATATTATTTACACAAATAGATTGAAGATAGTACATATGATGATTTTGTGCACTAGTTAACTGACTAATGATTAATGTTAGGTATACACACTTCTCAGAACCGAGCAAAAAACGTCTAGTTCTCAAGGGAATTTTCCCATATATCTGACACAACAAAAGGGTGGTTTGGGATTTTCCTGTCTTAATCGAAAGGGCATTTTTCCATAAGTCTGACATAAAAAAGGGTGTCTTGGGAATTTCCTGACTAAAAGAGGGATATTTTTGGCAGTAAAACGCGTCAGATTGGACGGGGGGTTCAATGTATAGTAGTACTCCTTTGCTGTTAGACCAATCTGCTGGTTCTGGATTCCAAGTTTTACAAATTTTAATCAGAACAAATAACTCTACATATTACATGAATAGAATGAAGAATTGAAGGTAGTACATATGATGATGATTTTGTGATGCACACTTCTCAGAACCGAGCAAAAAGCATCTAATTTCAAGGGAATCTATTACTTTATACTAAAACAGACACCGGGAATGACACGTGTCACTTTCTGGTGTAAAATTTTGACGCCAATTTTTTTTTTCTTTTTTTTATTCATTTATTTGTTTCAAAAACTTTTTATGAAAAAGATTCAGTATATTTGACTAAAATTTTATTAATCTTTTGAAATCTGTCAAAATCTTTTGTACTCCATACTACATTATTTTCGGACAATATTTTGATCAAATATTTTATGAAAAAATGGTCAAATTATAATTTTATAATAATCCGTACGTGCACGGGATCTAATCTAGTTTTTCCCATAAAACTTACATCCAAAAGGGTGTCTTGGGATTTTCCTGTCTAAAAAGAGGGATATTTTTGGCACTAAAACGCGTCAGATTGGACGGGGGATTCAATGTATATAGTACTACTCCTTTACTCTAGACCAATCTGGTTCTGGATCCAAGTTTTAAAAAATTTAATCAGAATTGCAGGATCAAGTATCAACCTTTCTGAGAGGCCTTCTGAATGTTTAGCTAAAGACTCAATCAGAAGATTCAGAACATACTTTTTGCTAAATTGCTGAACTGCTGTGAACTTTTGGGAAATAATCCAACTAAACAGACTAGAAAAAGACCAAAAATCTTTATTTAACATAACAAGTGACAGTTTTGATTTGATTACCTGTCCAAATCGATGATGGGGCTGTAAACAACCGTTTCCCAAGTGCTCACTATGACGTGCCAAACGGGATTGTAATATAGAGATTCTGCTGACCAGAACATCCTTGTATACGTCTCCAAGAAAATGAACATTATCCACGCACCGATCTCAAACAACAAGAACTTGATGACAAACCGCCCCACCACCACCATCACCAAAGAAAACGCAACCAACCAATTAAAAAGTCTGTTGTTGTATTCCTTGATAAATAGGGAGCGCGACTTTCCCATCATCTGTGTAAGAACATTGCACAAGTATTACTAAATCACTCACATAGACATTGACATTTCCAAAAAAATGTCTTCTTTATAGTAATCATTATGTACTACTCCCTGTGTCCCTCCGTCCCATTTTATTTTTTACATTTGGTATCATGCACGCAATTTAACAAATAATAAATGTGAATAAAGATTCTTTTTTTGTTTAACTAAACAATGTAAATTACGTTTATAAATAATTTTTCATTTTTATCAAAAGTTTTACATTGGAAAAATGAGAAAGCTTTAATGTTCCAACGGAAAAGTGCGAGAGATTTAATGGTTAAAATGACCCAATGAATTTGATTGGTTGAAATAATCATTTGACACGATTTTTGACAGAATAGTAGGGACCTTTATGCTACAATATAAAAGGAAAGATTGAAGTGTAAAGATTAAAATGGGACACTAGAAACGGAAAGCGTAAAGAATAAATTGGGACGGAGGAATAGTTGATTTGTCAAAGAATAAATGGTGAAACATAACCTTCATCATCCGATTTTCATAGCTGACTTTTGAAGGTCCAACACACACTTGTTCGAAACTCTCATTACACTTGAGAAAGCCTGCATTAAATTTTGCCATGGACGGAAGTCTGAGCACCTGAAGTTGGTCCATCTTGTCTTCACAAGTCGTGTACAGCATCTCGCAAAGTTTTGTTGATTCATATTTATTTGTCATTACATAATTTTGAAGGACCTGCATGAAAAGCAACACTCATCCTTAGACTAATATCCAATACACACAGAAAATAAGGTACATGTCATATGACCTAAAATTATTCCAAAATTACTTCAGACTTCATCTTTCTTTCTACCGTTTTCATTTAGGCTCCGTTTGGTAGGGTGTAAAACGTTTTCATGGAAAACGATTTACCCCTTTAAAATCATTCTACGTTTTTTGGTTTGACAAGGGATAAAAACAGTTTTCCATAACCTCATCAAAGGTGGAAAAACCTTTTCCATTTGAAAGGGAGGGAAATCACTTTTCCACATTTCCTCCTTACCTCCCTCTCCCTTCTTCCCCTCAATCTTCACCATCTTCTCCCATTTTCTTTTAAGGAACCAAACAAAGGAAAACTAGTTTGAATTATGTTTTCCTTTGGAAAATCTTTTCCATGGAAAATCATTTTGCTCTGAAAACGTTTTATACCAAACCAAACGGCGCCTTAAGCGTGGATATAAAGAAAGAAAAAACAGTAACATGGAGAATGAAATGAAATGTTGGCATGTACTCATGTATACAAAATGTGCTTCAACGCTTGTGGTGCAACCGAGATATTGAAAAAGGCAATTGGCATTTCAAAAAGAGGCACAGTTGCTATAAGATTCCCTTTGCAGATAGAGTATGATGTTTACTAATTGTTCAACACAATATGCTGGAAAAACGGTCATCTAAGTTAACAATCGTAGGAGAAAAACTAATCATTTGCTGTTTGAGCACGCCATTTCAACGTTTCTACTAACAATTGATGCTATAATAACAGTTCGACCAGATACATGTACCTTCTCAATTTCTTCACCCAATTGTTCAACTGACTTCTTAGCATGATTTCGACCGAAATGCTGTTGATCAAAAGCTTTCATTGCAGCATCTTTAGAAATTTCATGGGCTTTTTTCAATGATTCTTCAGAAAGAGGCAAACTCAACACAGACATCCTTTCATTGTATGACTTCAGACACCTCTCGATTATTTTCTTATTAAAAACCTCAACAAGTGATCCAGTGGATGGAATTTCTCCTTTATTCAAGGCTTCAATTATCTGAAACATCAAAATAGAATAGTTTTTCAGAATAAATAAGTAAAAAGGTACATCAAACAAGCCAAAATGAACATCTCCCATCTCAACTCGCTCAAAATCCTTTATACGGAGTACATTTTTTACTCTACCAAAAACTATGTGTAACACATGCGGAATGCAGTATATTTTAGTAAATAGCATGTTATTCCAACTCTTTTTTTTTTTTTTTGCAAAATATCATATTTAAATATTGCTTATTTGTATAATGTTTAACACACATTTTAGAGTTTTGTCTTTAACTAATAGCCCCCTCCCCCCCTAACAAAGAAATCCTGGTTCCGCTATTGCAAACGGGAGTCATTCAGTTTATTTAATATCATGCAAATAAAATGGGAGAATTTTAATTTCAGGTTTAAAAACAAGCGAAAGAAGGCAGAACACTACATATTTTGTCACACATTTAGAATTTAGACATCCAACTATCCAAGCCTAGCTGAAATTATCACTATTCCACATTCTGGGATAAGTGTTAGCTCCTAAAATAGATTTTAAAAGAAATAGCCACAGTTCAAGTGAATTTCAGAGAGTGCACCTGTTCCAGAAAAGTAACAAACTCCTTCCCGTTTAGCATTTTACCCTGCACAACTTTTGGTCGAATGATAGAAGCAACAAGTTCTTTCATCTGGTCCCTCTTTTTCACATATCCGGGATCAAGTTGAGTGTCATTCATTTCACAGAGTCTTGTTCGCTGTAGATGAGGCTGTTTAAGTTCAAAACAAAAATAGTTATTAGGTTCAGTAATCATAGAATCAACCAAAAAATTCTAACTAAAATGCCAATGAACTACTGTATTTGACAGCTAAATACTCTGTATGCATCAGTGGAGAAGGATGGGTGAGAAAATGAGTCAGAAAATATCAGCATACATATAACCAGCCTTCAGATCTAGTTTAAGAGCTCCCCGCAAAAAAATGTCTAATTTAGGAGTATACTGAATGGTTTTTTTTACCATTACCTCCCACCAGTCCACCACCCCCCAAAACATAACATGCATGCAGGGGTAAAGATGTCCTGGTCTTCGGGCAGAGCGCACGATCCCGGCCCGGCCAACAGGCCGTGGGCCCTAAATGGGCTGGGGTCACTCTACATCGGGCCGGGTCAAAAGTTCAAAACAGGGTCAAGGTCAACGGACCGTCGTGCCAAAGCCTACTTTTTACTAAATTTAGCGTGCTTTGTCGTGCCGGGTTGAGTCGTGCATTGTCGTGCTTTTTCCAAAAAATGCGGCCAAGGCCTACGGCTTCGTGCTCGAGGCCGGGCCAGGTCGGGCCTCGGGCCGGGCTACAGCCATCTTTATGCAGAGGTGCATGCTCGAGTTATCGTGTACTATTGAACACCTTGGATATTAATCACTCATGAATAAGGTCACTTATTTAGTTATATTGACTATTGATCATGAACCACAAAGGCAGCAAGTGGAGGGCCTTGGTACAAAACTCAATGCAAAGAAATACTCAGTACATAAAACATAACACATACTTGAGGTAAGCTGAAAGCTGTGCTGCTGTCCCCCATAACACCCAATGATTCACGGATCTGGTTAACCTGATAAACAAAATTCAACTGTGAGTCCTCTCCATTACATAGTCAATCATCATAGAAGCATACATTTTAATCTGGTTAAGCATTCATACCTGCTCAATATCTTTGTCATCTGCGCGTTTACATCAAAACCCATAGTCAGAATTGTAACAAGACTCAAGAATTTAACTCATTAACTTAATAGACAGGTGTAACTGGGAACAAGACAAACCATTTAAATTGGGGATACGTTGAAGAGCGTCATTTACCATTTCTTGCACAGATTTCCCTTCTGTAAAACACCAACATGAATCAGTTCAGACTTTGCATGACCAAATATCATCCTTTGTATAAAAATAATTCATCAAAACCCATGCAACTAACATCTAAGGTTAGGTTTAAGTTTCACAGGAATCTAGCCTTGTCCAAAGATTTTTTGGGTTCTCATATTCTTAAGGGCTGAGGAAATTCAAGCAACAATAGAGACCCATCCTTAGCTTATACTTCCTCCGTTCTTATTTACATGACACAATTTCCTTTTAGGTAAATTCCTTTTTAGTTGACACAATTTTATTATGGGAAAGTTTTATATGATGAATTGTCATCTTTGCCCTCACTTTTAAAGAGGTGAAAGTGATGGTTGGTTGTTGTTGTTGTTAAGGGGCACTTTTGTCCTTTAACTTTCTCTTTTACCTCTCCTTAATATGTGTGCCAAAATCAATTGTGTCATGTAAATAAGAACGGAGGAAGTACTATGTATGTGTTACTGAATGCATGTTTATAAAATTTTCATCATTAACTCCCCATCTGAGAAGCAATCACTATAAAAAGTTGTAAAGAACTTACGCAGGAAATCACGCTGTATTAGCCATAAAAGCTTAGCAGGTTCAAAAGCAACATCTTCACCCTGAAACAATGAAGCCATTGCAAACAATAGTCTACATCAGAACATTTAAAATAATAACTCCATTGTTTTTTTTGGTTGTATATGGTTTTACTTTAACACTTGCCAACGCACAACTTTGACCATTAATATATTTAACAATTTTTTAAAGTAAAAACTATGAGTACATTGAAACATATCCGATAACATGTTGCATGATAACATGTGTATTTACGTATTAAAATCATGATCAAAGTGGGGTTTGCGAATAGTGCAAAAGGGTATCATCAGAAACTCCAAATCAATTGAAATGTCACAGGACATACCTTAACTCTGTTTTGTGTGTAAGTAGGCATACAAGACCAAAAAAAGAAGAAAAAAAGTTAGCGACATTTAAAGGTAAAAAGAATATCTAAAAAATGCTGTTAAGAAATATGAAGTCCAAGAAAATTAGCTTATTATTAGATAAATGTGTAAATTTATATTCTTAACCTTCCATAAAACTCTTCAGCAAGCTCTACAGCAAATGATAGCCGAGATATATCAGCTTCACGCACCTGAAACAAGTAATATGAATCACTCCGCGGTACAATACATCAGAAGATCACAATTATCATTTTGTTGACACTTGAAACTTGAAAGGGTCAAAAGATAAAAAATAATAAATAAATAAAAAGACGCCTATGCTTAACTATTACAGATATCGGGTAGGAAAAACTAATGAATATAAAATACACAGTAACAAGGAAAAGAGATAAGAGTGTTACAGGCAGAGAGAACAAACCGTCTCAGGCAAGTTATAGATAAGTACAGAACTCATAACAGTAGCCAAAGCAAAAATCCTGTGAAGTAAACATCAGAATAGCTTTAGTCAAAATTTACTTAATCATTGAACTCCAAATTCAAGGTTAAAACAAGGTAAAAAATTACCGATCATCATAAACGTTTGATTTACCAATGCTTTCAAATCCTTCCGTATCAAGATAAAGTACAGATGTTTTGACACCATCAACCATTACTTCAACTGGCGTTCCCCACACCCATATACCTGAATAAAGAAATTTCAGGAAGGACAAACAATACCTAGCAAATACCATAAATATTATGGAAATTTCCATAAGAGTAAAACTCTGACATATCAAAATTACCTTTGGTTTTAGTATCTCGCATGTGTCCGACGCCAAAACCTGTTAGAAAACAGTTATAGAAGTAATTATGGTCATGCAAAATGCAAGGAAACTATACTTTCATAGCAACATTACAATTTACATAGTAGCCAAAACACTAGAAAATTACCTTCATCACAAGAAAGTGACAGGAGTTGATTAAGTAGAAAAGATTTTCCTGATCGATAAGGTCCAATCACCTAACAATATAACCACAATGAAGTCAAGAGAAACACACGAATCTATATAGGCAAGAAGCTAAGCATCACTAATCTCTGTGCCGAAATCGGCATTCATAAAAAGAGAAAAACTTATCCACCAACAAAGGCAACAATACCATCTTGACATGTGGAAGGAAAAAAATTAAAATGAATAAAGGGACTGTAGAAGAGAACAAATAGGACTAAGTTGATAGCCATGACTCAACAAAAAAAATAGCTTACAGCAACAGCGGAAATTGGTGTCTCTATTCTCTTAATGGCCTCCAATCCTTCTCTAGAAAGGCGTAATTTCGTATGACCAGGATCAGGTTCTACGATGGGAAACCTGTAAAGTAGAGACCAATTGTCAGCATCGTCTTCACTATGGCATTCCTCAATCATAAGAACTACCACCACCCAAAAAAAGAACATATAGAAAATTAAAAAAGAGGAGCAGATATGGGAATCAAACAAGCATATTTCCGTATGGAGTGAGCTAAGTTAGCTAACATTAAGCTAAGATCCCTGGTATAAAGTGCACATCCTACATACGACAGATGAACTGTCAATCGTGTAGAATCAAGATAGCACAGAACAAAATTTTCACAAGCAAAACCTACCCAAGATAAGGTTCTAGAAACAACAAGATAAAAGGTGTGTCAAGAACAACATCACAACCATTAAGCTCTGCGTATCTACCTATGAATATGGGTCTGCATTGGCCAAACTTGCACAAAACAACAAGTTGCCCCCATATAATATAATAACAAGCCTTACATGGACATTAGTACGCTCTTCCCCGCCAATGAAAACAAGTTTGAGACATAAATACTAAGTCCAAAACAAAACAACTGCTTCAGAATAACAGAAGCATTGGAAAAAAATGAACATGATTGAGAATAATATGTGTTCATAGTTGTAGAGACATAATAGCAACAATAACAAGACTATTACAATAGTTCAACATTGAAAAATACAACCTTTCTTATGGGAGGCCGAAAAAAAGATTCTTGAACACACACTGTTGTTAAAGCTAACATGCAGATTAAGGAGGGCGGAAAGTGCCACACCATAAATCATTCAGAAATTTTCATAATTTTTTTGCGACTTCAGGACTCATTGGCATGCACTCAGACATAGCCTTAACTGTCTCACTTGCTTTCTTACTTTCAAGGAGTAACTACTGGACAATGGTGTGTTGAAACGAAAGAATATAACTAATATATATTGTATGTTGGAATGAGAGAGTAGAGCAGCAAACAAAGAGTTATTCTACTGATAAATGCAGTTGAGTTAGCTGTATTAAGTACTCCTGATACAGAAGTCTATTCACCGTGTTGGAGGTTTCCAATCAAAATCCTATTGCTGATTTAGAACATGTCTCTCGTCTCTATTTGCTAACTAGCCTTTCAAAACAGACATTTCTTGACACTTGTACAGCATCTGTAAAACAGACTGTCATTTACCTCGCTACCTTAGTCACTTCAAGTCAGTGTTACCTGGTTCGCTAGTATGAGATTGGATACGGGTTCGCAATTCGCTACCTAATTTGCTAAATTAGACCAAAATTATACCATTTTGATGTTATAATTCGCTTTTTCGGTTTGTGGGCTGATTGGAGGATTAACACTACTTCAAGTCATGAAATTTAGAATACATCCAAAGGACCTATTCTAGAATTCTGATTGGAATGACCAAACACATACATGAAAACATAAATTATTCTATGCAAGATGTAAACTTACTCCCTCTACCTGGAAACAATAGTCATACAGTTCCAAATCCTCATAACTTAAGATGTAACTTCATAGTACTAACATTCAGATTACAATTAGGGAACCATTTTCACATTCTATCCATCACGCAACCTATATAGAGGCATGTCCAATCATAAAACAATGAACCATTACAATAGGTTACAACTATTTTCAGACATCCCAACATTTTGTATGTGACTTTTTGAAAATGAGTACAAACTTTCTGAAACAACAGAGTTCTCTTGACACAAGTCACATCCGATATTGTTCAAAAGGTCCATAAACAACCTGTGCTCGTGTAGAGAAAAATATTTGACTATGTTCATCTTCTGCCCCCTGAATTCCAAGTAAGAAGTGCTTTGTTGAATAGTTGGATTCCAAAAACTTCAACTTTGGACCAATATCGGTTCTTTGTTTCAATCATGAAAAAATAAATTTAAATTGCCAAATGACAAGCTTACAAAAAATTATGCCAAATCAGAGGATATAAACTAAAGAAATCCACATTCTAACATTTTAACTAAAAAAGATTCCATCTTGACTATTTTCCTTACTTTTATTCTCTTTTCAATGCCAAAACTAAGTTCTTGGTCGAATACAGAAAATCCACGCTAATCCATTCCACTGGCATTGCTCCAGTGAGGTACTGGCTGTACCGCCTTATCCGACACAAGCATGATTATCAAATAACAACAATTCAAGATTGAAAAACACAACCCTTTCTTGTATTATGGCAGTCAATAAAGAACACCTCGAACACAAACTGTGGTTAAAGCTCATATCCACATAAAGGAAGGAGGAAAATGCACTCTGACTTAACCTAACTGTCTCACTTTTAATCGTTAAGAAAAATTCACAAAAATTTTATGACTGCAGGACTTATTGGCATGCACTCTGACTTATTGATATTGTACATTGGAATGAGACTACAGCAGCAAACAAAGAGTTCATCCACTGATAAATGCAGTTGATTTTAGCAAATTTAGTACTCGTGACAAAGAGGTCTACTAAGTCAACTAATATACCACAACTTCGCCATGTTGTTTCCAATCAAAATCTTAGTGTTGGTGCAGAACATGTGTCTCGTCTCTATTTGGTAACTAGCATTTCATAACAGACATTTCTTGACACTTGTACAGCATCTGTTAAACAGAATGCCATTTAACTCACTACCTTTATCAGTTGAAGTCATAAACTTTCAAATATGTACAAAGAAGCTATTCTAGAATTCTGATGGAATGGCTGAACACGTATGAAAGAATAGATTGTTCTATGCAAGATGTAAACTTAGTCCCTCTACCTAGAAACAATAGTCATACAGTTCCAACTCCTCGTAATTAAGATATAACTTCATAGTACTAAAATTCAAATGAGACCTATGGAATCACTTTCACTCAATCAATCACTCAACCTACACAAAGGCATCCTAGCAACTCCAATCATAAACCAATAAACCATTACAATAGGTGACAATTACTTTCAGACATCCCAACATTTTATGTGTGACTATCATTTACTGACCAAAGGAGTACAAACTTTCTGAAACCGCAGAGTCCTCTTGACACATAGATAATGTTCAAGAGGTCATCATAAACAACCTCTACTCATGTAGAGAAAAATATTTGACTATGTTCATCTTCTACCCCATGAATTCCAAGTAAGAGTTCTTTGTTATATAGATGGATGCCAAAAAACTTTAACTTCCACCAGAATTTGAAACTTCAGGACCAATGCCAGTTCTTTGTTCCAATCATGAAAAAACAATAAATTCAAATTGCCAAGCTAAAAGCTTACAGAAAATTATTCCTAAGCATAAGATAAAAACTAAAGCTATCCACATTAAAAGGCTCAAATATTAACTAAATAAGATACTCCATACTTCCATAGGCACCATATCATAAGATAAAACTAAAGATATTCACAACTGACAGGCTCAATTTAACTAAATAAGATTGAATCTTGACAATTTTCCTTATTCCTATTCTCTTATTCAATGCTAAAACCAAGTTCTTGTCGAACATAGAAAGTGCCACTTATCCATTCTACTGGCATTTGCTCCATTGAGGTACTGGTCGTACCGCCTCACCGCCATAAGCATATCAATAACAATAGCATGTTCTATGACTTATAACCATAGTCAAGCTCCCTATTTTACTTCACTCAATGCTCTATAAATGAAAGATGCATCAACACATGCAAGAAGTAATAGGAAAAGACCAAATCCACAAATGGAGAAGAAATTATCCACATTGCACAACAAAGTTCCAGTAACTACCCAGAAACATAAACCTCAATTAACCAGCATCAATCAATAAAACAAATGAAGAAAAGCAAGAAACTTGATGAAAGACAGGGAGAAATTATGACATACGCTTGGTGGAAATCATCAATTGAAGAAGCCCCAGTTGCTAAAATCGATAATTGAATCGAAACAATCAAAATCCAACTGCAAATCTTCATCATTTTTCTTGATTCAAAAACCCAATGTTTTAATTTCTTTGCTTCTTGTCAACCAAATGCTCTGAGATCCCAGGTGGGTCAGGTCGTACCAAATTCAAATCAAAAAACCCATCATTGTAATAGATAATTATAACAACCCAGAAAACCCAGTTAGATTAAAATGGCATCAAATCAAAATCCACAAATTTTGTAAATGGGGTCTTAATACGCTTAGAATCCTTGCCTTGCACCGCTTCTCTTCTGTGTTAGGGAGGTTTAAGGTTTTCTTCCAAATTAAAAATTAATTAATTTGTTTATAAAGAAAAGAAAAAAGAAACGGTAAATACGGTTGTTCTTCCGGTGGAAGAGTGGGAAAGTGGAAGATCTTGAGAGTTGAGAATGAGCTCTGAGATTTGAACCATTGAAGATGGGAGAGTAATTTAGGACAAGGATAGGGGTATTTTTGGTCATTTGTGTTGATTAAAATGTAAATTGTTACACGTGGATTGTAGCTATTGGAGGAGAGGAGTTTAGGATGAGGAGACTTTTCTAAATATGCCCATTTTTCGAAACAAGTTGACTTGATCATCAATTTCATGTAAGATTGTAAGTGGATGTAACTATTTAAGTGTATTACTCGTTGTTGAAGATCATTTGTTTTGATGCAAATGGAATTTTATATACTTCTATTAATAAATAAAAAATCATATGTGAAATGTATAATCTAATTACGTAGAGATAAATAACAAAGGAATAATTGACTGGAAAAATCCCAACTTTGAACGTTTCACTTTTATTAATCCCAACTATGGTTTTTTTTTAATAATCCAAACTTTTACCCCTAATGACTTTTAACAATCCCAAAAACCGGTAACCTGTTAAAATGGTAAACACTTGCAAACTGGGACTTAGGCTTTTAGTTTCTCTCTAAAAAATTTGGTACACGTCATTCATTCAATATCCATTCACCCAAAGTTAAACCCTTTTTGTTTTTCATCTGCTGTAAAATAAAATAAAAACAAAAATCAAACACCTTCCATGCTCGTATGTTTAACCTTAGATTGTAATTTGACAATTTTTTGATTGTAAAAGGAGGTTCATTTTGACATTTTTGTTTTTACTTTGTGTTATTTGTTTAATTTGGCAGGTAAATAAACTTAAATCATACTACATCATCTTCATCGTGCTTCATTTGGTAACCACCATTTCTGCTATGGTTGTATCCCTTTCAAATAACTGAAATCAAAGGTCATCAACCTTGTTACTACTAGTAAGTTACTGGTAGTAACCCATTTAAATAAATTGAACTCTGTATCCTTTAAAAAAAAAACCAAAGGAATACACCCCTTGAACCCGAAAATGACCCGGTGGATCTAACATATGAGGTTTACTTCGTTCAGCTATTAAATGTCACATTAAAATATGAGGTTTGAAAACATTTAAAATTTTGGGTGGAGAATCAAAGAAAATGACGAAATGAGAAACAAGGGTTATAAGGAGATTTATTAAGGAAAATAAATAAGGGGGAATAAATGCATTTAAAGAAAAGAAAAAACTAACTCTCTATTGCCATGTCAGCGCCACGCCATACATTACCTGCTACAGTAAGTAACTTACCTGCTAGGCCCGTTAAAAGTCAATAGGTGTAAAAGTTCGGATTATTAAAAAAAAAATTATAGTTGGGATTATTAAAAGCAAACCACCTAAAATTGGGATTATTCTGGTCAATTAATCCAATAACAAATAACTCGTCGTAAAATTTATAGTATATACAAGTCAATTTGAATATTTTTTAAACATACAGCGTTATATTACATGTATGATGTGTCACATGTATGCGTGCTACAATGTATGTTACGTTTGTTGTTTGCATTGTAATTGAAATGTGTTACATGTGCCATCACTAACACTTACGCCGCACCTTGCCACAATAGGGTTGTTTGCTCTTAAGGCATAGTTTGATGACTTGATGTCAATCATGTTGTTAAAGCCGGTTTTGACTCAGTTCATTACATTTAGGATGTGGTTAACGATCTACGCTATACATTAAAAGGTGCATTAAGAAAGTATGTGTCCACATGATACTCTCCTTAATTCCATGTCTTCCACTTACATTTTAAAATTAGAACTACAATTTATATAATACTCGAACCCGTGACCTCAAGTTTCAACGATACACTGATCCATTAAGACTTATACTTTGTAATAAAAATAATTTTGTAAACCAACTCATCATAAAATGTTATGGGTAAGGATATTATTTACTACTCCTAATTGTGACCCATGAATTTTTGTCCTAATGGTTTATAATTGAGGACTTGTGTATGATAGACACAGGTTCGAATTCCTCCTCTTCTATTTATAATTTATATTAGTCTTTCATAACTCATTCACACTCAAAAAAGAAAAGGGGGAAAAAACCACTCTTACTCGTTAATCCAAACATTACCTATTGGACTGAATTTATATTATCTGAACTTAACCGAACTTAACTGAACTTATCTTGACTTATCTGAACTTAACCGAACTTATCTGAACTTATTTTTGATGAACTTATCTGAACTAAGTTGGACTTATTTGAACTTAACAGAACTCATCTTGACTTATTTTGTCTGAAATAAGTCAAAATAAGTCGAATAAAACAGAATCTAGTACCAACTAATATCATTACATTTGAGAATTACAGTCCAAAAGAATGAGGTGTTTTTCAGTTCAGCGCGTCCCCTGTGAGACCAGTCACACCATCAACTTGATGGTGTGACGAGCGCGAAACCAATAGCGTACCTCCCCTAAAACTATAAAAAAAGTAACAGATCTAAACTATAGAAGTAACATACCTAAACTAAAAACGTACCTCCTCTAAAATTATATATAAAAAAATGTAACATGTCTAAACTATAGAAGTAACATGCCTAAACTAAAAATGTACCTCCCCTAAAACTATTCCGTATAAAAAAAGTAACATGTCTAAACTATAGAAATAACATACCTAAACTAAAAAAGTACCTCATCTAAAATTATTAAAAAAAAAGTAACATGTCTAAACTATAGAAGTAACATACCTAAACTAAAAAAATACCTCCTCTAAAATTATTAAAAAAAAAAGTAACATGTCTAAACTATAGAAGTAACATACCTAAACTAAGAAGGTATCTCCCCTAAAACTACTCCGTATAAAAAAAGTAACATGTATAAACTATAGAAGTAACATACCTAAACTAAAAAAAGTACTTCATCTAAAATTATATAAAAAAAAAGTAACATGTCTAAACTATAGAAGTAACATACCTAAATTAAGAAGGTATCTCCCCTAAAACTACTCCGTATAAAAAAAGTAACATGTATAAACTATAGAAGTAACATACCTAAACTAAAAAAAGTACTCCGTACCTCCTCTAAAATTATATAAAAAAAAAGTAACATGTCTAAACTATAGAAGTAACATACCTAAATTCGCAAGTGTGAATTGGTCTCACCATCAGTTGATGGTGAGGACAGTCTCACATAAGAATTTGGGTTTTCAGTTAATTTATCAACGAGATACATTTCGGATCCACAAAAAGCAGGCCGAAATGAATCCATAAACCAGAAGGTCATTCAGCCCACTTAGAAAATCTTACTGTTATGAGGCCCATGGGCCATATCTTTAAACAAGACCACGATTGGGCTTTTGTGGGTTGTTTTGAGTAAGATCAGATTTAAAACAATGAAATTATGCTGAAATGATTTCTAAGTTAATTATAGTGATGAGGAATTGCTTTGCCACCTTATGAAGAGACACTCAAAACTTTCATAATTACAAATAAAACATAGTTGCATTCCTTTAATGGCATATTTCACAAACAATCATAACTTGTACTCCATAGTTCATAGTAGCTTTAATGGCATGCATATTTGATGTAGGTAATAATCAGTGGCGGACCTTGAACGGTTTTACGAGGGGGGCCGGTAGAAAAAAATTAAGCAATATACTATGTAATTATACAATTATACACAAATTTTGGGGGGGGGGCGTAACTAAAAATACACTACAAAATTTTCCGGCCGGGGGACCAGGCCCACCCCAGCCACAACAAAGATCCGCCCCTGGTAATAATCCATGGTAGTCAAACTTTTATTTCATCTTTATATTTGAGTTCTCTTCACAATTATTCATTCTCACTTTATAAAGTCGTATTGGCATGATTTGAAATTTATGAAGAAAAATATATATCCGGTTATGGAATCTGCATTAACCCTATACTTATATAAACTTAATCGTATGCATATATTATACTTTCATGAAATAAACTTGAACAACTATATAATTGGGAAGGAAAAACTTTTGTAGTTGTTATAACATAGTTAAGCTTTTAAATATTGCAACAGAATAATCTTTTAGGAAATGAGAAAGTAGTAATTATGCATAAATAGGATAGGATGCGATGTACGAGTCTTGACCAATTGGTTAAGACCAACTGTCTATGTACGATAGATAACATTTCTGATAAATTCAATAGGCCCATTTCATACAAGAGGATAGACTAACCATATATATATGTATGTCATGGTTTAATCCTAAAATCAACTGGTAGATGGAATAACTAGCCAATCAATTTATGGAGTATTACCTCCGTTTCAGAAAGTTCTTTACGCTTTGGAAAATGTGTCCAAAGTATAAAAACTTTGACCGTAAATTCTCACCATTATATACATCAGAACGTTACATGTAACATCTTGTTAGATTGGTCTCGTAATATATTTTCAGAATATCAAATTTTTATAATTTTTTCAAATACGAAATTGGATATATTAGTAGTTAAATATTGCATTAGAGTCCGTGCAAATAATAACTGTAAAGATTTTTTTGAAACGGAGGTAGTATGTTACTATGTTAGTCAATATTACAGTAGTACTATATATTTCTTCAACGTGGTACAAGTAATGCTCAACTGCGGATTATACTCTTAATTATTTTGAATTCTCTCTTCATTTGTGATTTCATTAGGCGCAGTGGCGGACCTTGAACGGTTTTACGAGGGGGCCGGTAGAAAAAAATTAAGCAATATACTATGTAATTATACAATTATACACAAATTTTGGGGGGGGCCGTAACTAAAAATACACTATAAAATTTTCCGGCCGGGGGGGCCAGGCCCACCCCAGCCACAACAAAGATCCGCCCCTGATTAGGCGTCTAGCTCATTTGCACCCCACAAAACAACAACAACAACAACAACAGCAGCAGCAACAACAACAACCAAAAAAAACAAAGATTTTTCTTATATATAAACAACAGTAAAAATTCTATTTACCAAATATTCCATATTTTTTTAAACCTTGAACTTTAATATTTTTACCTTTATAGAAGTTTGACATTAGAGACCATGAAGGTGATCTTTATTCATGTCATGACTTTTGTTAGGCATCAATGGAACTAGAATTGAGTGATCAATGCCTATGCCATACGACTTTAATTAACATTATATTATATTCTTGTCAGCTTTTTTTTTTCCTTTTTAATTTTTTTTACAGACTTTATACTTGTATTTTTTTTTCACCAGACTATCCCATGCCGAAAATGTGACTCTACCAATCATATAATTTCACGTCATTCCATATTTGTATATCCTCAAGCATTTTTATATTTGTACAAATTTTTAGAAAAGACGGTCTAACACAAGACTGTTTTATTGTCACCTAATAACCAATTAGTTAAGTCTGAAATTTAATTAGTTAAGTAAGAAACTAATTAGTTATGCAACTGAATCAATTAGTTAAACACTGAACCAATTAATTAGACAATGAAACTAATTAGTTAAGCAATGAGATCAATTTATTAAGATTTTATGAGTTTTAGTTAATAATAAGCTTGTTAAAAAATACGGAGTAATAAATATTCGACTTATAAATTTAAATATTTTGTTATTTAATTAGTTATGATTTTATTACTTTTAGTTATGTTTTACACTAATTTATTCAGTACAAAAAACTTGTCTAATTATTAGCGTTCTTATACAAAAATTTCTGTTTATTTATTTATTTATTTTACTTTATTAAATTTACGTTGGTGAAAGTAAAAAAAATCAGGTTTTGTTGGTTACACACTAGAGGAATATTATGGTACTCGTAGATAGTGTAACAGATGGATCTGTATTTGCACGTGAACGCATTATGCTTTTACGCTGCACTCTTTGTTTTGTGCGTAGTCTTACAATTAGTACATTTCCCAACTCAATATCATCACATTTTTTTGGGGATACAAATTACGTACGCACTACCAAACAACACATTATTATTTTCCTAAAAAGAAATCACACATTATAATATTATTTTTTACAAAATAAAAACTACGTTTAACGTTCGGAGTAATATACACTACAAGAATTTGTATCTTTAACGACAACCTAATTACGACGGGTCAAAAATCTCGTCGTTAATCAACAATTATTGTCCTTTTACGACGGGATTTCCCGTCGTATATAGTACAATTTCTTGTAGTGATATGTGTCAAAATAACATGTTGCGATTATATATACAAAGTATAAGAAAAGACATGTAATGTATGGAGAAGTGAACATGAAGAAAATCACTAATTAAGATAGTTTATTTATTTATCATAATATCTAGTTGATTATTACAACAATAAAATTCTAATTCGATTAATTCTATATTTGGAGAACATTTAGAAATTATTCGGCTTTGCCATCAAACATTGGAGAAGATCAAAAATCAAAATTAAGTCTATAAGAAGAAGAAAATGTTGATTTAGTAACAAAATTAAGTGTATTTTTTATTTATTTTCCAACGATTAGAAAAAAGTGGCACACAAGAAGCGTCCCCAAGGCACAAAAATATATCCACATTTAATGCATATATCGATGACAATTTTGTAAATAATTACGGAGTATTAAGTTTTTTGTTAGAAAAAAACAACATTTGTGTTAGAAACTTAAAAAGTACACCGTTTTTATTCCCATAAACTCCGTCAGCTCGAAATTATTAAAATATCCTATTTTTGTACATTATTTTCCAAAAATGCCACATTTTAACCATCATATGTTGATTTAGAATATTGATACATTTGGAATATTGATTTAGAATTTCTCGACCGTGAGTGTTACACAAATTATTGGAAGGAGAAACTTACATAAATAAACTCATAATAAGTTGTCATAAAAAAAATGGTTAAATGGAAAACATTTACTACTCTCCGCATGTAGAATAAAGAGCACCGGCCAAAGAAAGGGAGACACAAGAAGTGAGAAGTGAGAAGTGAGAAGTGAGAAGTGAAGCAAAAGCTGGAAATTAAAGGAAATGCCATAACTACAAATTTCCATGCACCCAATGACACATTGTTCAATATAATGCTACTCTACCTAACTATCTAGAATAAACAACAAAACCATATACTATTTCATCCGTCCCTAAAATATTGTACCTTAAATCAAACTTCGAAATATAAATTATCCGGTGGTAAATGTTCATAGATCGATAAGTAGAACCTTGAAAAGGAGAGAAAGTATCTTCCAAATAAGGTATGAGCAGACAAATAGGGACATTCAAAAAAGAAATATGGGGCAATTTTAAAAGACGAAGAGAGTAGACCTGATCAACTATAGCTCGACTCGAAAAAGTGCGGGTTTGAGCACCCTAAAATATGCATGTTTAGACCAAAACCCGAGCTAAGCCCGAAAATGCCCGTTTTGGCCCGCAAAGCCCACATCAAATGTATGGATTTGGGCCTGAATTTTTGTGTTAAATCTCGGCCCGAGACGGAAAATCGCGAGTTTGGACACCCTAAAATATGCATTTTTAGACCAAAATTCGAACCAGACCCGAGGCCCGTTTTGGCCCACAAAGCCCACACCAAATTAAGTTTATAGATTTTGACCTGATTTTCTGTGTTAAATCCCGATTCGACCCGAACTTTAATCACCTCTAAGAAGGTAGTATGTCTCATTAATATATTCATTATCTAACTCACTTTGTATCATATATGTCGTCATTATTTGAAGTACAGGTGGTCCAAATTAAATATGCATGGTAGTACAAAAACTTTGGACCTTAAATTGAAAAATATTGCATGTTTACCTAAACAAGGAGCCAATAACCAACGTAGGATGATGAATACCTCGTGTTCTTGGCTGTTTTTCTAAAGAGGAAAGCCCCTTTTCTAAATCTCTAACTAGGTCACAAGTATTGAACCACCCCTTCGCCAACTCACAGTACGTTCAACCCCTTCTTCACGTACTCATTCAACAACTCGAGTCTATTCAACCGTTTCTCGCGCTTATTTTTTCTGAACTTATTTTACCTGGATTTATATAAACTTATCAAAACTTGTTTTGGTTATAAATTGTACTTCCTCTGTATTTATTTAAGGGATACATTTGCCTTTTCCGACCGTATTTATTTAAGAGATACACTTGCCATATTTACCATATGACCCACCATCTTATTAAACAAATAATTTCAGAAACTCACCTCATCTCCCACCCCCCTAAAATGACATGGTATCCACTTATTTACTTATTAAAATATCTACTCAACTCTACTTGCTTTATTAGTTTATTTCATTCAATTCTTCTTCTTAATACTCGTGTCCGATCAAGTGTATCTCTTAAATAAATACGGAAGGCATACTTGAATAATCTTTATTTTTCCTGAATTTATCTTAACTTGTTTTTCATAAGTGGAAACAAAGTGAATAAAACAAAGTCTCAACCGATTTGGCAAGAAGTATATGAGACAATTAACTTCACAAATCACAATAACTTAGGTACTAGCTCTGTTTCAAAATGATTTGTACACTTTCTGTTTTAGTCTGTTTCATAATGTTATTTACACTTTACTTTATTCTATTTTTGACATGAAATTTATTAACTTACCTTTCTCACCCCCACAATATTTACAATTTCTCCACTCACTTTCTCTTATTTATTCATTTTTTCTTACATTTACCACATTTTTACACATTTCTTTTACTTCACCATATTTTATTATGTTTAACCAGTATTTCCATTTTTATTTTAAAATTTATGCAAGTAGTAACCATAAAAATCTTTATGAAATCGATGTCGTAATTTATAAGACAAGGTGACCTACTTACTTTCTAGTTTTAGAGATGAGTAACAAGTAATACTTACACGGTCACTATTGACTTAGGACAAGGTACAAAGTATACAATAATGTAAGATGATCTCCTATAAAGTACGGACTAATATAAGATGATCGCCCCGACCCGCCCCGACCCGTCCAACAACTATTCCCTCCACCCCTTGATTCAATATTACCAACTTAAATTTTGATGTGTAGCTTTGAATTTGTCTCGCACCATTTTTGGTATGTGATTATGTGATTCTCGATCACTTGTTTTTCTGTTTATGTACGTAGTACGGTGCCCCAAATTATGTGTGTTTATCGGTCCAAATTCGGACCAGACCAGATCAGACCAGACCAACCCGCATCGGCCGACGATCGATATTTCGATAATTTAAGACCCGGAAAAAGGACTGATTATGCTTGGGCAAGACTGGAACGGAAAAATTGGTCTAAAATCCGGACCATACCGGTTGTATTTTTTTTTCTTTCTAATATAGTACGTAGTAATTTACAACATATTTTTTTTTGAGGGAAAGTAATTTACAACATATTAAATGAGAGAGTTAAATTTTTAAATAGTTTATATTATATTTTACTAGACTTTAGCCCGTGCGATGCACGGTTTCTATTCAATTGTTACGTTAAAATAAAACTCCTACATATATCAACTGCTATATTTTATATATTATATTAAATTGATTTTTTTTATTTTGGATTGAATTTCATTTTAGATTTTTTTTTTTAATTATTATAGTGTTTGATTTTGGATGAAGTTGTATATAAGAAATATTAATAATTATTTAATAAAAATATTTACGTGGCACCTAATTATTTATCTGCGTGGCATTCGAATTTTTAATTCAAAAATAATTTTGAAGTCTTATTTTTCATTGGCTGAAACCATTAGATTTCCTACGCGGCGCTCTAATATTGGATTAATGTTTGATTTTAGATTGAATTTTATTTTAGATTAGTGTTTGATTTTGGATGAATTTTATTTTAGATTTATTTTTTAATTATTAGAGCGTTTGATTTTGGATGGAATTGTATATATTAGTAATTAATTAATTAATTTAAATATCTACGTGGCACCTAATTAATTATCTGCGTGGCATTCGAATTTTTAATTCAAAAATAATTTTAAAGTCTTATTTTTCATTGGCTGAAACCATTAGATTTCCTACGCGGCGCTCTAATATTGGATTAATGTTTGATTTTGGATTGAATTTTATTTTAGATTAGTGTTTGATTTTGGATGAATTTTATTTTAGATTTATTTTTTTAATTATTAGAGCGTTTGATTTTGGATGGAATTGTATATATTAGTAATTAATTAATTAATTTAAATATCTACGTGGCACCTAATTAATTATCTACGTGGCACTCGATTTTTTTAATTCAAAAATAAATTAGAAATCTTATTTTTTATTAGCCGAAACCATTAGTAATCCTAGGTGGCGCTCTAATATTTCAGCAAATATGCCTCCTTTATATATGTATATTAGATTAAGGAAAAATCGGCCAATCCAATTTGGACCAGATCGAAGACTGGAAATTGATATTTCTCGACCCGGAGACCGGACCGAATGCCTTCAGCCTGGTCCGGACCGAATGCCTTCAGCCTGGTCCGGTCTAAAGATGGATGTGGGCCGGGTCGGCCCGAAGTCCGACCCGATACGAAAAAAGCCCGGCCCGAGCAACGTGGGCCCGGCCCGGTTAGGCCCACAGCCCACGGCCATCTTTAGTCCGGTCCGATCCGATTCATTTGAAACAATCTTTAAAGGACGTAGCTGAGGGTCGGAGTACGACTTCTTAGGTTATGGAGTATCTGTCAAATATATGTACGTCCCTCCTTTCTTGCTTTATTGAATTATCACCTGATAAGTCTTTTTTTTTTTTTTGGTGTTAGCACCGGTTCACCCTTAGGGTCAATCCGGATTCGGGGCGAGTTCTGGGTGGTTAGGTTCCAGTCCCCTCCCAATTGTTGTTGCGGGGGATCGAACACGAGTTCTCCCTACCAAGTTCAGCCTCAATCATCACTGAACCAACAAACAAGTGATATCACCTGATAAGTCTTGAATGCAAGAATTGTCATAGTTAATGCATACACTCCCCATTTTAGAATAAGTGTACTCAAAGGTTATTGATGCTCATTGCTCCCTTACGACATTTTCTTTAATTTTGTACAGAAATTAATATCATTCACTGATTGAAATACATACCAAGTACTACGTACAACATTTTATCAATAAATAAGGGGTTACTCTTCTTGAAAAGATCATGAAATTAAAACCTTGTTCACCAATTTGAAATCCTAAAGGGGGGACAACTTTTTTTAATAGAAAAGGGGCAAAATTCTACTCCATATTGAACAAGCTCATAATTGTAATACTGTTATCTGTCTGAAAAAGGCAGCGCGAGAAAAAAAATCAATAAAGAGGGAACACCTTTTTTCACTGGAAAAGGACCAAAATTATACTCCGTATTGAACAAGTTCGTGTTTGAAGTACTATTACCTTCTTGATCTAGGCAGCTCGAGGAAAAAATCAATAAAGAGGGAACAATAATTTTCACCGGAAAAAGGGCAGAAATTCTACTCTGTATTAAACAAGTTCATAATTGTAGTACCGTTACCTGCCTAATCTAGACAGCATGAAGAAAAAATCAATAAAGAGGGAACAACTTTTTTCACTGGAAAAGGGCCAAAAATCTACTCCGTGTTGAACAAGTTCATAATTGTAGTACTGTTGCCTGCCTGATGTAGGCAACGCGAGAAAAAAATCAATTCAAGTTAAGTGAAAATCAGGTGGATAGAACGAATCTAATCAAAGTTGATGAATCCTAATTAAATATTGTCTTGATTAAAAAAAAGCATTATAATTTGCTTTGTGTTGGATAATTATGTCCTAAATTCTTCTAGGTCAACTTAGTCCATACTTGACTAAAACTCACCAGCCTTGAGCCAAACTTGATCCTACACGAATAAGTTAGTACAGGTACTTCTAAATTTCAAGTAGTACGTAGTACAAGAGTTGAAGATCAACTCCACTTATTAATTTATTATCAATTTTATAATACGTTACTTAATACAACAATTAATCTCCTTTCTCTAAGGAGTTAGTAAGACTACTACACCAAAACGTATAGATTTGACAATCATCTGATCGAATAGGAAGTTATTTTGGCACACTAAAAATTTATTTTAGCACGTCCATTATAAGAGCATAAAAAATTGTCTCTACACACATAGAGATGTAAAATCAACAAAGTGGTATGCTAAAATCAGTTTCCCGTCTGAGCTAACCTATTGACTTTTTTAGTTTGCATACTTTGTATTTGAAAACAATATTTTGTAATGAGAAAATTACAATGGGAAATATACACTACGAGAAATTGTACTATTAACGACGGGAAATCCCGTCGCGAAAGGCCAATAATCGTTGATTAACGACGGGATTTCCTGTCGCGAATCCGTCATAAAAGGGGCCATCGTTAATAGAAAATTCCGTCGTAAATCCATCGTAAACCCGTCGTAAAAGACATTTGCGACAGTTATTCCCGTCATTGTTTGGTTGTTAGCCCCGTCGCAAAAGGCTTTTGCGACGGGATTTTTGACCCGTCGTAATTAGGTTGTCGTTAAAGATATAAATTCTTGTAGTGGATATAGTAGGTCAACCAAGATTTACTAATAACTCGAAACCATGCAATTGCTTGTACTTATGTATAACCACTAAACATTAGTATAACAACTAGATGAAAACTACTCCCTAACTTATTACGGAGACTTCGTGATCTCGATCCGTCTATTTCAAATTAATCGCAACAATAATGACACGCAAATCTTAAAAACTGAAATTATGACACACAAGTTCTGAAATTGAATCACGTCTTCATACAAGTGAACTGTTAATGTGAGATGAATTTGAAAACCTAGAGAGAGATTTTTTTAAATCAAAATAAAAAATGAGGTTTAATTTTCTGACAGGAAGAAGCAATTAAGTTTGTTGACAGAGGAAAGAAATTTGATAAACAACCTAAGTCTGAGAAATAGATGTCAGAAAGTTAGGTGAAACATTGCTTTCTCCACATTAAAATGGTTTTAATTATTGTTAAATACTCCTTAAATTGATTAGTTTTTCTTGCCTATACTCTAATACTTTACAACTCCTTAAAATAACCAAAAACCCAAAACTCTATGTTTCTCACCGATATAAGTTGGTGGAGTTGGTGGGAAATTCACAATCTTACTTGAAGATCCGACAACATTTGTGATTTGTGTAAGACTGTCTTATTGAAAAGACCGTTTTGATTGCTTAATTAATTCGTTTCATTGCTTAACTAATTGGTTGCATTGCTTAAATAATTAGTTCCATTACTTAACTAATTGGTTTCAGTGTTTAACTAATTGGTTTCAGTGTTTAACTAATTGGTTTCATTGCTTACTAATTAGTTCCATTGCTTACTTATACGACACCAAAGTGTTTTTTTGTGTAAGACCGTCTTATATAAAAATTTGTATTGAAACTCACAACATCGATCCCATCAAGGCATCAACTACAATACACGAAGTACTTCAAAGTAACTCAATCACTAACCTACATAATTATGATGACTAACCTGAGATAAATATTGGTTCAATAACTCCCTTTTTCTTATCTACTTAGGGGGGAAAAAGTCTATGCTTCTCTATATCTCAATCTCATACGTCATAAATTTAATCAATTATGTAAGCAAGAGCAAAAGGACAAGCATATAGCTTTCAAAAAATTGGTGAAAAAATGGAGGTGTTGAATTATATCTCTAAAATATTTTAGCCCCAAAAAAAACGCAATGATTGTTTCGAGCAGTTCCATAATTCCATAAATATACAAGCTTCAATTTCCAAGATATTCCTAATTTTTTCTGTTTAATTAATGTGGACCCTCACCCTCTTAAGTACGAGGTGCATAATTATATAATCAAACTTAGGCTTACTCTAAACCATGAAATTGTAATAACATCACCACATTTTCGATCGATATGATGAAGTAATGTGTTTTAAATACAATATGCAGAATGCAGAGAGAGCTATAACCCTATAACACAATAGTAGTTTGCATGTAATGCCAAGTGATATCAACCACCTCTGGCATGTATGGTTGTCACCTTTGTGGGGGCAAATCGAGTTGCGGATTTTGTTGTGTATCTCGACCATGATGTCAAAGATAGTATAGAAGTTAAACAGGAACGTTCATGACAATTTAAGATGTAGTATAGTCTAATGAGTAGTGATTCTAATTTCAACCGTTGGGTGATACGGTTGATGATAAAGAAAACAACGCTAAATATGAGTGTGTTTATGTTACCCCATGATGTTAAAAATAGTATAAAGTTAAACAGAAACGTTCATGATAACTTAAGACATTCATAACAATTGAGTGGTAATTCTAATTTCAACCGTTGGGTGGTACAGTTGATGTTAAAGAAAACAACACTAGATATGAGTGTGTTTAGGTTACCCTAATTCTCGACGGAGAAAAGCCTAATAAGGGTAAACCCATGATGTTAAAAATAATATAAAAGTTAAACAGGAACGTTCTTGATAATTTAAGACGTTCACACCAATTGAGTGGTAATTCTAATTTCGATCGTTGGGTGGTACGGTTAATGTAAAAGAAAACAACACTAGATATGAGTGTGTTTATGTTACCCTACTTCTGGACGGAGAAAATCCTAATAAGGGAATAACTCCGGCCTTGAGGAATCTAATTTATTAAACAACAATAGAATATACTTACAATTGTATTTCTTCAAATACATAAATGAAGTTTAAGTAAAGATCATTAACACATTACACACACATCTTGTGTAATTTATAGAACATCCCTCACATAATTATTGATTCTTAACTATGGTAATTGTGTATAGTTTGTGTGTTTAATACCACTTCTAAGGTATTTTTGGCATGGGTTTATTATCAAGGGTACCAATTTACTACACTACATTCTGTTTGTACTAGGATTTTGAGCTAAGATTTTTGGCCTAGTGGAGTTTAAGCCCCGTTCTATTCACCTTATTTTCACTTATTTCATGAAAAATAAGTTCAGATAAGATGAGTTCAGTAAAATAAGGGTTGACCAAGTATAATTTATAACTAAAATAAGTTTTGATAAAGTTCTAATTAATAAGTTCAGTTAAGTTCAGTTAAGTTCAGATAAGATAAGTCCAAAAAAAATAAGTGAAAACAAGTGAATAGAACGCACCCTAAGACTGAGAAAATGTACACGATATGTCTCAAATTTGATTCATTCCGCTTTCGTTTATAATTTGTATTGGTCTTATAACTCATTTACAACCAAAAAAAAGAGCTAAGATATTTTCACACACTTAGTACCTATTGCCGTATTTAAAGTTGGGTAATTTCCTAAACATATACCGAATTTCTACAATTAGAATGAATTGCCAAGACTTTCAAATAAGACTTAAACCAAATTGTGAAAGCCAAACAACCAACTTTCCCAATTTAATTAGTTTTTGATATTTTGCCCTTCAAAAGAGGAATAAAAGGTAGAGATAAAAAAACAGGGGAATGTAGCCGTTAACAAGCAAACACCTTAATACAACTTTATGCGCAACAACCATCAATAATAGGTTCACATAAAACACCAAAGCTAAAGGGTAAATAAAGACCCTCAAAGTGTAGCACACGAATTATTATTATCTAAACACTATTTTCAAATAAGGATTTTAAAGACTCTTCCTTCACATCTGAGTAAAACCCATCAAAGTTGGTGACCCCTCCACTCCGACCCCACCTCACCAAATTTTTAAAAAATATAAAAAAAAACAATACGAAAATATAAATTCCTGTAAAAGACTGTCAGATGATTAGAGGAGTCATATTGATCTTCCGATGTTGTTCGAGCCGAGTCATGGTTCATTCCGAGCCCAAGTGCCTAGGATAAATCAATAGTAAAGTAAATTCTTATAAAAAACTGTCAAATTACTAGACAAGTCCTATTAATCTGCCGATGTGGTTCAGGGCGGGTCATAGTTCATCCCGAGCCCAAGTGCCTAGGATAAATCAATACTAGAATATAAATTCTTGTAAAAAACTGTCAAATGACTAGACAAGTTCTATTAATCTTCCGATGTGGTTCAGGTCGGGTCATGGTTCATCCCGAGCCCAAGTGCTTAGGGTCTAAAACGGGCCCGGTCCATGAACTTGCTTCATGCAAATCGGGACAAAATTTTCAAAAAAACGACTCAAACATGGTCCAATCCCACGTTTTCTCGTGTCGTGCATTCGGTTGAATATTTATTTATTTTAGCATGTGTTTTTCTTGTCAACTTCGTGCTTGTTGTGCGTTTTCTGAAAAACTATGGCTCGGACCCAGTCCACGACTCCATGCTAGTGCTAGTTTTTTTCGTGCCCGTGTAGGACATCCTTTTTCAAACCCGTATCGGACATGCTTTTTCATGATGGATTGTATTGTGCCTCGAGTCGAGCCATCCCAATACCATCATTAGCCCGTTTGACAGAAGACCTACTCGTGTAAATTAAACCAGAAATACAGTGGTTCAAAGATAAGGATAATGGATTAGCAAAAAAAAAAAGAGAAGGTTCGAGTAAAATGAATGGAAAGGAAAAGGGTTCCCCCCAATTCCCCACCGACTATTTACTACTACCCTCTTTGCGTGTACAATGGGTCACAAACAGTGGGCTCCTCTCCTCCCTGTTTGTTCCTCCAGGTTACCAAATATACTCCCATTTGTCAGCCTAAAGTTGATAAATATCCCCCTTTCTCTCTCCTAAATAACCCCATTAAAGTTTTTGATTAAAGCTTGGAGAGAATAACGTTTCACCAGGCAATTTAGAACATTTAGAACCAAAAAAAAATTAACTTAAGGAAAACGATTGCACAACCATAATAAAACATGATTCGAGTGTTCAAATCATCACTACCACATAGTACCATTTTGTGGGTAACCCCCCATCTTGATTTTGAGTTTATGTCTCGTTCGATTATTAATTGGCTAACGATAATTCAAGACAAACAACGAGTTTTACCCGTTGTATGGTCTAATCTTATTCAATGTCGTAACAAGTGTATACGAGTACGACTTGTTAGTATTAGCATATACAAGTTGTAAACGATCAAAAACGTCTGAAACACTTTATGGGAGATCCAGAACATCATCACCGACATAAAATTATTTCTCTATCATTTCGAGCATTGGGAAATCAAACACGTATATCGCGAAGAAAATAGACCAAAAGATTGGATGGCAATTCATCTATGTTATATCAATACTTATAGCCCGCAAACTTTTTATTTACCGCTCTAAAGGATGGTCTTCTAATTGTATTCTTTATGTTGATACTCATGGGTACACACAATAATACACGGGCCTCAGTTTTGAGTAGTTTTGACGTTTGACCAAAAGCTAAAAACCGTGGTTTTACTTTTATTTTATAATTTTATGATAAGAAAATAAAATTAGACGAACTACCTAGCTCCAATACATAAACTTCTGAGACCAAGCTAAAGACCTCGATTTTATTGCTACAAGTCTACAAGTGAATGTAGGAGGGCTTCCCTAAAGAGTAAAAGAGTAAAGAACGGTCCTTTTTCTTTTGTGTTAAAAATCAACACCATGAATGACACAATCTTTATCTTTTTCACCATAAATTGAAAAGAAAAGAAGGTAAAAGATCAAAATCACAACCTACCCAATAGACAAGCAAAGAAGCACCAAAAAAGAACAAAAAGAAAAAAAGAAAAAAAAAAACCATTTAAAGTTTTCCACATGAAAAATTAAAGAGAGAAATTAGTCAAATTAAACTGAGAAGAAAAGAAAAAGTCTACTGTACAGCTGATCAAACCCAAACCAGAATCTGTACTCATAAACTAATTAATTAAGTAGTCCTAATTATAATTAAAATCCAATTGATCTTATCCAGAAGGGAGATTATTTTATAGTAGAACTAAACTCAGAAAAATGGCAGAAATTCTTATTAAAATAATGTTCAAACAGTGTAATAATCGAGATAGCACGAGGGTTCATTCCAATTTCTTCACTAGATTCTCCACTTCCCAGCTTAGCAGCTTACCAAGAAAGTATTTAATTTAATAAATAAAAAAAAAGTAAATTAAAAATTGATCTGCAAAAGGATATAGTAGTAGCTAAACAACAAAAATAATACTGGAATTAGAATTCTAACCTTTTCCTTTCTTCTTCTCCCTTTTGTCTTGTTGTTCTGTGCTCTTATATTGTCTTAAGCTACTGCAAATCAGATAATTAAAGCTTAACAAAATCAACAAAACCCTGTTCTTTCTCTCATTAAGGCCAAATTAACTTATTAAGGTGTATGTAAATCCAATACAAGTCGGATAAACAGAGTACAAATGACCCAGAACAAGATCAAAGGTGTATTAAATAGTCGAAAACTGAAAATCGAACAATAATAATCGAAGATATAGAGATCAAATGAATGAAAAAAGAACAAGACCAATGGTGTATGTATTACTGAAAATAGAACATTAAGAAATAAGAATCAAAGATACAGAGATCAAATGACCAAGAACAAGATCATAGGTGTATCCGTGTATGTAATCCAATATGAGTCAATAAACAGAGATCAAATGACCAAGAACAAGATCAAGATCAAGATCAAAGGTGTGACATATGTAGTTCAAAACTGGAAAAATCGAAGATACAGAGATTAAATGACCAAGAACAAGATCAAGATCAAAGGTGTATGTATATAGTCAAAAACTGAAAATCGAACATTAAGAAATAAGAATCAAAGATATAGAGATCAAATGACCAAGAACAAGATCAACAAGAATCAAAGATACAGAGATCAAATGACCAAGAACAAGATCAATTTATATAGTCGAAAACTGAAAATCGAACATTAAGAATAAAAAATAGAGAGATTGGATGATGTACTATGTAACAATATATTTTTCTGCTTCTTGTATATTATTGATATCAGTAGATAGTAGAATGTAACCCTTACAACAAAAAACCAGAAGGGATAGAAAGGAAGAGAGAGCTAGAGGTCTAAAAGCTACCACCCACCCATGCAAATCTCTTGATCATAGAAGTAGTAGTAGTAATAGACTAGTAGTAGTAGTAGCTAGATGTAGTAAGTAGTAGTTAACATAATAATACCCTCTATTAACTTTTTTTGCTTCTTAGTAGTAGTAATTACCAAAAATTAACTCCCTCCCAAAAAAAAAAAAGAAAAATTGGGGAATAAACAAACAAAAAAAGGATCAAAATTTCTTCTTCTTTCTTGTTCTTCATCTCTATGGTTTCTCCTCCATGATAGAAGCTAAGCCATTGATTACTTTAACCTCAACCTCAACCTCAACCTCAACCTCAACTTCAGGGGTTTTCTTGGGATTATTGCTATTATTATTATTGTTCTTATTGTTGTTATTCCTATTCTCCTTGACATCCTCCTCGCCGGAGCTTTCGGACATCTCGAACACAGACTCCGATGGTGGCGAGCTTCGGCTCAGCTCTGACTCATCAGCCTGGTGTTGATCAGACCCTGCACCCTTATTCGGGCTCGGCCCGTCGGAGTTGATTATAAAGGTCATTGGGGAGAGTGGGCTCGGTGGCGGAGTGGCAGTAACAGTGGCAGTGGTGGTGGTGATGGTGGAGATTCGGGTGGGTGGAGAGAGCCACTTGGCTTGAACATAATCAGCTTTTCTCCAAGGAGGGATGTGCATACCCTTCTTCTTAAGGCTTTGTTTGGCTGCTTCAGAGAGAATACAAATGATCTTGGCAAGACGATCGGATTTCCCTACAAAGATGTGAGGGAGTGTTTGAAGGATTGATTTGTAGGTCTTGGTTGATCTTGCAACCTCGAATTCAGACCTGAAGTCTATGTCGATTATCAGTCTCTCTCCTCCCACAATCACATCCACATACTCATATTCCCCTGTTCCACAAATTCCCCAGAAATTTAATCAATTGAATTGCATTTAATTAATCAAAATCAGCAAAAAAAAATATCCAACTCCTGAAATTCAGGTAGAAAAAATGAACAACAGAAATCAATTACAGCAAACACACAGCTGTAGATTTTTCGCAATTACATCCTCAGTAAATGATTTTTTACAAAAAATCACTATTTTTTGGCAGAAATATAGAGGCTATTTTTTTATTGATCTTCCCAAAACAGAAATCACTGATATATAGGCAGGAATTTAGAGAATTAAAACCCAAATTTATAGTATTAGCAATATAAATGGAACTGTATATATTTTCTAACAAAATCAATAACTAAAACTTCCATATCTTGCATTCAAGATTCAAAGATCAAATTAAGAACATAATCAACTGAATAAACACACAAAAAAATACCAAATTAAGCTAATTTCTTTGATTAATTCTGAGAGAAAGATAGTTACCAGCAGGATAAGTAGGGGATTTCTCCCATTTAGATTTGCAAATTGCAGCATCATAACCACTAGCCATTAAACCTTCAATAACAATCTTCCTGAGCTCATTTTTTCTCTTGCATGTCTTCTTCTCCGAGATTATCTTTGTTGTATCTGCCAACACAGTCTTCTCATTCACACTTGCACACACCACCAAACTCTGTTCATTTCCAATTGAACAAAATCAAACACAAATTAATTTTGATAAATTCAATTGATAAAATTAGGCATTTAGGCATACCTTGAGAAAATCACAGACATCGGCCGAGGAAACAGTGTTGTCCGATTCGACATCGGAACCGTCGCTTCCGTTTCCGTTAAAGCAGTTACACCGGTTTCTCCCGCACCTCATCGCAGAGGATTGCGAGGGTTTCTCGTTGTTCTCCTCTATGAAATTCTGGACCATCTTAGCTAAACAAACTGAGCTCGGCTCGAAAAGCTCGGATGAAGCCACTGGTAATGGAACCGTCGGCTCAGAGACAGAGATCCTGAAGAGCCGTTTAAGCCTTGACTTCACCATCGGCGGCTTTGCTGGCTCAGTCGCCGGAATTTCGCCGATGCCGGCGTCAATAGGCTGAATCTTCATCGTCAAAGGCATAATCAAAGCCACAACCAGTCTGAGCAGTCTCTCACTTTCTCTCTCTCTCCTCTTCTACTCTCCTCTATGTCGCTGTACTACACTAACTCTGATGAAGTTTTGTCACAGTTATCAATTCCTCGGAACTCCATTTTTGTCATTTTAACCTCCCAAAAAACACGAATTTTCAGCTCGAATTTAATTTTTTAATCGCGAATTTCAATCGATGTAGATAATCTTCAAATCGCGCTTCATCGCCATTTCTCGCATCTCCAAAGAAAAAAGCGATAAACAAAACAAAAATTTTGGTTTATAATTCACGGAATCCGAGAAAGATTAAGCTTAAATTATACCCTAGAAATTGTTCAACTTCATCACCTTGTGATTTGCGAGGTAAAGCATGGAATAACTTGTAAACTCTGCTAAGTAAACTCACTTTTTTTTAGGGTTTTCTTTCCTTAATTTGGAAAAAAAAATGAAATAAAAAACACAAAAAGAAAATCAATGTTCAAACTCACACGAATATCCTGCCATTATTTCTCAGAGAAAAGGTGAAGCGGTTGGACTGAATTTTCATGGAGGAGAGAGAAAATGGAAGTTTTTTTTTCTGGTTTTGTGAGTTTGGTGGTTTTAGTTCATCTGTTTTTTTTTTTAAAGGAAGAGGTGAGTGTTATGTGTGAATGAAGAAGGATAAAGAGGAGAGACAGTGGAGGTCTTGTGAGTTTTATAGAGTGAAGCTGACTAGGATTGACCATTTCGCCACGTGGATATCCTATGTGGCGAAGATCGCTCGCTTCGGGTCTTCCGAAGCTACGTTGTTAGCATTTTCAATAGGCCGAGCAAAACTATCCGAAAAACCAAAAATTCGAACCAGTATGATCTGAAAAAGTGGGTTTCTGAACCGATATGATTATCGGTTTGGGTACCCGATCCAAAATTCGTTTAATTTATTGAATATAGTTACGGATATCATTTTATAAATAACGGGTACCCAATAACGATCCAATAAACACTTTTAATAAGTTTTTTTTATGTTTAAATTTTTTTTCCGAAGTTCTCAAAATCCTAAAATGTTAATAATCGGATATATAATTTGAGTAAATTATAATTTCATTAGTAATGTAGTGAAAATCATGTGTTGATGTTGGTGTTTAGTGTTGAATGATAATACAATAATCTAATTATAAATTCTATTTTTTCCAATTGGACATCATAACGGGTGCCCGATTCCGATCCGAAAGTTAAGATACTCGAAATACGGGTACCTGAACTTAACAGTTCGGTTCATCGATATCAATTTAACTTATTGATTATCGATTACCCGATCCGATAATACTACTGATTTGGGTACCCGATCCATGTTCACGCCTAATTTTCAAGTTTATGGTTCGGGAAGTGTGGTTTCGTGGTACGACCTTTTAGAGACACGTTATAGTGTTGGTTACGCTTCATGGGTAGGGAAATGACGAGTGTGCCCCCCTTGGTGGTTTATGGAGGAAGTTGGTGTAGTTTTCTTTTTATTTTCTTTTTAATTTCTTTTACATACCCCCTCGTAATGCGGGGACTTTCAAAACAGGCTACGACACGTGGCGGATTTTGATTGTGGTGTTTTTTTGGAGGGTTGAAATGACGGGAATGCACCTGGAGAAAAGTTGATGATTGACACTTTGACAGGTGAAAGTGGACAGGATTGTGTCTAAAAAAGTTGAGATACATCAAGGGTGCGATCGTAATTTTAAAATTTGTTTGTTTATTAAAGTGAAAACTGCTCAATTTTTGAAATTGAGTGAGTGACGACGTGACAATTTTAATTTTTCACTAGGTGTATTTTTTTAAAAGCACCTGAATGTTACTGTGTGAGTGACATAACATTGGCAAGTCCCATATTATTACCAAAATACTTTGTATAAATTGCGCAATTGTTCACCAACGATTAAAAAAACAATACTCCGTAGTACCTTTATTTTCTAAAATCAAACATGTAAATTTATTTTTCTCGGGTCAAATAAATTTAGCTAAGCTTAAAGATATAGTTTTAAAAAGTTCAGGTAAGTACGCCGTAAATTATGTGAATACAACTTTCTTAAATTCAATAAGTTTCAATCATGTCTAATAATTTTAATCTGTCGAACTTACTCACTTTAATCTTTATTTTAAGTTTTAGCCAATTTAGCAAAGTTCCATAGCTTTCATGTGAAGACAATGTACCATTAGAATGTTATACTTCATGTCTTCATGTGAGAAATAATTTCTGGACTTTTCATTAATTAGTAAACCTAATATATATACTCCCTCCGTCCCGGAATACTGGATTACTTGCACCGTTTCTATAAATGATAAACTTTTATTAATATGATATCAACTACTCCCTTCACGTGTTATTTTGTGGTCCCATGCACCCTACCCCTTTCCCTTTACGCCCTTTAAAAAGTTGACACATACTCCCTATCTATATTTAAAAATGCCCCACTATCAACTACTATATACTCCTATTTAATAATAAGTCAGTTACTTTATACTTCCTCCGTATTTATTTAAGTGATACACTTGGTCAGACACAAATATTAAGAAGAAGTAAAGGAAATAAAGTAATAAAACAAGTAGGGTTGGAGTAGATTATTGATTTAATTTTATAAGTTGAGTTGTACAACCAATAACAAATTCTTCTTGGAAATACGAATGATTTTAAAATACTTGTTGTGCACTAAATTATGAGGAGATCATATTCTTTTTATTACTCTGTATTTTTATTGCATCTAAATGCAATTCCATTCTTTCATTGTTTGAATTAAAAATTAACAATCCTTATTAACTAATGTTAATCAATACCCACTTTGAAATTTACTAAATGTTCAAAGAAATTAATGAACTTTTGTATTGCATGTGAGCTAACTAGAATTAGAACATAAATTAGTCACAAACTGTAATTCTATACCGTAACGACCTTATACGGACTAACCAACCTTTATTTTTAACTTATCGGTTCTAAACAAATGCCAAATTTATCTTTAAGTAGGGATAATTTAGTAATTTCTTTCACTTATTTTAATTGTATCACCAAACAAAGGAAAACCATTTTTTATTTCGATCCTTATCTCATTCATCAACTCCCTATTCCCGTCCCTTTTTATTCCGATTATCTGATTTTTATACACTAAAACGCTCCGTAATATCCTAACTTTTGTAAACCTTTTCTTTTCATAAAAACAAAATACATCGATTTGTTGTCACTGTAATTGAGTGAAAAGTGGGCCTGGAAATGAGAATTATGGGCCCGAAGAAGAATACAATCGAGTGGAGTATTATGTTATCGGTAAGATTATTGAGGCTAATTCGGTAATAGTGACGAATGACAACATCCATTTTTATCATTTCCGGTAAAGCGGTTGTTGTTCTTTGTCGTTTAGCTAGCCTCATGACAGTGTACCTTCTTCTATGCTTGCCATACACGTGTCTGATGTATGTGATTCTAACCGTTAGATCTGTTAGAGGGACGTTATTGTCCAGATTACAATCCCACCCCTAACCTCTAGTAATAGTGACGCAAACGATTTAAAATTTTGCTTTCTTTTTTAGTTATGTTTCAAAATACATGGGTATATTTAGGCGTGTTAATAAACACCGAGCTAACTATTACAAATTTACAATGTTCTGTTCACCTTATTTTCACTTATTACAGAAAAAATAAGTGTAGATAAGTTCAGATAAGGTTGCGTTCTATTTACCTGATTTTCACTTATTTTTCCTGAACTTATCTGAACTTAACTGAACTTATTGGAACTTATCAAAACTTATTTTGGTTATAAATTGTACTTGACCAACCCTTATTTTTCCTGAACTTATCTTATCTGAACTTATCTGAACTTAACTGAACTTATCTGAACTTATTTTTCCTGAAATAAGTGGAAATAAGGTGAACAGAACAGGGCCTAAGTATATATAAGATAAGTTAAGGAAAAATAAGGGTTGATCAAATACAACTTATAACTAGAATAAGTTTTAATAAGTTCAAATAAATTTAGATAAGCTCAATTATGTTCAAATAAATTCAAATAAGATAAGTTCAGAAAAAATAAGTGAAAATTAGGTGAATAGAACGCACCCTTGAGGCGCTGATCGACAAAATTAACTTTACATTTCGGGTAGTGGTTAGCGGTGAATAGTACTCTTTGATCCTATTTATTTGTCTCATATTCTATTTTAGTCTGTCTCTTAAAGATTGCCCTATTTTCTTATATAGTAATAGGTCCCCGTTATTTCTCTCACTTGCATACACTCATAAAGATTAAAAGATAATATTTTCTCCGTTTCCTTGCAAATTTAGCTCCAACCCTTAATAAAATATATTTTTGTCTAACAAAAATTAACGGAGAGAGTAGCGGATAATGATAAGCTGTTATAGTAGCGCTAAGTAGTATAGTGTTCGATAACGGTAGCATTTTAAAACTTATCAAACACTTTCTAGACACTGCTATCTTACCAAACACTTATAAATTTTACAAGTAGTGTATTGACTAGGTCAAAACGTTACTTGCTACCTAAAACGCTATCATCGGACAGTCTAACACGCCCTAGGTCAAGCGATTTCGAGTTTGAAACCAAATTTCGTTCGAGCTCGATAATTTATCTAAGCATGGTTCGTCTAGGAAATTTTATATTCATTTGTTCGTAAACCACTTGTTTATTAAATCGAGTCAAATTCAATAAACGGGTTTTTTTCATAAACATGCTTTACTGCGCTTGTTTATTTGATTAACAAGAAAACGGTTTGAAATTAACAATTATGGATTGGAAATACGAAAATGATAAAGGTCGCAACATGCGACCTTTAAGCCGTGTCACAATGATGACATGACATGCTTATGTTTCATTATTTAAATTGGAAATTAAAATATGTAACTTATATAATCTATTATATATGTTTCATAAAAAGGTAGAAAAATCTTAATATTCTAATTTGTTTCCCTCTTTACATCGATTAACTTATTTATATATTTTTATAGTAAAAATATTGCATTGATAGTAAAAATATTCTGATGACGCACATCCTACGTGGCGCCTATATGTACCAATTAAGCTGCGACACATAAAATTGCGATAACTAAATATTATCGCAACTTGCGACCTTTATCATCACCCAAAGAAATAAGTCAAATAACAATTTCAACTGTCTTTAAATTATCCACCACTAGACCTTATAATTCCTTATACAAAGTATTACTATTCCTTATTAGTTGTTGTTACATCTTGTTCTCTCACAAGAGTCACAACCTAAACAATAAATTAAGCATGTTAAATCTACTTATAAATTATACTTTTAATTTAGGTTCTATAAATGCAGAATATATTTAGTAATCAAACTTAAGTTGCATACATGTGATTCAATCTTCTAAAAATTGAAACTTTATGGTAATATATATGTTGTACAAGTAATATTTTTTAATAATTTTAAAATAACTGAATAGTAAACGAGCTTGTGCTTGGGTGATCTATAAATAAATCAGCTTGTTCATGATAAGAAATAAACGAGCTCGTTCAATAACATAAACAAGCAAATTGTTAATCAAATATGAACGATTATAGTTTTGTTCATATTCAAGCTCATTTATTAAACGAGCTTCAAAAACAGTCCAAGCTCGATCAATGAACTGAAAAACATAAACGAGCATTAGTTGACTCGAGACCGAGTTGTTTATTGACTATCTTCGTTCATTTACACCCTAGGTGTGTTATATTCATTCATTTGACATATATATAAAACTTATTTTACCTACTTTTCTGGAATCATATAAGAGGAGTAAACGTAATTTGAATTTATTTTATTTTTTTGTAATTTTTTCAAAATTTATTTTATATGGACGTACTAGATTTATTTTTCTAAAACAAGTGAAAATAGGTAAATGAAACATAACATTAGTTTTATTGTAATACTTTGATCCTTAGGTATATATTTTCTCTCTTCAATTCACGAAAAATAAACTTATAACATTTTAAATATATGATAAAAAATAAAAATCACGTTTAATAACTCTGTAATTACATCATCTAGTACAAAATTCATAAAGTTTTTAAGGGACCATCTTATTTTAGAGTAATCAAGTGTATGGGAGTCAAAGTTACAGAGAAGAACCAAATAAATTTAGACTTTTAAAAATTGTACGAAAGTATAAATAAAACTAAGCACGGTATTATTTTGTTTGACCAAGATGGGAAACGGTCCGTATTTAGAGTCATCATTGTCTAAATATGAAAACAAAAATATTAAATAAAAATTATTAAGGTAAACAATATGTCAGTCAACCTATATCAACTAATTTATCTTGGTCAATAACAGGATAGCTGACGTGGATTAGTATAATCGTATATCCTATTATTCCTATAGAATAAGATATTACTTTAGAAATTAATTAATTCGGCAAAAATGGTGGAGAATTTACCTTTAAATTTAGAGATTTCTACAAATTTATTTAGATTTACTTTTCTTTATCTGAATTTTACTTATCTTATCTTATTAATCGTTATTTTATCTTATTAAAACTTATAGTACTACCTTATGTAATATTGACTTTACCTTATCTTATTTTATCTTATCTTATTAGCTCTGAACTTATCTTATCTTATTGACTCTGAACTTATCTTATCTCATTGACTCTGAACTTATCTTATTTTATCTTATCTTATCTTATTGGCCCTTGTTTTATCTTATCTTATCTTATTAAACCTGAAATAAGTGAAAATAAGGTGAAGAGAACAGAACCTAACTTGATTCTCAAACACAGTGTTAAAATCTACTCTTACTCCGAGTAAGGTTAATGTTACCTTTCTCACTTGTCCTTAAACGTTAACCTGTGTAAATAGGAGGGAGGCTACATCGCTCGTAACCAGCGAAATAAGGACCCCATACCCATTTTAAAAAATACAAAAATTTGGAAACATGACCCACCTTTAAATAAATGTGTAAAATTGTTGTTAACTTGTTATATACTGTCATTTCTAATATAAGTATTGTCATTGTTGTATATATATTGTCATTGTTGCATTAAAATACTGTCACAATCACCCAAAAAAAGGAAATTATGTATACAACTGTAATGAAATATAAAAAGTAAAGAGACCACTTAAATGAATGGATAAAAGTGTTGCATATTAAATGAATGGGTAAAAGTATGTATACAAGTGTTATATAAGTATTGTCTATCGTTTGCATAAATACTGTCATTGTTGTATTAAAATACTGTCATTGTTGAACTAATTACTGTCATTGTTGCTCATATATAATACTTTATTTAACTTTTCAACTCATGAGAGAAAATTACCATTTTACCCCGGATATGGGGTAATTGTGTCACTGGTTACCAGCGATGTAGCCTCCCTCGTGTAGATAGACTGAATTATAAGTTTGAGTTTCCATTTATATAGAGTCATTTTCCTCACCTTAATAAAAATAAAAATATCAAATTGTTTAGTCTATTTTACAAATAGCAACTTATTGGGCCCATAGATTCATTAATGTGTCTAGCATGATGGGCTGTACTGTTATGATGTAAAATTGTTCGGCCCATTATAATTACTTCTCTCTCTTCCCTCCACACACCCTCCCTGATTGGATAAACCTTAGTCCAATTATTTGTGGTAGGTAGTAATTATATAAGGAGAGCTAAATATAAAATTATTTAATTATGCAAATGTGGGGTTTGTTTAGGATAGAGATTATGTGGCTCAAATGTTATCTTATTGTTTAGCCAGGTCATAGTTAAAAGATGACTCATTAATATTGATTGATAATGTTTTAAAAATAATATCTAGCTACTTAGTCCAACTCTATTGTATTCGTAACCAGTTAGAAAAATTCTCATAAAAGACGGCCTGATTAATTCTTATTTGTAATACCAAACATGAGTACCAAATGTTATTTAGGCCTTGTTCTTTAGAGCTGAGCTGAACTGAGCTGAATTAAACTGAACTGAACTGAACTGAACTGAACTGAACTGAGCTTAACTAAACTGAATTTACGTAAAAAACACAACCGTCATCAATTCAACTCATGCATGATACGACTGGCTGTACAATGAAATTTGACAGTAGTCATACCATCTAATAAAATTAAACGACGTAATTATCATGGCGTTCCAACTTTTCATACCTACACGGCTACACAGTTACACATTGAGAAATTTAATCATGAACAGCCGTAATATTACAAAACGTGTCCATTTTTTTCCAAACACATTTGGTACAAAGAAAGAATGACCTCCACGATGGTAACGTGAGATGATCGATAAGTATTTGGTACAAAAGATAACATACAAAAATGTAACATTTTGGAGTATGGATTTGAAAATTATATCAATTTAAGTATTTAGATACAAAAGGAGAATATTATAAATAAATGTAACAATGGTCCTAATGGAAATGGAATTTCATTCTTAACTATATGAGCAAGCTACCAAATAGATAACGTTATAATTTTTGGTCCACATAAAGTGTATGTCCAAAGTTACAAGAACAATATTGACATATTGTACACTCTTATAAGTTATGTTTTGCCAAATAAGTATATGTTTTAACTTTATATAATTAAAATCACGCAATATTGGTTTTAATATTAAGAAGATGCAATATATCCATTTTCATTGAGTCGGGATTTGTAAATTGTAAATATGAGTTGCCAAATAAGTACTTCTACCTTTGTATTATCAAAATCTTGCAAATTCGGTTTTAATTTTAAGAAGATGCAACGCATTTTCATTGTGTCGAGATTTATAACTTGTACTCCCTCCGTCCCGGAATACTCGATCCGGTTTGATCGGCACAGAGTTTAAGGGATTTGAATTGACTTATTTAATTTAATAGGTGGTAGTTGATAGTGGGGTATTATTTTAATGTAGTCAGTGAGAAATGTGTAAAGGGGTGGGGTTGGGGGAGAGTAGGGGTTGAATTTTTTTTTAATTTTTTTTTTGTATGGAGTAGGGGGTAGGTGGGTTAATAGGGGTGGAGTGAGAAATAATATAATATTGTTAGAATATTTCCATTTTTAGAAACAGGTCGAGTATTAAGGGACGGTCCGATAAGAAAAACAGGTCAAGTATTTCGGGACGGAGGGAGTAAGAGATACAGAGTATTACATACGGAATACACAGTATCTATACTAATATATTAAAAGGTGTTCTTAAGAACGTACACGTGTCACGTATACCTCTCCTTATTACGCCACGTCACCACTTATCAGCATCATGACATGTCATTGACAACCAAAAAACATGTAAGCAAGGATTGAACACCAGACCTCTTTGTTAAAAGTTCATCATCCAACCATCTTAACCAACTACAACTTGTGTTATATATTCTATATAAACATTTATGATCTTTTTACAATAAATAACAAATTGAATAGAAGTGAATGCAAAAAAATGGAATGATTATTCAATTTATAAAATGTACAGTTATTACTTTTCTAGATTAAGCCTCAAAAAAAAAAAAAAAACAGGGTAATAGAACGTAATAACGAGAAGTGGTCGAATAATTATAGAACATATTACATGCACTCGGGGTAATAGAGCGTGGAGTTTAAGCTTGGGAAGATTGTTAATCGACAGCTAATCTTGTGTGTAACCTCATAGTTCTATGACGACCCATCATCTAGATGGATACATATTTACAACAAATAAATCCGAATAAAAGTTAAAACCTGGGGCAACGCCCGGGCCACACACTAGTTTTATCGTGTAAAAGTTGTAATGTTGTTTAATCAACGAAAAAATACAAAAAGTCCAACATATTAAGTTGAAGGGTCCTACACTCCTACCTCAATTTTGCCCATCTCCATCTTTCGTGGACATAGCACAAACATATATATAGAAAAATAAGGTTGTGCTATTATTGTCTATATAAGACCAAAGTTATTACGGAGTACGTATCAAATACTTTTCGATTAGAGTAACGTACATAAGATATTAGGCAAGAGTAAATTTTGCATGTGATCTAATCGATCACAACAAAATTACCGTGATGTTAAAATAAAGTGATAACAATAAAATTATTGTGATGTTAAAATAAAGTTACCGTGACTGTCTCGCTGTAGTTTCATGATAATCTATACTATATATTAAAAGACGTTTATAATGAAGTTTATGTGCCACGTGGCGCTCTGTTTATGAGTATTTCATTTCATGTAAATTGCATATATTTAAAAATTTAGAAATGGAGCTTGTACAACACTTAAACCCGCAACCTCACGTATAACAATAAAGTGTTTACCATTGAGCTACAACACGTTACATGCTATAATTGTAAAAAACAATACTAATAAATATAATAAAAATGGAATTTATTAATAACATTTTCAAATAACAATAATATAAATGTTACTAATGCAGTAATCCGGGGCATCGCCCGGGCCTAAAAACTAGTTTAATATAATACTCCGTTTTGTTTAATATTTGTTTGAAGCAATAATACAACATCACATGATCGAATCACAATAAATTCTATTTCATATTGTGTTTTTTTTTTAATTTTTTTTGTTGAGAGAAATTGGGTTGTTGAAGTGTTGAACACACAAGGTCACAAGTACTACACAAATGAATATCCCAGGAATCAAAGGCAGATGTTGTCTTTGCAATCAAGTCACTACAGTTCGAGTAGAACTGGATATGATGCTTGATGTCATGATGTGAGTCTATATATGGGTCCTCCAATAATGCTCTCCCCATATATAATAAATTTCATGCCAATTGATATTAAAATAACCAATAATAAAAAATAAAAACAAAAGTATTCAAGGAGTTACTCCGTATGTAATTCTATTATGCACCCGAGTGTAAAAATGATACGGGGTCAGGACGACACGAAAAAGCATGGTCCATCACGAACATAGAGATGTGGGTCGTGGGCTTGGACCGAGCCGTGTTTTTTGGGAGTATGCACGACAAGACACGACACGGCAAAACGCATTAAATGACTGAAATAAGGATTAAACATTATGGCCCCACACGAGGACGCATGGGCTTATTAGGCCGTGTTTGGGCAGCACTTTTAAATTTTTCGACACAACTCAACTCGTAACAAGCTAGTGAGTCTGTGTCGGTCGGGCACTCAGGCCCCATTAATGTCCAAGACACGTGGGCTTGGCTCGGCCCAACCCACATCTATCTTTATCAGAGTGTATCTATTTCATTTATTCCAATAATTGTACATTGTACTAGATTTTAAAATAAGCAAATTCATTGAATTGAAGGAGCACAAATATATCAATCTAACTAGGGGTGCTTGCTCTTCACCTTAAAAAAATTCTCAACTCAACTAAATTCCAAATAATTAAGTTGCAATAAGTTCAAATTAGGTCTTATAAATTCACACTCCTAAGTTCACTATCTTAAAATCAGATTTGAACAGTTTTCCAATAAAATTCAATCGGTTTCATTAGATTAAGTAAGTTCAAATAACTTTAAAATTTCAATTCAAATAAGTTCAGGTTTTACAGAGTATAAGTGAATAGAATACACTCGCGCATATAATATAAATTAAGCTTATTAAGGAGGATGAGATGTCTAATTTTGGTGTGGGGCCCTTTAATAACATGAATGCAATGGCAATTGGCAACTGCATTGCATCAGTGGGTGCTCAACTGCCCTATTATTTCTTTTTGTGCCCAATTATTTGATGCTACACTTAACGAGCCCAAATAGGGGGCAAGGGAATTGTACATGTTAACATGTATCTTTGTTAGTTAGATATTATCAACAAATACTTTACTAAATTCAGATGAATACATACATTAATAATCAATAATAGTGATTATTGTTATTATTCATAGATACATTTGAGTTGGCATGTATTATCTTGTCTGCTAAGATATGATCTAGATATGATTGCAATTTTTCCTTTCATGATTTGTAAAATCAATTTGGTTTAGGTAATAATCACCATATTTTTGTCGTTTCATGAATTGTGTTTATGTGCAACTTTGATGAATAGGAATCGGTTTAACCGGCAAATATTCGTAATTCAGATTTAAATAGGGACACATCCTGATTTTGATAAAGTTATTTGAATAAGGTAGCACGAAATTTCAAAGCGTAATTGTAAGACCTTTAATGAGCTAGAACTACCAGCAACGGCTAATTCAAGCACTTGTTACCAGCTGATTCAAGCACTTATTGATGTATTGTGTGTTTTGTTTTTCTTGTGAAAAGGCTCCAAGATTTGATATTTTTCATATTTTAGGATCATGTGACATGTAATGTCTTTTTTAAAAAGTTAGGAAAATGGTTCACCAATGATAACATATAGACAACATTGGAAATGAGATCAGTATATAAGTTATTGTACATTTGTACTACCATATATTTTACATTCATATCCCCAATTCCTACTTTATCCAAAGATAATAAGAGGAGAGAAAATATCATATTGTTAATAGTTTTTTTTTTTTGAGAGAAATAATGTTAATAGTTAAGTAGACCTAGTTGTTTTTTAAGTTTGAGACTTCGATGGTGTATATGTATGATTTGAGATTTGAGAGCACGGATGGTTGGCTGGTTAGGCCATCTATCTCGTCTGAAGGCCGAGTTCGATTCCCTTGATGTGCTGTTATGAGATAAGCCACTATTGTAAATATTCCTAATAAAAATATAAGAAAAATGAGTTTATATGGTTTTGATAGATCATCCCAAAAAACTTCAAAACCTAGAAAAGAAGCATAGGGGTATAAGATAATGATGATACATTTACAAGTCTTAGATGAGGTATGGGCTAGCTATAAGTTTAGTTCTGTCAATACTTTTGATGGAGACGTGTTGACATACTTGTATAACAAATTAAACATGTTGGAGTTTGTTCCTCCAAAAAAGGAATGCTTCAAAAGAATGAAAAACCAAATGTCCCACATTGATAAAAAACCCACATACTACCTTCTTTATATATTGCACTACCCTTTAATCATTTGTTTAAGAGTGCTTGAGAGTGGCATGGGTGGTCACAACACACACGCGCGCGCCGGGCTCGGGCATGGGCCTTGGTACTTGGTACTAGCCGTTTTATGACTGTTGGAGTTCCCCATTACTCCGGTAACTGCTCCACTAGCCGTTTATGGCTGTTACGGTTTCCCAAAAACTCTCTATAAATTCATCATCTTTTTCCACAGAAAATTGGTTCTTCTCCTCTTCTCCGAAATAAAAACACAAAACCTCCATTGTTCTGGGCATTGCTTAAGGGTGTTCTCAATCTAGTTCTTCGTCGTACACCGAAGGATTGGAGTCGTGTATCCCTGGGGGTCGGTTGCTACGAGTCCGCGTGTACTTAGCGGGGCAAATTCGACTTTAGGGCAGTGATTGGTGTCACGCCACGACATTGTTACAGATAAGCTTGTTCTAATTATTGTTCTTATTAGTCATAGTTCCTACAAAACATATAGACGCGTTTGACATGATATATACGTAGAAGTTGTGACCTTAATCAAGAATTATGTAATGGAAGTTTCTAATCAACCTAACATAACAACAAAATTTAAGACGTAGGCATTCTAATCAGTAATCAGTCTAATCACCATATTTGTTTCCTAAACTAGTCACTCATAAACCAATGTACTTATTAAACATGAAATTAATTAACAAATTAGTTTTTTCTTTGTTTGTGCCAATAAAGTTTTCTGTGCATTTTATTTCTTTCATTATTATTTTTATAAAAATTTATGAATTTGTTTTTGGTACTCTATTACAAAATCTTGGTAAATGATGTTTGCAAACTACTGGGCTACCTTATGATCAATGATCAAATGATGTATGTCTACTTTTTCCCAACAATTTCACTAAAAAGTGGGAGCAATAACATGGAAAAAGAAAGAAAGAAACAAAATAAAAGGAAAAATATATATTCACAAAACAGGGAAAAGGTAAACGGGTACCAATAATGGTAAATGGGCCTACTTTAATCCTAAAGTGGCCCATTCACTCATTACGTTTCTCTATTGCTTATAGGCCCACTTTCTGACCCATCTTCTTTATCCCTTTCTGTAAAGCATATTTTTAGGATTGGACAAGTTTACATCAACAAGAAATTTCGTGACAAAATTAGCTTTTTCTATCTATCTCTATTTCCATTTTCTAATTCGAAATTAAAAAAATAAAATAAAAAATGCTCTCTTTTGAAGTATTTTTCTACAATTTTTACTTACGAAAATAGTGCAACAAATTTCACATAAAATTGCTAACTTTTATACGTACAAAGACTTTGCAAGTCGCAATACATAATTTGAAATATTATATTTTTATTTATCGAATTAAGTGAAACATAGACTCAACATTCTCAAAATACACGAAAACTACTGAATATACCTTATTTTTTAAGTATAAACGTACAGAGAGTGGTTTTCGTGAGACATATTTTATTCCATACGACACAAATTCAATAAATAGTTACGCTGAGTAAAGAAAACAAGATATAAGCTACACGTAATAAAGAAAATCAAAAGTGAAATGCTTAAGTAATAAAATCCTTTTTAAGAGGTACGGAGTAGTAAAAATTCTAAAAAGTAAAAGTAAAAGTAAAGAAGGCACATCAATGGTAAGAACTTTCGAGAATTAGTAAGACTTTAGAGTCGTAATGAGTGCAAAATCCAATTAAGTTGACGAATTAGCAAAAGCAATTAACATTTGATGAATATGGGTCCCTATCCTAAATTAGCTTCTTAATCAAGATTGTTATCTGATTAACATTTTGATTAATGTTTATACACGTATATGGAGAATATGGTACTAGTACATTTTTCTCATGGTTAACTATTTTATGAAAAAGGACTTTGATTATATCTGTGGGCAAGAAACCACACGTCTTTGAGTGAAAAGGGGGAGGGCCAAGCTAAATGTAAGACGAAGCGTGAAAATTAAAACGGTGCAATTATTGAAAACGAAATTACAAAAATTGTATAAACAAATTAGTACTTACTCTGTTTCTTGACACCATTCACAATGGAAGATAATCTTTTGAATTATTTCTAATTTATAAAAAAAAATCATAGTATTTTAGGGTCTTATTTGATTCGTCTCAATGAGTAATTTAACAATATATAATTTTATAATTTTTAATAACACGTAATTAGAGATATTAACGATATAAAAAGTCCATTGACAAATATGCCAAAGGAAAATGGGAAAAACATTTAGGAACAGAGGGAGTATTATACTCAATACACTATAAGCTCAATTAAAAGTAAATGGTGATTTTGAGAAATACTTTATTCGTTTTCTAAGTTTTATTGCTATTTGTTTTAAGGTATTTTTCTAAGTTTAGCTCACTCTTACTTTAATCCATTTACGTCAATTTGTTATTCATATTTTTATCATTTTCACCCTATTTATGAGAACTATATGTAAAAGTACCCGATAATCACAATTTTAATTTTTATTGGTTTATGTTGCTACATTAATTTAGTAGAACTTGGAAAACAGAGGTAACATTACTACAAAATAATCATTTTATAAAGACGGAAATTTCATCTCTATATAGTTCAAATCCGTCTCAAAATGATGCTTAGAGACGGATTTGAGACGGAAATAGGGCTTCTTAAAAAAAATTGAGGCAGAATTATTGCAAATCCATTACAAATTTGAGACGGAATTTCGGACTCCATATACAATTCCATCTCAATTTTAATTTAGAGACGAAAATTTAGTAACATATCTCAGATTTGAAACGTTTATTGTATCCGTTTATTGGATAATTTTGTAGTGCATCAGTTTATAAACTTGCTACCATTTCAAGAAAAATGAGCATAAAATGTGTTCTTTTCTAGAAATAGAATCGCAATTTCCGGTTTATCTAAAAATTTGGGGTTGGATAATAACAATTAAGCAAAATTGGAAAAAGATAAGAAGGATACCACCACCCAAAAATTACAATTTTATATTATGTCTAGAACTCTAGATCCTTTTTGAAAGGTTAATGGTAGCGAAATTAAGGCAATTACTATCCATTGAAAAGTATGTTAAACTGTTTATATTAATAGAAAGTTAAATATAAGGGAAATACAAATTGAAAAGTATGTTAAACTGTTTATATTAATAGAAAATTAAATATAAGGGAAATACAAATTATAATCGGGGGAAAGAAATTCGAACGTGAAACATATCGTACACAAGCTCCCAGTATATTGTACACAAACTCTCAGTTTAAATCACTAGGCCAACACCTCTTAGGTATTATAGGCTTATAGGTGATCAACATTGACCCGACCCGAAAATTACCGGGTTTTGGGCAGTATATTTCGGCCCGATGTTCGGGTCCGACAACCTTTTTTTTAAAAATACGGGCTTTGGACAACGTAAAACAACAATTTTAGTTATAAATTTGACCCGAAACGAAAATGGCCCGAAATAGCGGGCTATGGACACACAAAATTGACCCAAAACTTGGCCGCCCGGGCATAATTGACAGATTTTAATGGTCACGGCCCGGGCCGAACCCGATCCAGCCCGCCTTTTGATCAGGCTTAGTAGGTATCATACAAGAGTCAAAACTAAAGGTTTTTTTTAGTTCGAATGAGTTGGGCCATAAAAGGGAATACAATATACACATAGGGGAAGGGAGATTTGAACCTCTAATGTATCATACAATGGTCAGGGCGTGTTCGCTGGCAGATTTGAGGTAGCGGATCACGTTTTGATCTAGTAAAGACGTTACTTATAAAATCTGTAAGTGTTTGGCAAGTAAGAGGTTAGCGCTAGAAGTAGCAACTGGATGGCTTTTGTCAAGCGTTAAAATTAGTAGCGATCAAAGGTATCGGATATCATTTGATAATTTATACTCCGTAGTAAAGTTTTAAACAATATACAAAGTATATAGCTTTTATTGTATTTTACAATATCAATCGCTACTTTTACCAAACACTCGCATTAATAACTGCTACTTCGACAACTAACTATTGCTCGTTAGTCGTTACTATTCACCATTACCCGCCACCGCTAGTTTTGCCAAACATTGCCTAAAACTAAATATTAGTCGTTGTTAAATTCATTAAGTTGTTTTTAATCAGAAGTTATTTCTTAAAACAATGGGAAGTAAAACTGGTAAATATGATATGTCCTAGAATATATTGCTTGAAAGCAGAGAAAATGAGAAATTCTAAAGCCATAGCAATCAACTAGTCACTATCAAAACTCAAAAGTGATGTTAGTACCTAATTTTTCAAAGAACAAGATAAGTTAGATAATTGTTTAAAGTAACTTAAGATTTTGCACCAAATAAAAGTAACCTAAGATTTGCTTTAGAATATTGTATAACTAATTAACTATGTCCATGATAACATTTTAGACCTCTAAACAAAACAGACAAAGGAAAATAGAAAAATTTATTTTACGGAAAAATATTTTGCGCCAAAATAAACAACACATTACATGAAAAAAGTTCATTATGTCAAAATCTGAAAAGAAATTGGGTTATGTTATAATAAAGTCTAAAAGATACTCCTGCTAAATCTATATATTATACTAAAGCACAATTGTTTTTCCCCTCCTAAAGTTTACATATTTTATTTGATTTTTTTTTTTTTATAAGCTGAGTTGTAGTACTAAACTCTAACAAATTCTTCTTGGAAATAATAATAACGATTTTAAAATATTTATTGTGGCGTAGATTAAAAAACGAACATATTCTTTTATTGTTTTAATTGCATCTAAAAACAAATAATTTTTTAATTGTTTGAATTGAAAATCAAAGAAATATATTAATTGCTTAAAAACATTAATAAAGTCGTGCGTTGTACGAGAGCTAACTAGTTATAAATTAATTAAACATGTACTCGTTCTTTCTTTTAGATTTTCAAAAATTAAGTAATATGTGAAATTTATAGGCCTAAAATAAGATAAAACAAAAGTGGCTAAAGCTTTCATAAACACCCCCGGAACAGAAAGTGAGAAGAACGATAAAAGACGTAGAGAATATGCTGAATTTTTTTGGTGAGTCTAATTACAAATGAGTGAATGGGCCAGCTTTATAATTGGATCTGGGCTTGATAATGGGCCAAACTGTTTGAAATCTACTTCAACAGCTGATGTAGTCCACAGTTCATACCATCAAGATTGAAGGATAATCAAAGGCTCATCACTTTCCCCCCATAAATTAAAGTTGTAAAACACAATTTTGATGTCTAATGATTTTCATCTTTGGGATCTATCACTCTATCAGCCATTCACAACAATTAAGAAAGATTTTTTTTGTTTCATCGAAAGGTACACGGTTCTAAGATTTTCCTAGCTCAGGAAAAGACCAAAGAATTTAAAAGCCTCCCGGTCTTAGGGAAAGACTAATAGATAAGAACAAACAAAAAAAAGTAAAATAAAATAGCTAAACTAAACCAAAGCTTCTCAAGGAAGCCAAAGAAACAAAGCTTCTCGAGGAAGCTGATAAAACGGAGGTGACAAAGTAACTCGAATGTTCAACTAAACGATTTTCTATCGTCGTTCTTCCAAACTTCTTCGCCAAGATTCAACTCTCATCCACCCATTGTGATCGACAAGCAATTCCAAACATGCTTGTTTTGATAGCCATTTTTCGGACTACTCTCTTCTTGAAAGATGTTGAACATTCTTGTTTTGATAGCCATTTTTCGGGTCAGACTCATAATGATCAGGTCTACTCTCTTGTTTAGATTGACATTATCATGGAGTAGGTCATATTGGATTCGGTTGAATAATAATACAAACACCATCGACAAATTTTTCCTCGTGTTATGCCGGAGAGTGGTGGTACGATGTTACATGAAGTAGAGGCTTTGCAGTTGAATCGAAGTCACAAAATGCAACACTTAAGGAAGGCTATGGCGTAGACCTGATCAACTATAGCCCGACTTGACATTGCACAAAAAGTGCGGGTTTGAAAAAGCCTCAAATATACATTTTTAGACCAAAACCTAAGCCCAGCCCAAAAAACCCCATATCGGCTTGAAAAGCCCACACCAAATTTATAGGCACGGGCATGATTTTTTGTGTTAATTCCCAGCCCGATCCAAAATTTGAGGGAGTAGCAAGAAGCGGATAGGAGTTATTTGATGACTTAGAAATTACTCGAATCCTCGTACTATCGTACAGTTGACGACAGTTTCATTTGGAATAAGGAACAATTTTTTTTGGTGTTTTTCACCAGAAACAAACTTACTTTAAGGTTAACAAAATTAAAAATCAATCCTATAAATACAACATTACAACATAATCAGAATTCAAAAGTCATTATAATTGTTATTACATACCATTAAGGAAAAACAAGATTCGGATACACTAGCAACCAGACCAAAGAATCTAGGATAAAAATGTCACACTATATACCCTAAGCAATAAATAATAATAATACAACCTAATAATGACTTCGAAAATCACAAGGAATAATAACGAATTATTTGAGTTTCTTACCCAAAATAATACAAATAATCCTATAAAACATAATCCAGATCCCAAATCAAAGCATATCAGTACATTAATCACGAACAATGTTACCTAATTCCCTAATCACCCCACGAACCGAGAACCGAAAAGGCGAATTATGACATGAAGATGGTACATTTTTTGTTTAATTTAGCAAATTAGGTAGAGAATTGAGAACCCGTACCCAATCTCATACTAGCGAATCACGCAACAAACTAACAATGATCACGAGCTTAGGGAACAACCCGTACCTGGATAGATTGTAGCATATCAGAAACAGCAACAATACGGTCTCCAGATTTGATCATGCCTCTTATTTTCAACAACGACAGAGTTCTGCTCAAATTACTGTCCATGTCTTCAGAAAAGTTTAACCGGAAAGGGATTAACCCCCATTGCAGATTTAACTGTTTACGGACAGAAGCAGTCGGGGTAAAGGCAAATATGGGACAGTCTGGTCGCCACCGTGAAAGGAGAGATGCCATGTGTCCGTCTGACGTGTAAACAAACAACGCATCCACTTGAAGGCTGCTCGCTGTGGAATTGTTATGTTAATCAAGCTGTTAGTTTCAAGAAATGGTAACATTCATCCACGCCGGACTGTTATTAAGATTCTAAGTTTCTAACTTAGCTAAAACACCCAAAAAAAGAGACCAAGAATGGAGTTGATTGTTCGGAATCACTGCCGGTTTCCAGTTTTTGGTCTTGTAAGTCATATGACTTAAATTGAATAATGAACTAAAAGATAATTTTTACATATAGTAATCATGTTTATTATGAAAACTGGCAACAAAAAAAAGTGGAAACTAAGAATGGAGGGGATTAGAAGAAACTTAGGGAGCGTTTGATAGAGGGTATTTAGGAAAGGGAAAGAGAATGAGGAGGGTCAATTCCGTTTCTTGTTGTTTGTATTGTCATTTTAATCATAATACCCTTTCCCCCATTCATTCCCCAAACTTCTTTGCACTGATTACTCACACCCCTATGGTATTTCCATTCCCTTTCCCTAAAGCAACGAAACACACACCACAACACCACCATACACCCACCAGTACCCCACCACCACCACCACCCTTATCGGCACATATCCACCACAACCACCCTTAATGGTACCAATCCACCATTGCCACCTTCACCAACACCAACATCGATGCCCTGACATCACCCTAACTTCCCAAACCACCACGAACCACTAACCACCCACAAAACTCCACCAGAGGCATCGAAAATCCAACCTTAGCCACCGAAACTCCAGCCCCACCCATGGGAACCCCACCACGACCACCAAAATCACCATCACAACCACCAAACCGAACCCAAGCCACCGAAAATCCCACCCCACCCACGTAACCCTACCCTCACCCCATACCCGTCAACCCACCTTCACCCGCGAAACCCCAACACCACCCCCGAAAATCTACTACAACTTCCAAGAACTAAATAAAAATCAAGATCTAAGAAAGTAAAAGTGTTTTTTTAAAGGGGCAAAAAGCAGAGAGGGTAAGAGTGGCGGCGGCACATAAGGTTAAAGGCAACGGCAGCATAGAAGGGTAAGGGCGTGGCGAAAGGGAGGAAGTGAACCAGGGACGGCAGTGAAGGAAGGACGAGGGAGGGGCAGTGATGGTGGTGTGTTTGTAGAGGGAAGGGAAATGAGGTGGTTGTAAATTTTTTAACAAACAACCTAGTAAATCCAATGGTTTAGTTTTCCATTTTCCCCTTTTCCCTTACTTGATGTCCTTCTCTTTCCCTTTGTCAAACAAAACGCCCCCTTAGTTATAAGTTTATTACAGCTACAATCTTCACTTCTTGTAACACCAGGGATTAGCCTCTGCCCCAGATGGTCAGGCCTTGAAGGCAGCTTTTTCATAAAAGTAGTCATAAACCAGTCTCTTGAAGTATTTAGTTTACTTTTACGGGTGTTTAGGGGTTTTCCTCACTGCGATTTTGGTGTAGAAACACCAGAGATTAAGAAAAGCTAGTAGGTTCTCACGCAGGTGACATTGTCACCCCTCCAACCCCCACAGAAAACCTATATCTTGGGGTCTGGGGTCGAACATCAAGTTATGGATTAGTGCAACAATGATACTTGAATTCTAGAAAATTCAAACATCAATAGAACAGACTTCTGTTGCAGCTTTCTAACTTTTACCTACCTATCCTATTCAAAAGAATAAAAGGATTAGCATTGTGATAACATGGAAATTATATTACCAGAATCCCTGCACTGGAGTAAGCATAGAAACTGCAAAGCAACAGTGTAATAATGGTTGAAGTTATGCTCAAACCAATCACATTTAACATGAAAGTGTCACCATCAAGTGATATCACCAAGATTAGGAAAGAATAGACTTATAGACCTGATCATCATGAGTCCGACCCGATTAAAAAATAGAGGGGTTTGGGCCCGGTCCGGATTTTTAAATTTGGGTGGGTTTTGGGCAACTAAAAATTGCAAATTTAGTTATAAATTGGACCCAGCCCAAAGATGACCCGAAAGCCCGTTACTTTGGCCCAAAATAATGGGTAGGAGTTTTCAGCCCGGAGTTTGGCCCGGCCTGACATAGTGGGCAGAAAGTTTAAGGCGTGACCCAGCCCGAACCGCAATTTGATCAGGTCTAGGACAGAATAAGGAAGATAGATGCTTACCTATTTTAGCAGCAGAACGGCATATCTCTTCTTTTATGACAGCCGACAACGAAGTTGATATATTCGTCAGTTCCAACTCTTCACTAAGCTTATCCTCTCTACACCATTTCTCCATCCGCACGCTGACACTCCTAAGAACGGCCAACGCCTTATCAGGGTAAAGACCCATAGCTGATTCCCCAGAGAGCATCAACGCATCAGCTTGTTGTCTGACGGCTTCAGAAACATCAGCAACTTCGGCTCTAGTTGGTATAGGATACTCGATCATAGACTCGAGGAGTTGTGAGGCAACAATGACTGGCTTATTCAGCTGCCTGCATAGCTGAACAATTCTATGTTGTGCAAATGGAACTTGTTCTAGAGGTATTTGTGAGCCCATGTCTCCTCTGGCAACCATAGCTCCGTCCGAAGCTTTAATGATCTCTTCCAGATTCTTCAGTGAGTCGACACTCTCTATTTTAGCAATAACAGCAACATCCCTGCACAACAAATTTAAAAGTTGAGCTCTTTACCGGTAGCAACGTGCAACAGTTTATGAAGGGAGCAGAAATAAAGTTAAATGAAGAAAAATTAATGATTTAAAATTCACATGAACAACTCAGATTGTTACTTAGTATCTAAACAAAAACTAAGCTAGATTCTTGAGCAGTAATCTACAATCAGTAGTTTAGCATTTGATCCAAAAAATATCGACTTGCGCCACATTAATTACACCATATATGTGAGATTTTCACCATTGATTACGCTAATGATTTGCTTTGACATTGAAGATTAATTATCTTGCTTCATTCTTTCATTTACAGTAATGCACTTGCTTGTTGAGAGTGGACAGTTGAATGTTTAGGCTCTAATCTCTTCACCTTATTCTTATTGCTTATGTAGATCCATAAAAAACAAAAAGCACTTGCAGAAAATATTTGGATCAGATCAGAAACTAGAAAACCAGACAAGATGAAGAGAACAAAACCTTACTAAGAGCTCAATGCAAGTTCGCAACGTATGTCACTCATGTCAATTTCTTAGGGTCGAGCATTTTGATTTTATGGGCACATTTGAAATGCTTAGGGATTTACCACAAAAAATAAGAGTGCGTTCTTGTGCAAAGAGAAAATCGGGTTAAAAAAAAAGGTACCACAAAGAAGTTAAGCTCTCACTTGTTAGCAACATGCAACAGTTTATGAAGTGAGCAGAATAAAATTAAATGACGAAAAAATTAAGGATATGAGCACAAAAACTCACATTAACAACTATAGATTGTTACTTAGTATCTAAACAAAACTAAGCTAGATTCTTGAGCAGTAATCTACTATCAGTACTTTAGCATTTAAAACACATCATCACATTTCACCACCTGCATAATGCATCCTCAAACATAACACAGCATAAATACCATTCGTAGAACTAGTTTTGGAATTTTCCCTCTAGCAGAAGAATAACAATTATACAGCTCCGGCTAGAAGCTCAGCTGTTTTCCTGAAGGGCTAAAATGAGACATGGGGAATCTTTAGAGTTGCGCAGTTTTGATCTAGCAAGTAAAATGTTTACCTGTTAGGAGATCGTGCAGCAATATAACTCCGTAGATGATTGATTGTATCAGCTGAACGCACAAACGATAATGCAATGAAATCCACACCTTCTGCTATAGCAAAATCAATATCCAGCCAATCCTAGGAATCATAAAGGGTTTGAATCAGAATATATGGTATCTCGCCAAGTAACCATCAAAAACATGAAATGGAAGTAGTGATCTCTATGGTGATGTAGACCTGATCATCACGAGCCCGGCCCGGAAATAGCGGGTTTGGGCAGAATTGTAGGCCGGCTCTTGGGCCCGGCCCGTCTTAAAAAAATGGGGGGGGGGGCTCAAAACTGCAATTTTAGTTATACATTTGGCCCACCCAAAGCCCGTTATTTTTGGCCCGAAATAACAGGGGTTCGGGGCAAAAAATTTTGGCCCGAAGTTTGGTTCGGCCCGGCCCGACTAATGGCTAGAATTTTAAGTCACAGCCTAGCCCGCAATTTGATCAGGTGTGGGGTGATGATAATGGGTGAGGGAAAGACACCAACCTTAGACGTGATCGTTGGGAGCATACTGTTACGTTGTTGAACCAGTCTTCCCTTCCTCCATAAGGCGAGATTTGCACGAGGCAACAATAAACCCGGATCAGTGCACAAGCACTTGACATCAGGGCCAATTTTCTCAACAACCTCAAACCGAACCATACCACCATCCACGACAAGTTCATCACCCACTTCGACATCTATAACAATGGGAACAAAGATCAAATTTGAAACAACTCCCTTCATCATATGGCTCTTTCCACAACAAGAAAACAATTTAAAAGACATACCTTCAGCGAAACCGTCGTAGCTTGCACTGATGGTGCGCTCTGGCTGACTCTCGTCAAAAGACCGGACACTGAAGGTCCAAATATCGCCATCCTAGAGAGGTCAATAGATGCACATCAGTTAAAAAGGGTGTGGTAAATCCCCAATGCAATCACTTTAACATGTTGAGAGTTGGTAAACTATAAACTGAAGCCAAATAGGATAGTGAATATTCCTTATTCGCATCGATATTCTATAAGCACATATTTCAGTACTTGGATGCTTAAAAGCTCCGCATTTGTGTCAGACATCAAAGAAAAAAGATCAAAATGCATGAAAGCACTCATGTTAACAATCTCTCCTTACTTCCAGACAAGGTATGGTTTACAAAATCCTTCCTAGAATTAACTCAGAAATAACCTCCCAAATCTCTAGGATTCACCTAGAAAGAGCTACAATCATGCACAATGACGGAGCTAGGATTTTAATGTGGGGGCAGAAAAGAAAATGAAAGGGCATGGTTATATTGTAGTATAAAGGATTCGAACCCTTGACCAAAGAGTGCACATGAGTTGATAAAACAGAAATAACCACCAAAAATCCAACTAAATCTTGTACTCAATAACCCAATTTGCTCAAACTCTTCAGTCTTCGTCAGCAGTTCGTAGCCCCGACCCGTGGATTTCATATACGAAATCGATAGTAGAAGGGAAATACTATTTCGATATCCACTTACCATCCTCTATGAATCCATACTTAGTTATTGCTAAAAATCCTACAACATCTTGTGCCTATCAGTCTACATCAGTAAAGACTAAAAGCTCCCTCCTTCTCCCCTCTCAATCAGTAATGTCAATGGTCATTGCAACTTTCTATTAATACACGTCACCTTACTTACTGAGTCAACTCACATTGAACTTCAAACAATCTTAAAAATCACTATCAACAAACTCCAACAACTATAAATTTACAAAACCATAATCATAATGGTCATATGAAATTATAAAGCTACAAGTTCTCCACACTAAATTTCGAAAGTGAATTATTATTATGGGACAAACGAAAAATAGAAATGCGGCCTATTATTTAAGGACGAATGGAATATCAGTCTACAATTACATCAAAGTATATCACAAATTCACACAGGAATACAGGATGCTATTCCACTTTGCTATCAATCCATGTCACCTTAACTGCTAAAAATTCACAAACACATGCTTCTTAATTGGGAACAAGATTAATGTCAACTAATAATTACAAAATTAACTGTTCAAAATCCAACCTTTTTCCTAATTGAATTTCGGGTCACATCGAATCTATCCAATCAAAATAACCAATCCTAATATGCAGGATCCAATTAATTTCGGGTTCGGGTCCTAACATTGTGCACAATCTTTTGTCATCAATTTCCAATTCTAGGTCAATTTCACAGCTAAAAAAGAACCAAGAACCAAAAAAAAGGAAGAAAAAAGAAAATCAAACCTCGGCTTTAAGAGAAGAAGCAGCACCAAAATCACCCAAATGAATCTCACTCCCTTGAGTATCCATCATCACTGCAACAGCAAACCCTTTCTCCTCATTCAACCTTCGCACGTGCTCAAGCACCTCCTTGTGCCACTCCCTCGTGTTATGACACATGTTCAAACGTGCGACATTCATCCCACCTTCAGCAAGCGCCTCGATAGTATCGAAGTCGCACGTGCTAGGCCCAATCGTGCACACGAGCTTCGTCCTGCGCGTGCTGCGAAACCCGTTCTCCTTCATCTCCGACGAGCTTACATGGTCGATTTCTAAGGCGGAGGAGGAAGATGAAGAAGAGTCTAGAACCACCGGGGAAACCACCGCGGCTCCGGAAACAGAGACGGAGAGGGGGTGGTGGTGGTGGTTAGAGTGAGGGTTTGATTTGGGGTCTGATCGGACGGAAAGGATTGAATGGCGGGGTTTAAGGAGGGTTTTGAAAGGGGAGATTTTGGTTGGGGTTAGGAGAGAGAATGCTGTGGCGGTGGACTGAGACATTCTCGCCGGTGATGATGGAGTTTTCCGGCGAGAAGGAAAGAGATAGGAGAGAGAAAGTTGGGAATTGGGGGGGCGGAATTAACGAGGAAAAGCAGGAATTTTGGGGTGCGGTGATTTAACAGTATTTATAGTCCGTACTTGGTGATATCACGGATGTTGAAGAGTCTTAACTCAAGGCAACTTGACTCTTCAGACTTTTGGTTTTTTTGGGTTGTCTACCTGAAAAATACAAGTATAGTTGAACAACTATTTTTTTTTATAACAACAAAACTTGAAATAAACAAGTTTGTCAATTTTTCTTGTTCTTATGTCTCAATTTAATCGCCGCACTAATCTTTTCACGTGTTTTTAACGATACTTTGTACTCCGTATGTTGTACATTGTTGTCTTATCAATTTTTTGTATATTTTATTACTCATAAAAAAACTAGATGTGTTGTGATATGTGAAATGGACTGTACCTTTTGGTACTGGGAAGAGAGGGAAAATAAAATAATATGAAGCCAAGGCAATTAAATTGAGACGGGTATAAAAAGAAATACTGACAATTAAATTGAGAGGGGTGAAGTATTAAAAAAGAAAAAAAAAAAAAAAAAGTTTGTCAAATTTGTAATAAGGTAGATTGTTAACAAAAATATTCTTCAATTTAACCGACTAGTTATATTGCTTTCACATTTAAAAATGGGAGAGTTAAAATAAGAGCGAATAAAACTACTGTTTCTATTATAAGGTTGACAAATGATTGTATTAAAGTAAAGGTATGTTGTTGAATTAAATTGTGTGTCACCCAAACCTCCAACGAGTTCTATTTGGTCATGAGTCATGACAATCAAGGAATTGCGTTCTACTCACTTGATTTTCACTTAATTTTTCTGAACTTATCTTAACTGAACTTATTAAAACTTATTAAAACTTATTTTAGTTATAAGTTGTACTTGGTCAACCCTTATATTTCCTGAACTTATCTTATCTGAACTTAACTGAACTTATTTTTCCTGAAATAAGTGGAAATAAGGTAAACAGAACATAGCCTTACACGCGATTAAGAATTACTCCGCACTATATAATAACATATCTCATACTATGTACATGTTAGAAAGAGACCGGTGCTTTTTTATTTACTTTTTGTGAGAGATAGCGTGGTTGGAATTTAGTTAATTCAGTGAGTAATTAAAGAAATTGAGATTGGTAAAACAATATCAAACGAAAATTGGTATAATTATTATAAAATGTTGTTGAAAAATTATAAACTTACAACTTTATTTAGGCTTTAGCCATTTCAAATAAGATGCATGACATAAAATCATGCAATACATACAAAGTTACAAACTCAGTTAAAAAGATTAATAATGGCAACAAGTTTAGCCATGTTCATGGGCTTGGGGTAGTAATGATCCAACCCAGCACTCACAAACTCCTGAATCTTTACTTGAGAAGAAGTTGAAGACATTCCAATCATCAAACTCCTTACACCCATAGCTCGTATTTCTTGTGTTGCCTATAGGAATGAAAGAAGGTTAATTAATTAATTAATTAATTAATTCATTTGTATGAAAACTTTAGAAGTATGTCTCATATAAGACCGCCATATCATAAGACTGTTGATGTCAGCATTAAAAAGGATAAGCATTTGACGAGAAACTATAACTATTTGATTAAAAAATACTTGACTATTTGATTGAAGAATATAATTGATAATAGAATATAGCTACATTGAATAACCAACAATTCTTAAATGAATTGGTCCACGCTAAATTTATTGTGGACCATGCCTTAAAATAAAGTCCACAACTTGTTCCTAATTTATTTTGGCATTTTATTATGATTATTATGAAAAAAAAAAAAAATCAAATTAGCGTCGTTGATACATGTTGTGCTTGAATAATGTGATTTTAGTCACAATTCGCTTTTAAAAACATAGGGTTATTATGCTTCAAAAAACGGTTACTATATCTAAGAATTTTGGTGTTTAATTTATTATAGTTATTATATGAACAATAAAGGTCACTATGAGTGTAAAAAAGTTAGATAAAAAGGTTAGTTATTATAGACCGTCTTACACTTCGTATAAGTTTTTTGTATTTCACGTACTCTACTTTGTTTATATTTTATAATATGTACGTACTTCGTATTAGAGCATCTTTAATGGTAAGCTAATTGGTAAGTTGCTTTCATTTGCCACATCAGAATTTCAAGCTACTATTTTTTCATGTGTATTTTGCTCCAATGGTTAGCAAGTTGCTTGAGTTTTTAAACCATTTTTTAAAAATTTATTTTTATTACAATTCACATGTTTATCAAATAAACAAATTTTCTTTTCCGTTCTTTTTTTTCCCAAGCTAATTAGCTTTGTAGAGCTAATTTGCTTAACTTGGCTAATTGTTCATATGTACTCCAATGGTTGGCTAGTAGCTAGAAAATTTATGAAAATTGCAAGCTAGTCCCTATATGTAACCATTGGAGATGCTCTTAGTTAAGAAAATATATTCATGTTGGATTTTGTTAGATTCGTCCTAATGTATATTTTCCGAATATTAATTTTATTCAGATTTATGTACCGGCAATCGTAAAAAGCAAAGTGTTGCAAGTAAAAAGAAACGGAAGAAGTATTTATAGAGTGAAGTTGATAGTTATACCTGAAAGCCATCCATGATGGGCATTTCCATGTCCATGACCACTAAATCAAACTTGTAGCCCATTCTAAAAAACTCAACAGCTTCTAGCCCATTTTGAGCAATTTCAGTTTCAAATCCATTTCTACGTAAATACTTTAGATTTATGGCTCTATTAGTGGAGTCATCACCAACAACAAGAGCACTAAACTTCTTAGCATTTGCCATAACTTCTCTTACTTAGTGGACTAATTAATTAGTAGTTGTTGAGTTTGAAATAGTTTATTTATCAAAATGATGCTTTATATAGAGGTTTAAATTAATGGTTGGATTTTATGAGTAATGAGGGAAATCTGTGGAAATTAAGTACATATCTAATAGATTCGTGAGAAGGCACACCAAGTATTACTCTGTAAATGACATTATTGTTAATTTAGCTAATGTTTTTGTCCTGTTTTCGTCAAACACAATCTTAAGTGATTTTGTGAAAATTGAAATTTTATTAAATTAAAGTCAGATGGGAAAGTTTCAGGTGTCGTTTTCTGTGGGTTCTGAAGAAAATATGTGACAAATATCCTATAAATTTACGAGAAGACACACAAAGTGTTACTATGCAATAAGACAATAATGTTAACATAGTTGGTGTTTTTTATGCTTTTTCGTCAAACAAAATCTTAAAGTGATTTTGAGAAATTTGAAATTTCATTACATTAAAGTCAACTGAGAGAGTTTCAGGTGTCGTTTTCTGTGAGTTCTGGAGAAAATATGTGAAAAAATATCCAATACATTAATGAGAATAGGAAGTGTAAGTCATGTTACTATGTAAATGACAACAAGGTCTTCAGGGAGAGTTGATGGTGTATGTTTTTTAAGTGATGAAGGAAACACGTAATAAGTATCAAATAAATTTATGAAAAGACACATAAAGTGGTACTCTGTAAATGACAATAATATAATGTTAACCTAGTTGGTGTTTTTTTATGCCTTTTCGTCAAACAAAATCTAAAGTGATATCATGACAACTGAAATTTCATTAAATTAAAGTCAACTGAGAGAGTTTCAGGAGTCGTTTTCTGTGGGTTCTGAAGAAAATATGTGAAAAAATATTCAATAAATTAATGAGAATAGAAAGTGTTAGTCATGTTACCATGTATATGACAATAAAGTCATATGGGAGAGTTGATGGTGCATGTTTTTTAAGTGATGAAGGAAACATGTGACAAATATCCTATAACTTTCACGAGAAGATACACAGAGTGTTACTCTGTAAATGACAGTAATGTTAATTTATTTTCTGTTTTTTTTTTTTTGCCAATAACAATCTAAAGTGATTTTATAGCAATTGAAGATTTCATTGAATTAAAGTCAGCTGAAAAAGTTGATGGTATTGTGCTAAACTGATTAGTAGTTTGTAACTGACGCAATAACTATAAATACTTCTTTAATAAATGCAAGCAACTTCTTATAGTGTATAAGCCAAACTCATTTTTGCTATTCAATGTCAAACCTTTGAGTATATAGATGAAAGGATGCAAGATATCTCACCCTTCATTAACAACAATTAGTTGATGCCACCCTTTTGAGTCTTGTGACCTAAAAGCTACAACATGAAACTAATCATTATCATAAAATAAAATGTACTTAAAGACTTAGTGTTAAAAAACGTCTACTTCATCAACACGTTCAGAGCAATTATGAACATCATAATAAACTATCAAAGAAATTGCGCCACCCACAACAAAAAGTAAACTTCAATATATGAAATAGAGAATAAAATAACTAGAGTACTTATCAAAGAAATATTTGACAACATAATCTAACAATTCCTCTTTAAAAATGATATTCTCTTACAAACTTTCAATTTTTTTTTGTTTGCATTGGTAATTCGGAGATCATAGGACTAGAAACTACTCTATACTAAAGGTGGCCGTGGGCCGGGCCAGGTTGGGCTTCAGGTTGAGCACGGCGCAAACCGGGCCGGGCCCATGTTAGGCCCACATTGTTTCGTGCCGTGCCGGGCCGAAAAGTTTAAAAAGGGCCCAGGCCCAGCCCAAGACCACAGGCTTTCGTGCCGTGCCGGGCGGACCCGTCGCGCCTACGGCTAATTTTACTAAATTTAGCGTGCTTTGTTGTCCGGGTCGAGTCGTGTCGTGCTTTTCCCAAAAAATTAAGGCCCAGACCCCGCCCCCGCCCCACGACTTCGTGCCCGTGCCGGGCCGTGCTTTTTTCGTGCTTGTATCGGACCGGGCTTTTTTCATGCCGGGTCGGATCGGACTTCGGCCCGACCCGCAACCATCTTTACTCTATACAACTTACGAAATGCTTCATTAATCATTACATTATTTATTCACCCTAAAAAAAAAAATCATTACATTATTTATCAATATGACCATTGTTTCGAACCCTATATAATAGCTTAAGCAAGTAATTCTCGGACTATTTGAGTGGCCGATTATTCCCCTCTTTCTTTGCAGTTGATTGTTCCACAGCTAAATTCTCTCTCATCAGGTAAATTTGCTCTATTGTTTCCACTTCTTGCTTCTCTGATTACTTTTTATCGAGGTTATTATGATTTTGATCATGCTGTTCTTTATTTTATGCTTTAAATGAAATTCTAATACAATTTTCATATACGAAGTACAATTTATCGAATTGAAAATTTGAAATGAAATGTTTAAGCAAAAGGTGTGAACTTTTTCCCTAATTAACTAACTTGTTGAATAAATTGCTTAAAACTTGTGTATCATTGTTGTAGTAAACTCCGTTTGTTCGATGCTTATCATTAGTTACCATGATTATAAACTGGGCAATTGATTTTTAAGGTTATATATCGCATAGATGAAATGGGTTGGATTTTTGGAATCCTGTTATACTGTATTGCTGTTTTATGAATCGTTCCTGTGATATTTGGGCATTTTGTATTCCCAATTGTTAAAATATACTTGTATGAACTATGAAGAATTGATGGGTATGGAGTTATGGACTATGGAATATATAACTGGATTTGCTTATAAAGAAAAGCTGTTAAACTACTTGAAGGAGCAATACAATGATTGAAAGGAAACAATCTAAAGTGTGTAACTTGTTATAGATGAGGTTTGATAGCATTTTTGCAAGACGGGACTAGTTTCTTGCCTCATGAATCATGATAGTCATGAACAATATAAAGTAGTGGCGTTCTTTCGAGTAGGTGGAGGAATTTGTGCTTGAAAACTTGTACCATGTTTGGCAGGGAGCTTGGTTATGTAGAGCAGTGTTTGTTTGTGAACACTTCAGTTTGTTGGATTGGTGGACGGGGTAGTTAGCCAGTTGGTGTAGCCTTCAATTCGTGCTTATGCCTTTTCAGGGCACTATATTGTTGGGGAAAGTTGTCTGTTTCATTGATGGTTGGGATCTTTGTGGTTGTTAACTTGTTATGGACCGAGATTTTGGGGATCTATTGTCGAATAGTTGTCTTTTTGAGGACTTAGTTGTTTGCTCAGCCAAGAAGCTGACAAGTATTAGCATCCCTTAGCCATTGATCCGGTTGAAAATCCTGCACATTCTGCCATGATTTTGTTAAACTAGAAGTAAATGCGGGAAATCTCGCATCTTTCGCATAACTTGAACCTAGCTTCCACTATAAAAATATCTCAAAGCTTATGTTTGGGATGGATTGATGAGATTTTTAGCCAACTTGTGAGCAAAAACTTACTGCTTGGTACTTTAATTTTGGAAGATCTTTTCTTCAGAAGCTTAATCCGGATTATGAGATGTCACTGACACTAGTGAATCAATGGGATACATCCAAAATGGATCATGAAGAGGGATTGATTTCTTTCTTCTCATACTTCTTTATCTTCCTGTTATATGCCATTAAAAGGAGATTGTGATTCAAAAACATCTCATAAGCATTAAGCAGTGCTAATCTCAATAGTTCGGGAACTTGATTTAAATATTTTAATCTGATGATTTGAGTGAAACAAGAACTTGTTAAGTATATCGAATCTTTAGAAGTTCAAATGTTCAATAGTCATTGTCATTTTTTACATATCAGTATCCTACAAACAAGTGAATCAAACCTAGGTATGTATGTGACTCACTGAGCCAACATGTGATACACACTAGAATATATTTTCAATTTAGTTGATCTGATACCATGTTAGTTTTGTTACTTTGTAAGCCGAAAAAATTCTGAGGATCATTGGACCTTTAGTTTTTCCAAGGTATAGAGGTGTGAAAACTGAAAAGTGTTAGTCCAAAACTAACGGTGTATCTTGGGCCACTATATTTAAATTCACCGACTAATGGGCATTATCTTCACTTGTTTGCTATGTGCGACTTCTAATACGGTACAAGTGTCAATAATCTGGGTAGACATTTCTTGTAGGCATCAGTGCATCAGCGCATCAGCATTATTGGAAATTCAATTAAAGCTGTAACCAAGAGGCATTTAAGCTAAAGCAATCATGTCCTGCTAGAATTTTGTTTTCCATATGCTAATAGGCAATTCTCTTAAAAAGGTGAAACCAACTGTGTATATGTTTTGTTTGCAATATGCTCATAGCGTGTATTGTGGTCTTGAATTATTGGTGAAGAAGTTATGCTTGATTTACTCAGGATAAGTTGCTGTATTGTGGTATTGTGTTTTTTTAGTAGTCTTTCAAGAGAACTATCCCCTTTGTTTACTAGTAGCCACATGTGCTTTGTGTAGACAATATTTATTATTGGAGACTTAGGATAAGGAGAAAGAGTGATGAACCTGAGATACATGGTGGATTTTACCTCGAGAGAGAATGTGGTCTTAGTTTAGCTCTCTTCTTTCTAATGAATGGGGCTAAGGTGATATAAACTAAGAGAAATTTCAATTTAAGGCTCTTGATACCATGTGAGTGTAGTAAAAGCCATTTTGGAAAAAACTGTTGTGAAAACTTGTTAATACACAACTAATGTATATCCTGGGCCAATAAATGGCACGCCATATACATATGTGCATTATTTTCACTCATTGGTTATGTGCAACTCTTACATGGTATTAATGGCTTTGATTTGGATTTGGCTTCGATAGTTTGTATCTTGCTGAAAATCCAATTAGATCTGTATTTAAGATGTACTCCGTATCTAAGCTGTTTCAGCAAGCATCTCCAGCAAGATATTTTTACTGTCACATGACATTAGCAATTTTCTTAAAGAAGTAAAACCAGCAGTGTACTTTATTACTGGATGCAATCTGATGCTTCAGGGTTCTGGGAAGGAGTATAGTGCATTGTCTATGGGTGAAGAATCTGAAGATAGGAGAAGAAGTTATTCTTTCTTTACTTAAGATAGTTGCTTGAATAGTATATCTCTATGATTTGGAGCAATTAATATCAATGACATAGATACGACTATACGAGAGTATATTTTGGACAAATGCTGAAGCTATTACAGTTATTGGGAAAACTATCTTATATCAAAACTAAGGGTGCAAAATGCAGATATTGTCTCTCATTAGGATTCATTTGTTTTTTTTGGTTAAAGACGAGTAATTCATGAATTCAATGATAGCCACACAAGTGTTCAACTCATTACCACACTGAGTTGGACAAATCTGTGACTTTTACTGTATTAGTAATCTCTTAAGACACCCATTGAAAAACCACTCCTTTTAGTTGATTCATGTGCAATACTGAAATACAGAGGAATATATTTGGAGATTTAGGTAAAGGAGAGAGATTGATGATCATGACAGACAGGGTTGAGAGTATGTTTTGGACAAATGCTGAAACTATTACAGTTATTGGGAAAACTATCCTATGTCAAAACTAAGGGTGCAAAATGCAGATATTGTCTCTAATTAGGATTTCTTTTTGGTTTAAGACGAGTACTTCATGAATTCAATGATAGTCACACAAGTGTTCTACTCATCAACACATTGAGTTGGACAAATTTCTTGACTTTCACTGTATTAGTAATCTAGACAATCATTGAAAACGAGCCCTTTTAGTTGATACATGTGCGATAATGAAATACAGAGGAATATATTTGGAGATTTGGGAAAAGGAGAGAGATTGATGATCATGAGAGACAGGGTTGAGAGAACTTGGTCTTGGTTAAGGCCTCTTCTCTCGATTGGTACATATTAGCATGTTGAATAGCAATTAGTCAATTACTATATTCTACAGAAAGGTGCTGTCGGAAAAAAAAAAATTTACAGTAAGGAGAAGGTTCCTTCTGTAATGGGAATGTAACCTCTTATGGAGTTAGGTTATACCCTTAAGAGTATGGAACAGGGATGAAAGGATACAGAACATTCACCCCCAAGAACCACAGTTGATAGGAGGCATGACTTTAGGTTACAATGTGAAACTTCGTACTGCGAACTATATCAAGTACTACTTAGCGCGGAGCAACTCCTGCCGGGTTAACGGTTTTAGAGCTATTAAGGACATCCAAATGGAACATTGACAAAAGAAAAAAAAAATTGGTGCAGCACACAACCAAAAATAAACTTTTGCAAGGAAAAGACCCAAATAACCACTGTAAACACAGTTGACAATTTGGCTTCATTACTTGCCTTTAGAAAAGATACTATGATAGTATCTTAATTTAGTTCATATTACAATATCAACGTGACAATTGTTTTTAGACCCTAGTAGTAATCCCCCCTCCTATGGCGATTCAATTTGTTGGGCTGTAGGTGAAAATTTTAACTTAGTATACTTTAGAACGTAAGCGAAACCTCAAACCCAAATAGGAAAGTAGTTTAAGCAGTTAATCCCCGGACTATTTCGGTGACCGGTTATTTCCTCGGTCTTTGCAGTTGATTGCATCAGTCCAGATTCCAGAGTCTAAATTAGCTTTTATCAGGTAAATTTTCTCTTCTGTTTCGACGTCTTGCCTTCCTTGTTTCTTAAGATTATGGTTATGATCATGATGTTCTATATTTGTTGTTTTGAATAAAATCCTATGCTATTTGCAAAAAGAGGAAGTAAAAAAAAATGAAACTTTAATGGCAAAAGGTAAGAACTTTTTGCCCTAATTTAAGTACCCTGTTGAATATATGGCTTCAAATGTGTGTATCCTTGCTGAACAATACTTTGCATGTCGGATTTTTATCATTAGTTTACAAAATTATAAACTGGGCAATTGATTTTTGAGGATGTAAATTGAATAGATGAAAAGGGTCAATTATAGGACTCCAATTACGCTTTAGTTGTGAATCATTCTTGTTATATTTAGTTGTTTTGTCCTAGCAATTGGTAATCATATATTTGAGTATTTCTTTGTTCTTTTCTGAGTTAACATACATGAAGAATTTTTGCGTATCATGTATATACCTGGATTTTCTTATAAATGTTTTGAAACTACTTGTAGTTGCAAAAGAATGAACGAAGGCAAACAAACTAAATTGGGTGATAGCATTTTGCAAGATAGAACTGTTCTGTTGCCTGATGAACTTCTCATACACATATTATCCTACATGCCATTGAGGCAAGCTGTGAGTACCAGTCTACTTTCAAGAAGATGGAGGAATTTATGGATGAAAAATCCCAATTTGATGTTTGATGCCTATAACATATTTGGCCGGGAACTAAACTACGTAGAGCAGCGTTTGAAAACACTTCAGTTTGTTAGATTAGTGAACGGGGTAATTAACCAACTGGTTTCTTCTTCTTCGATTTGTGTTTCTACCTTTTCGGGCCACTATGAATTATCCGGGGAAGTGGTCTCTTTCATCGACCGTTGGGTGTTGTTTTCCCTTGACCGCAACGTGCAAACCCTTAACCTACACTTCCGTAAGGGAACCACCATTGGTTCATGGTTCTTTCCTCCTCAAATGGCTAGTCCCCAAACAAGCCTTTGCCACCTAAGCCACCTCCGTTTAGGAGGATGTGAAGTTGTTCCTACTTTTGGTGGTTTCAAGAATCTTAAACTGGTCTCTTTGACCTCTGTGATTGTTACAGATCAAGCTTTTGAAGATCTGCTGTCAAATTGTTTACTTCTTGAAGACTTATTTGTTTGCTCGGCTGAAAAATTGACAAGTATAAGAATCCCGGAATCATTAGTCCGGTTGAAATTTCTGCACTTATACCTTTGCCATGATTTACTCAATCTAGAACTAAATGCACGAAATCTTTCATCTTTCACATATATTGGACCTAAGTTAACCTTCTCCTTCAACAATATCTCAAAGCTTCTGATTCTGCGTTTGGGTTGGATAGATGAAGTTTTTAGCCAACTTATGAGCAAAAACTTACAACTCCATACTTTAGTTCTTGATCTTGATCTGTTCTTTGAGAAGTTTGATCTGGATTATGAGATTTTGCCTACACTAGCCAGTCTCAAGGTGCTGATTTTGTCAGTTGTTTCTTTAAGTGGCGGTTTTCTTGGATTCATTAACTTCCTAAAAGCAGCCCCTTCTCTGTATAAATTTGGTTTGCATCTAAAAGGTCCTAGCTTTTATACTCATGATTTAGAAAAGCGTTTATGTGAGAAATTCCGCCATGAAAATGTTCGTGAGATTGAGCTTAGTGGCTTCTTGGGTCAGAAAGGGCATATTGAACTAGCTATTATGCTGATTGAATCAGCTGTTGTGTTGGAGAAGATGACCATTGTACCCTTTGGTAAAAGGTTGTATCTGAACAAATGGTGTTGTGAAAAGCCGGAGAAAGAGCAGATTGATGCCATAAGAAAATGCGCTGATCAGATTTCCAGCAAACTTCCAGCAACAGCTAAGTTGGAAATCCTTGAATATTGAGTAGCATGTTCTTCCTTTCTGAATGTTTTGATAAAACTTTCATCTGGCAAAATGTACATACATGGTAATTGATCTGCATTCTTTTGTTCAGCCAATTTCATGATTTTGTCATAGTGAAAAATATTTAGTGGAATATTTTTATTCAGGTATTTTCTGGAAGAAATTTGAGTTTCAGATATTGACATTCTTTTTCATGTCATCTTGTTGATACAGAGTTTATGATATGATACAGTTATTTCTAGTTTTTTCAGGGTTCATCATCTCAAATTTAGAGATCATGTATGGAGTATATTGTTTGTAAACTATAAGATTTTTATGTGTAGTTTTTTTTATGAAATCAAATTTCACCTGAATTTTGTTGCTGGTTTAGGTTGTTTTGCCTGACATCTTTAGCACAATAATGCAACTTTCTCTGATCAGTTTAACATTTGAACTGACCTGATAAGTTATTTGATAGAATGGTTTTTGGTTCCGGATTCGAACCTTGAACATGCTGTAAGTACAATATCAGTCTGGCAGTTTGCCTTGTATCTGGATTTTATTTATAAATGTTATTGAGTGTTGTTGTAGACAGTTATGTATGAGACTACTGGTCCTTGTTAAACAAAATAAGTTGCTCATTGCTTTACAGAGTTTTTGTACTATTGCTAGTTTCTTGTGGGCCGGCAACCTAGACCCGCCTAGCTCTGCCGGTGGTTGAATGCTTGGAGATGACTAAGGGTCGGGTCAGTTCTTAGCCGGCCGAGCTATAGGGTTCAAGTCGAGGTTTGGATCCATCAAGCAATTGTTTGAGGCTAGTTCATGGGTCAACTAATGGAGCCATAATGTTAGAATTCAACCTTCAATTACTTGTATTTTGCTTACTCATTACTTTTTAGGGTCTTTCTAATAGTTTTCTAGGATTTAGATAGAATTATTATGTTTCTGTCAATACAGTGTAGTGTTTACTGAAAGTTTGAAGCTAATTCAAAATAAACCTTATCCGATATGGACCACTACCCCTCATCAGAAGTTGACCTTCCTTAATTACTTGCATGGTTGCTAACCTTTATAGATATTGTGATGTCACATGCTCTTAAGCTTTTCAAGATTCAACAAAGCCTTCCCAAAACAGTTACATTTTTGTCGTCGGTCCCGCTTGTGCCTGTTGTGCACACACAACTACACAAGTGCCCCAATCGATTCTCAACCCTCACTCTTGTCGCCGATAGGTAAGAGTGTCCATTCTAAATCAAGCACCATCTCGTGCCTCTCAAGCTTTGAGATACAGTTTTCGCCCTTGCCGCTCCATAGACAAGAGCACACCGCACAATCCACTATCAAAACACTTAGACTGTGACACATAGTGTTGTATCATATTTTTTGACTAGAGTGTTGCGTCAACTTAACTACTGTACATTTAATTTCATAATTTCTTGCTGAAAAGGTCAAGTAAATAACAATGGCTTTTGAGGGTGAGTTGATTTATGAAATCCCATTTTCCATACTTAAAACTCGTAACCCAACCGCTAACTAACAACCCACCATGTTATAAGAAATAAGTTGGGTTGAGCAAGTATCCGGTAAATTTTTGGCTATACCCGGGTACAGCCAAAGCTGGCTGTACTCCCATCCAAAACGATGTCGTTTTGTGTTGTTTAAAATGAACATTAATATACTGGTACAAAAATGAACATTTACTATTTCGGAAATGAACATTTATTTATTTATTTGGAATGAACATTTACTATTTTGGAAATGAACATTTATTTATTTATTTGGAAATAAACTACAAAAATGAACATTTACTATTTCGAAAAAGAACATTTATTTAGTTATTTGGAATGAACATTTACTATTTTGGAAATGAACATTTATTTATTTATTTGGAAATAAACAATATAGGCGCTTGTAAAAACATAAAAGACCAATGAAGTGAACAATTTCATTATGAACATTAACCATATATTTATTGTGAACAAACAAATAAACAAGAAAGAACAAATAATTCAACAAAAAAGAACAAACAATATAAAAAAGAACATAAAATTCCAGAAAAAAGAACAACCAATACAACAATTATGAACAATTTTATGATGAATTTTAAAGCCAACATGAAAAAACAAACAATACAACATGAAAGAACAAATACAGGTACAAAAATGAACATTTACTATTTCGGAAATGAACATTTATTTATTTATTTGGAATGAACATTTACTATTTTGGAAATGAACATTTATTTATTTATTTGGAAATAAACTACAAAAATGAACATTTACTATTTCGGAAATGAACATTTATTTATTTATTTGGAATGAACATTTACTATTTTGGAAATGAACATTTATTTATTTATTTGGAAATAAACAATATAGGCGCTTGTAAAAACATAAAAGACCAATGAAGTGAACAATTTCATTATGAATTTTAAAGCCAACATGAAAGAACGAACAATACAACAAGAAAGAACAAACAATAAAGCAGATAATTATTATGAACAAAAAAATAAACAAAAAATAACAAATAATTCAACAAAAAAGAACAAACAATATAAAAAAGAACATAAAATTCCAGAAAAAAGAACAAACAATACAACAATTATGAACAATTTTATGATAATTTTAAAGCCAACATGAAAGAACAAACAATACAACAATAAGTTTGATGAATGAATTTAAAAAACAAGAAAGAACAAACAGTACAACAAGAAAGAACAAACAATACAAAAAGAAAGAATAAAAGATTAATGAAGAGTTTAATTATGAACATTAACCATATGATTATTATAAACAAACAAATAAACAAGAAAGAACAAACAATATTAAAAAAAAAAAAACATAAAGTTCTAGAAGAAAGAACAAAAAATACAACAATTATGAAAATTTGATGATGAATTTAAAAAACAACATGAAAGAACAAACAGTACAACAAAAATGAACAAACAGTACAACAAGAAAGAACAAACAGTACAATAAGAATGAACAAACAGTACAATAAAAAAGAACAAACAGTCGACAAGAATGAACAAACAATATGAGCGCGTCATTTTTGGGGGGTACAGCCAGAGTTGGCTGTACCCGGGTACAGCAGTTAGCAATTGCAAATATCCCACATTAATAAATGGGCTAAAGTAGTACAAATAGCCCATATTAATAAATGGGCTTAATAGTACAAATAGCCCACATTAATAAATGGGCTAATCGTCCAAAATACGGGGAGTAAGAAAAGGCGCCAAAAATTGTTTGAAACTTCGAAAAACCAGAAATTTCATGAAAATTTCATGAAATTGGCGCCTCTTTTAACTCCTCGTTAAAATCAAAACGTAAATTCACCGCCATTAATTTCAAAACCCACTTTCTCTCTCCTCTATTTAATTCATCCCTTTCTTTCTGTCACTCGATTTCCAAAGCTTCTTCCTTTCTCAATTCCCTCACTCCCAGCCAAAGGTATGCTTTACTGCTTTCTTGCATTTTCTTTTCTCCAATTTCTGTGTATTATTGGCTTGGAAATTTAAATTTTTGTTTAGAAATCTGGGTTTTTGTTGTCCGTTAGTTCATAAATAAAGAAAAATGTCAATTTGGTTCAAATTTGGGGATATTCTTTTCTGGGTTTTACTGATATTAATTTGATTAAAGGGGGATTTTATTTTTTTATTCTTCCAATTTGTTGTTAAGAATTGGGCTGAAATTCTGCTTTAGGATTATAAATCTAGTAAAACTTGTGTGGATTTATCTTGAATTTAGATTTTTCCAACTGAAACATGTTCGTAGTTCTTGATATTGATAATTTCTTCCTTGTGTGTGTATATTTTACAGTGATTTTGTGGTTTGAAGTTCAACGAATTTAAGGAGAAAATGTCAGGAAAGGGAGGAAAAGGACTATTGGCTGGTAAAACAACGGCGGGTAACAAAGATAAGGATAAGAAGAGGCCTGTTTCTCGCTCTTCTAGGGCTGGTCTTCAGGTAGTCTTTCCTCTTTTTCTCTATATGTTTGTGGATCTTCTTTTGTATAGCTTTATAATTTGCTTAGAAAAGTTCCAAAAGATTAATCATGAGAATAATAGTATGATTAGTTGAATGTGAAATTGTGTTTAGTTAATTAAGGTGTTTCGTTGTTGAAAATATTTGTTCATTTGAGTGAGAGAACTTGTTGAATATATAGATGTTTCAGATGCTTAAACTTCTATCAACAAGTGAAGTTTGAAGTTAATTATTACGGAGTATTGATCTCTCTAGGTGTTTACTTCTGGTTTAAGATATGATACAAACTATTGTGGATTTTTTAATTTAAAGGCTCTGATACCATGTTAGATTTTGTATAAGCCAAAAAGTTTATATGATGATCCCATAAACTAATTGGCACTATCTTTGCTTATTGGCTATATGTGAACTCTAATATGGTATTAGTGTCTTCGATTTAAATTGGACTTGCTTAGTTTGTATTAATGTTCCTGAAAAATAAAATTATTGTTGTTATCAAGAGGCATCTAATCTAACTAAGCATCATCTCTTACCAACATGTGTAGTTTCTAATTTTCTATATACTCAGAAGACAATTTTCTTAAAGAAGTGGAATTAATATTGTATAATGTATTACAAGATGCTATTTGATACTCAAGAGGATTTTGGGAAGAGTGTGTTTGAGGTCTTAAACTATGATTGGAGAAGCCATTATTGCTTATTTTGAATAAATTGTTGAATAGTATGCCTTTATGGGTTGGAGCAATATGTTCAGTTTACTGTTTAGAAATTAAACTATGTGTTGGTTTACAGGAATCCTTGGGCTTAGTTATTAAGCATTTTCCCTAATTTTTGTTATCAAATGACTGTCTATATCTAAATTTGTCAGCAAAGACAACTACCGAATGAATTCAATGGAAGCCACGCTAGTGTTTCACTCATCACCACTCAATGATAAGTGAAACAAATGTGTGGCTTTCATTGAATTATTGTACTAGTCTTTAAGGCAACAATTGAAGAATCACCCCTTTGTTTATTAGTAACTAGCTACAAGTGCATTGGGTAGAAAATATAATTGGAGATTTGGGACAAGGAGAAAGATTGATGATCATGAGAGACATGGTGGACTAATGATGTCTTTTCTTTCTAATGAGCTAAGGTGATATAAACTAATAGAATATGTATAATTATGTAAATTATTATGTAAGATTTAGTCAAATATTCCAATATTGTTAACGGTTACTTATCATTAGAATAATAAACAAACTCCTTAATTGTAGGAGTATGTGTATGTTACGCAAACAAGTTTTAAATCAGCTTTGTAAACTCTTGTATTCTAGCTTGTTTGCGTAACATACTCCTATAATTGAGGAGTTTGTTTACTATTGTAATGATAAGTAACCATTTATTCTAATTTACATATTCTATCATAAACAAAGAAGGATTTTCGATTTAAAGACCATGATAGAATTGGTAAAAGCCAATTATTATGTTTTCAGAGGATTCATGAACTTGAATTGTCTTCAAAATATACAAATGTTGGGAAAACTTGCAAGTCCACACCTAATTGTAGATCTTTGGCAATAAATGACATTTCATAAGCTAATGTGCATAATCTTCACTCCTTGGCTATGTAAAACCTCTTTCATGGTGTTAATGGCACTGATTTGATTTCAACTTTTCTAGTTTGTATTGCTATTCTAGGTCTAGATATGTTTTAGGCACACTTTCTGTTGAAATGCTTCAGGGTTCTGGGAAATAGTGATACAATCTTAAACTGTTCATAGGTGAATAAGTTATACTTGCTTTATTCAAGATAATTTTTGAATGAGCCTACAATTATCTGAAAGTGGTCAATAACCAAACTAACTAATGAAAGACAGGGATCCCTTGATTATAAGGCACTTCTTCCTTGTAATGTTAGTAGGCATATCTTACCTTTAATTAAGAAACTTTATAACAGTAGAAAGACAACTAACTAATGAATTCAATTGAGAGCCATACACAATTGGTTAACTCATCATTACTCATTAATGAATTGGACAAATGTGTGATTTCCTTTGCATTGTGTCAATAATCTTGTAAGATCAACTATCGAAATAATCACCTCTTTGTTTATTAGTAATTAGATACATACTTAATAGCGATAGAATGATGATAGATGTGTTTTGCTCTTAACCCAGAGGTAGAACTTTGTCTAAGTTCAGGTCACCTGAGTTTTAGGTGATGATCACCACCTGCTCGAAATTCTGGGTATTTCAGAATTTTCTTTGTTTATCAGGGACCAATTACCTGTCCAATAAAAGCTGTTATCCCATTGATCACACTTATATTACACATTAGTCAGGAAATCTGGAGTTATTGATAATCTTTTACTATTCCCAAAACTTTCAAAGTTCCTGCTAGATGTTCTAAGGCTCCGTTTGGTTTGGTGTAAAACATGTTTATGGAAAACGATTTTCCCCTTTTCAACCATTTTTTCTTTTTTCTATTAATTTTCTTGTAAGGAACCAAACAAAGGAAAACTAGTTTGGAATTCTGTTTTCCCTTACAAAACAATATTCATTCCCATGGTAATGCAAGTTCACTCAAAATTATGTCTTTTTCTTTATAAATTTTCATCACCACCCATCACCATTTGGGGGAGTGGTATTGCTTTATTAGGTGGGAATGCAAATTTATGAAGAAAAACACAAAGTTTGAGATAAATTTTCATTACCATGGACATCATGATGCTATTTTCTTGCCAAATTAAACTTAGATTTATTCGCAGTTCCCACCGTTTATTACCGGCTACCAAACAGGCCGTCAAAGTTTCTGCTAGATGTTCTAAATGCATATTCCATTTGATGCTCATTTGTGATTCTGAAAACAATTTGCCTTCAGTTTCCCGTTGGTCGAATACACCGACATCTCAAGTCAAGAGCCTCAGCCCACGGCCGTGTAGGTGCAAATGCTGCTGTATACTCTGCTGCTATACTCGAATACTTAACTGCAGAAGTGCTCGAGTTAGCAGGAAATGCAAGCAAAGATCTCAAAGTCAAGAGGATTACACCAAGACATCTACAGCTTGCTATTAGAGGAGATGAGGAGCTTGATACCCTAATTAAGGGAACTATTGCTGGTGGTGGTGTTATTCCTCATATTCACAAATCATTGATTAACAAATCAGTGAAAGAATAAGGATTTGAAATGTGATGATTATAGGAGGTAGAATTAAGTATATGGAATGTGATTTCAGCTGTAATATCTTCCCTTTGGACATCTGCTCTTTTTAGATTGTGATTTTATTAGCTGTTTAGGTAATTGTCAATTTAGTTTAGTTCATTATGGTATTTTTGTGCAGTTCTAACTGGATTTGTCCTCGTAATGTGTGCTTCTTTGGTGATTTGACAATGTATCTTGTTCTATAAAATTTGTGATTTTTTCTTGATTTCTATTGCAAATTAAGCTTTAGTTGAAACTTATGTTTTCGTCAGATCAGATTAAGTTAGGTCTTGTTCTTTTGAGCTGAACTGAATTGAATGCTCCTGAATTGAACTGAACTGCCAAATAAGCCTTGAAATTGCAATTAAGCCAAAAAAAACAAGATCTTAGCTGTATGTTTTTTAATGCATACGGACAATTAGTGCGAGGCTAAATGCCTAACAGTGAGGCAACTAAGGAAGGTGACATGCTAATAGTGCTCTCCCTACATTTCACCCATGGGTAATTAAGACAATTCTCCATGATGGTTAACTATTCTTACAACAAACAACACTCATAACAGCACACAAAGAAGCATTAACTGTTTTCTATTCCCTTAGTATTATTTATACCCTAATCTGTGCATGAATTTAAGGGAAAACTCTTCTCAACTTCTCAAACACAAACCATACATGGAAACCAGTTTTCTAAGCAGCAAATGCATGTATCATAACAAGATCATGTCTTTCACACCTTTTATGTCACTAAAAAAATCAGATCATAATGTTTTCGAGGTAACAAACAATCAAAAGATAATAACTTGCTACCATGATAGATGGTTTGATCATTTAGCCATTAATCATCTTTCTAAAAACCTACAAGCTGTAGCAGGTTTGTAAAACACAGTTAAATTTAAAAAACATGTAATTATGACTTTATTTCATGTCATAAACATGAACTAGGTGAAGATATATATTGATCAGATATGGTGTTAATGTGTTATGCAGGTATTCAAGTAGAGAAGAAAGGCTATGATGGTTTGTTGGAGACCTGTAAAGTAGTGACTGTGAAGTTTGATGCAGTAAAACAAAGGCAACTCAGCTTGGAAAGTCTTAAAAGATCCATTCCAGAGAGTTTTTTTTCTTTGGTAAGTACTCTTTTATCATAGAGGTGATCAAAATTCGGGCCGGGCCGGGCTTTAACACAAAAATCATGCACAAACCCATAAATTTGGTGCGCGGCCAAAACAGGCTTTTTTGGGGCTCGGGTTTTGGTCTAAGATGCATATTTAGGCTTCCCAAACCCGCACTTTTTCGAGTTGGGTAGGGTTGGGCCGGACCGGGCTTTAACACACAAAAATAAGCCCAAACCCATAAATTTGGTGCGATCGAAATAGGCTTTTTCAGGGTTTGGGTTTTGGTCTAAAATGCATATTTAGGCTTCCCAAACCCACACTTTTTCGGTCTGGGTAGATTTTCGGGCTGGGTAGGGTCGGGCCAGCAGGCCGTGCTATAGTTGATCAGGTCAACAACTAGTTTATCATGTGTTTTTTCTTCAGTATTTCGCAGAAACTTGTTTAATAAGTTGAATAGAACGGGGCCTTAATCTTACAAGTTAATGACTCTCTTAGATAACTTTGAGTCAAGAAATAGAAGGGAAACAAATAGAATGATGCAGGCATTTTGTTAATGGACTTATATCTGATATGATACTATAACATTCTGTTTTTTAATCAATCATATAATTCTGTTTTACTTTGTGTTTACCTTGTAAGATCAGTGACTAATTATTTACTGTGTTCTGTTGTTTTCTTTGACAGTTGAAGGCATTGGTACCACATTCTAAGTTTACAAGAGAATTGCTTGCCAAATTTACAGCCTTGTTTTTTACTTGGCTAGTTGGACCTTCTGAGGTAAAAAAAAATAATTCTATGTCATATTGATAATGCAGTTATAATTAGGGTTAGTAAGAAGAAATAACAAATACTCCAAATACTAATGTTTGTTGAACAAAACTTCTTCTGAAAACCTAACAATTTTGTTAATGGACTTATGATGAAGTTAAAGGATTCTGAGTTCAATGGAGGACGAGAGAAGAACGTGGTGCACGTAAAGAAATGCAGGTAATATAGTATGAACTTGTTCATACAGAGAAAAGCTGCATTGATTCACCTGATTTTCACTTATTTTTTCTGAACTTATTATAACTTATCAAAACTTATTTAATTGTACTTGATCAACCCTTATTTTTACTGAACTTATTTTTCCTGAAATAAGTGGAAATAAGGTGAACAGAACAGAAACTTCCGTTTTCATGTTTCTCACTCAAAGTTGTTTATTTCCCTAATCAGGTTTTTAGAGAGCTCTAATTGTGTGGGAATGTGCACCAATCTTTGCAAGTTTCCAACTCAAACATTCATCAAGGATTCTTTGGGAATGCCTGTAACCCTGATCCCTAGTATGTCTAACAGACTGACTGACTTGTTAATTACCAATTTGTGGAAAAATTAACAGTATATTTGCACTAATAAGTTATTAAGTACAGTAGAATAACACTTAGGGTCCCATGATAACACCATTAAGAGTGCATGGAAACACCATAATTTACAACCCCTCAAATCACAATCTGTGTTTTTTCCCTGAAAAAAGTAGTGAATTTTACACATTTTGCTTTCAGTTGCATGAATAATATCATAGATTATTATGTATTTGTCTCCTGAATTGAACACTTTTCGCGTTGATAGACGGCAGCCAGTATACCTGGTTATTGGACAGGGTAGTCCAATGGGTATAGGGTTTGGGTCATGTTAATAGGGTTCTTATTGGTAAAGGCTCTTATTGGATAGTGTCTTTATTGGACAGGGTCAATATAGGGTCAAACTTATAACATGATAATTTTGAAAACTAAAATAGTTACGGAGTATGATATAAAAAATTATATAGATAACTTCCTATTCACTTGTATTCGCATAAGACTATTTTTTCATTTTTCCTTGTTCGTTTATTGGCATGCACACCCTATCGGCCCGCTATTGACCCGCGCCCCGCTTTGACCCTTCCATTATTGACCCACTGATATTGACCCGACCCGCCAATAACCGGGTCTAGCGGCCAGTAAATTTACCATCCATTATGATCAGCAGTAATAATTCAACAGTTATTCCCCTGATTATACAAACTTCTTTTAACCAAGAAAACATGATTGAGCACTATAAAATTAACTCTAGTAATTGGTTTTACAGATTTTGAAGACATGAGTTGTGATATGATATTCGGCGAGGAACCACCAAGTGCAGATGCAGATCCAGCAACAAAACAACCTTGTTATAAACTATGTAAATTCCACCAATTTCAGTCAAGAATTTTATCCTTGGCAAAAGTAAATGTAAATAGTTCATCTTGATCCAAATTTTTTATGTTTTTCAATGTGTTATTTCAGGTAAAATCAATAAGAGTCACACCACTCAAAGGTGCTCCTAGTATAATTCCATGCTACAACCATGCTAACTTGCGCGGACCTGCATGCAAAGGGGTTCAGATCCTGTAGGTCATAACCTAGTTGTATTCTGTAATCTGTACTTTTTAAGATCAATAAAATTGCCTCTCTTTGCATGTGGACGTAGCTAACACATTCATTGACAGTATGTCATGAATGTTGTCTTAGGGGTAAATTCAACCAAACAATATGAACTATCTTTTGTTACAAGAAAAAAATGAGAGTACGGCCATGATATAACTTTTTGCCCCATGGTAGTTGCCTAACTGTTAAGCAATCAAGTAAAAGTTTATTTCTCCTTCCATTATACAATCAGGTGTATCTTCTACGTACCAATTGTAGGATAATCACGTGCTCCTTTACATTTCATAAACACAAGAAAGAAAGTCTTAAAACAGTTGCAGATCTTGACCAAAAAAATAAGAGGGGCGATCTAGGTTTGAAAATTGAACATTTTACTAATACAAATACATTTCAATCAATATGTTTCCAGCATTTTACTATATATATAAATTTAACTTGTGTACTCCATAATTAATAATTTCATAAAACTTATCACGAGTCTAGCTCGAAATGATCCCTGTGGAAGATCCTCCCGTACGTGCCCACTAGTCCATCACTCTTTACATTACTAAGCAAGTGTAGTGTTAATTGACACCTGCACAGTTAATTATAACATAGGTAGAGGAGGATTACAGGAAGCTAGGGATTAATAATGATAGTATGGGAAATGAAATATTAATTAGTGGGTTGACATGATGATCTGACATTAGTGGATTGTTACAGCTACATAATTAAGTTGTCAATTACTCTAATAACTTTTTTGAATCTCATCGTATGGTAATTAAGTTTATTCTTTGGGAAACCTCTAAGATCGAGTCAGACTTCCGTGTTTGGGTAAGCCGTATCATTATATTTATAAGATCAACTGTTCGATCTGGTAGTTAAATACTACTTTACATCCGTTTTAAAATTATTTTTACACTTTTCGTTTTAATCCGTTTCATAATGCTCTTTATACTTTGTTTTATTCTATTTTGGACATGGAAATTTACTTCTTTACCCTTCTTACCTCACAATATTTACAACTAAATTTTAGTCCGTGCGATGCACGAATTTTATTAAATAGTTATGTTACCAAATACTAATTGTTATATTTATATATTAGATTAGATAAATGTTTGATTTTGGATTGAATTTCATTTTAGATTTATTTTTTAATTATTAGAGTGTTTGATTTGGATTGAATTTTATTTTATATTTATTTTTAATTATTAAAGTGTTTGATTTTGGATGGAGTTGTATATATTAGTAATTAATTAATTAAAATATCTACGTGTCACCTAATTAATTATTTACGTGCCACTCGATTTTTTTAATTCAAAAATAAATTAGAAATCTTCTTTTTCATTGGCCGAAACTATTAGATTTCCTATGTGGCGCTCTAATGGCTCAGCAAATATGCCCACTTTAATTATATAATATATTAGATTTTCCACTTACTTTCTCTTACTTTGTTTTTTCTTAAACCCACCCATTTTTTAACACATTTCTCTTATTTTATCCATATTTTATTATATACAACCAACTTTTCTACTTTTATCGTAATGTTTATATAAATAGTAACCGTAAACATCTTTATGAAACAAAGGTAGCAGTAAGGGAAACAAGAAAAGGTGAGACGAACAATGTTTGCCACCTAATTTGAGAGAAAATGCCATAAGTAAAGAAAGCACAGATTTAAGATGGAGTATTCTCTACCCTTAATAGAGCAAGACCCCAAAAGGGAAGGAAGTTTCATGATCTGTAAGTGGAAACCACCATTATGGTATTTTTGAAGCTTTTTATTTAAGTTGTTGTTGTTGTTGTTGTTGTTGTTGTTGTTGTTTATGGGATTGTAGTAAGGTAAGTCCGTGAAGGGACAATATAGTGTTTGAGGGGCCACACTTTGTAACCCACAAAGCTAAGCTAAGCTACACTACTCCAAAAATGGTAGTGGTTCCGGTTGGGTTGTGTTTCGTGTCAAGCCCACGTGTCTTGGGTCTAAACAGGCGTGCACCACTTGTTTTGTTGGTATGGGCCGTGTCAAAAACTTCAAAAAGACAGCCCAAGCCCATGTGTGGGGTCCATCGCTTCCTTCGTGTCTAAGCTTAATTTTACTTAATTTTGCGTGATTTAACATTACGTACCTTGTCGTGTTTTTTATTAAAAAGTTGCGACCCGAGTCCAGCCAACGGCTTCGTGCTCATGTCAGGCCCAATAAGTAAAAAGCCTTAGGTTTTTTTTAGGGAATCATAAATTTCAAAATTGTGTGTACTTGTACGGGTCGAACTATTACTCAAAATTTTGAATAAGCAATATTTGAGATTTTTAACTCAGTAATTTAAAAATGACATCTCTAATCAAATGCTCCGTACGAAGTATAGGACTATAAAGGACAAAGAAAAATGTAACGTAAAGGGGTAGCCATTAGGGGCTTAGCGAGCCCCTCTCTATATTGAAAGTATTGGGCTTGGGTTGCCAATAGAAGGCCTAGTCCATTGGGCCCAGAAGTGTAGCTCACGAGTTTATGTGGCATTTTTTGGAACTCAAAAGTGTTCAAAAACAAATGTGGTTTGTCCTTCGTTTTTTTTTTCTTTCACAAATGTGGTTTGTTAGTAGATTGCGAAATACTTCGTCCGTCTCGAACTATCAAATATATTGTTGGCTTCATCTTAATATATATTTTCAACATATTAATCTTTTATAAGTTTTTATAATATGTAAATAAAGATATTAGTAGTCAAAGATGTACATTGACAAACATGTTCAGTCAAAACGGTGTGACTTGCGAATATTACGGGACGGAGGGAGTATTTCGTACTATGTACTCCGTATATACTAGGGTTGAGGGTTAATAGACTGATCACAAAAAGTAAGACAATCTTTGGGATCAATCTATCAGCCTTCAACCAACATAAGTTCGTTGACTTGAAAGTCACAGGGTCAAGTAAAGTCCTATCAACTTCAAAATGTTTAAGAGTGACTCAAGCGAAAACATTCGTAACTAGATTGGTTAACTTGTAATGAGGGTTGATTCAGTGTGGTCCCTTCTTCTTACATATTAAAAAAAAATCTATCAAGAAAAATAGGTCATTTTGTTGACTTCGTTCAACTAATAGTTCCTCTACTAAGGTCGACCATATACTATTCTTTTTACGTGGAATATAGACATTCTCTATTTAGCTTTCGTCCAATTTTAACAACTTGTTCATTGAGACAAAAAAAATAGTGTGTAGCAAATATTTGAATAGAATTCATGTTTAATGAACTCTATTATTATCAATTTATCATACCTTTTAAAAGGGACCATGCTAGGGCTAGAAATTTCATTCAATTCAATTAATATTTGTGAGCCCAAAACCCATAAGTTGGGTTAGCATCAAACCAGATATATAAAATATCCGTACCTAAATTTTCCTTGTTTTTTGGTTTTTTTTGGCAACCTAAGAAAAATAGCAGAAAATTAAATACATCAAGTCACACACTATTCTAAAATACAAACTTTTAGGAAAGACGGCCTAACGGTTAGACCATTTTTATGAACTGGAATCAATTAGTTATGCACTTTAACTAATTAGTTAACCACTGAAACCAATTAGTTAAGTCTGAAATTCAATTAGTTAAGCAATAAAATCAATTAGTTAAGCACTTAACCAATTAATTAGTTAAACAATAAAACTGATTAGTTAAACAATGAGATAAATTAGTTAAGATTTTATGAGTTTTAGTTAATAATAAGTTTGTTAAAAAATAATAACTATTCGACTCATAAATTTAACTATTAGTCTTTATACCTTAACTATTTTGTTATTGAATTAGTTATGATTTTATTACTTTTAGTTGTTTTACACTAGTTTAATTATTATCAAAAAAGTGGTCTAACTGTTAGACGGTCTTTAACAAAAGTTTCTGTTTTAAAAGAAACTAAATTGTTATAAAGTGCCAAGGATGAAATTGACAACTAATTTGGTATAGATAGTACTGTGTTTAATCAATGGAAAATGGTCCTTCTTTAGACAAACATGGTCACTAAATAATGGAAGTTTAAAAGTTCAAAAATTATACACCCTATCAAAATTGGAGAAGACAAAACCGACATAACATGATCAATAGCACAGTATTTTGTTTTTGGTCCTCACTCTAATTTACAAATTAATACACCCAAAAAAAAACTCTTAATTTTGTACGGGTATTTTTTCGTTGGTTTGGCCATATTATATTATCTTATTTCCACCTATTTCAAGAAATATAAATTCATAAGTTAAGTTAAATTCATATACTGTAAGATGAGCTTAGAGGAAATAAGAATTACAATAAATAACTAAAATAATTTTTGATAAGTTTTACTCCGTAATAATTATGTAAGTCATTTAAGTTCAGATAAAAGAAATTAACAAAAAAAAGTGAAAATTAGGTAAATATAACAAATCCTTAAAAGGTTTAATTTTAATTTAGCATTTTTGGAAGGGAGCAAAGAATTAAATGAAAATTGTACTAGAGATAGACAAGAAAGCATTTTGCTGGATAACTATAGTTATCATAAGCAAGCTGTCAAAATTGGGCCAGAGAACTTATAATGGACTTAACTTAAGCTAGTGTATGATGGAAAGCCCATTATTGGATGGAAGAATATTCCACAACCATTTAATCACATTTTCTCTTTTTTTTTTATAAACAAAAAAAGAAGCTTTTATCCATTTGTTGTTCTATTTTTCTTTTTTTCCATTTCCATTTTCTATTTTCAATCATCAATTGTGACTCATTTTGCATAATAATCCTTGTATTCTAGAAATATAGAATGAAACAAATATAAAGTGCCCAAAAACGTTGTATATTAATCCCTCGGTATTTTAAAAACAGATACACTTTTCTTAAACGGCTGTATTTTAAAAAGAAATAAACTTTTCTTTTTTGACATGTTTTGGTCTCCACTTCCAATATTTCTATCTTTCTTGTGACACTACAAGAATATGTATCTTTAACGACAATCCAATTACGACGGGTCAAAAATCCCGTCGTAAAAGCCTTTTGCGACGGGGCTAACAACCAAACAAATACGGGAACAACCGTCGCAATTGTCTTTTACGACGGTTTAACGACGGGATTTCCCATTAACGAACGGCCCCCCTTTACGAGGGTTCGCGACAGGAAATCCCGTCATTAATCAACGATTATTGGCCTTTAGCGACGGGTTTCCCCGTCGTTAATGGTACAATTTTTTGTAGTGTGATTTTCACACTTATTCACATCATCTTTTTACTATAATAAATAATTCACCAACTACCCCGCTTTCATCTTATTTTAATAAACTCAACTCACCCTCCTTAAACTATGTGTAGGTCAAAGTGTATATCTTTTTAAAATACAAAGGGATAACTAGTTTTCATGCAACAAGGCTAATCCAACTTTTGTTACAAGCTAATCGGCTATGTTAGGGTTTCTCTTTTATGTGCATAGTGTTCATGTAGCCATTTTTAAAAAGATAACTCAAATCTTAAAAAAAAATTAATGTTCTTTTCCCTTTTTCCAAATATGATAAATTTTAAAATTGTTCTGTAAGTGCAGTGAGCCAATAAGAGCAACTCCAGTAGTGAACTACAAGATGTTACGTTTGCCACATCAAATTTCTAACTACAATTGATTTAAACTATAAATTATCACATTGGTGGGTTACAATACTTTGTAGCTCCCTATAATATTTAATTTAAATTATTTATTTATTTGAGCTATATTTTTTTGAGATACGTAGCCCAAATTACTTACAAGGTTTTAACAGTTGCTTATGTCATTGTTATAATAATGGTGGGCTACCTGCTAACATGCTCATTTTTTTTTTGAGCAGGTTCATTTTGTAACCATTGGAGTTGCTCTAACAAGGAAATTGATTTTTTGGCACTACTCAATCATATGTATTTTGACACTTTTCTTTGTGAATACAATAATACTCGGTATTAAATATTGTGATTATCAATTTCCCATTAGCAATTTTCAATTCCATCCCTTGTCTCATTTCATATCCTTTTCCTTCCCCTCTTCTAGTAGTATGCAATGTCTCATAGAATTGAGATGGTCAAATATTATACAATTCTAAATGGTCAATTTCAAAAGTGTTGACATAGAAAAGCAAGAGTTAGGATAGGACCAGGGATGAACAATGATGAATAATACAGCAAGACTCAATTGATAGATGGGGTATCAAAGAAAATTCATATGAATGCATGCCCTCCCATGCATTGCACTTTTTTCATTGTTTGTGTGGTATGTAGGTCATGCAAATAATTCATTTCATTTCTATTTACTTCCTCCATTTTTTTTAATTGCACCATCTGGGATTTCACGCTTGGCAATGCACTATTTTAACCACTAATATCTCTCATTATACATTTTGAAAAATTATAAAAATTTGAAAATTTGAAAGTATATTTCGAAACGAATCTAACAAGATCCCACATGAATATATTTTTCCTTGCATATAAATCACAAAAAATAACTATATAAGAATGTGTGAATAGTGCTAAAACCAAGATGGTGCAATTATTAAAAAATGGAGGAAGTATAACATTTTTAATACAATTTGAATCCAACTAAAGATATAAAAAATAACTAACTCTTTTTCATCATGGTTTAATTTACCGACTTTGTTTTGCATATTTCAATAGGACAACATTTTTTGGTGAGGACAAATTGTCCTATCATGTAGAAACCCCGGCCCACTATGGGATTACATAGGTTAGATTAACATATTATCCCCACCCTTAAAGTGGTTGTCGATGGAGATTGAACCCCTAAGCTTTGGTCATATATTAATATATCGTTTAGTTATTAAGAAGAATCGCATTGATGAGATCTAAACAAAAGACGGGTCGGGTTGAGTTCATGTCAGGCCACAATAAAAAAAAATGCATATTGTGTCGGGCTAAATAAAGATTCGGGCCAAAATTTTATGCCCAAAATCCACGTCTTCAAACCAAAATAACAAGACGGGGTCAAGATGATCATGTCTAACGGTAACATCAAATCTGAAATTGGTTTACCAAATGACCCAAATGGACAAAGGAGGAAAAGGTATATATTCTTGCAACAAACTAAAGTGTTGCTAGACTAATTTCTACAGGATTTACCTTTATACAATAAAATTCATTTAAACCTATATATACTCAATCTTGTCAAATCCAAATATTACTTGACACATTATTGTTACCAAAATTAAAGAACAATGCATACTACTCCCTCTGTATTTATTTAAGGGATACACTTGTCTTTTCCGGCCGTATTTATTTAAGAGATACACTTATCATTTTTGGTAACTTATCAACCCCACCATCTAATTAAATAATATATCTACACCCCACCCCCACCCCCACTCCCTAAAATGACATGGTCCCCACTTGTTTTTCTTATTAAAATATTTACTCTATCCCACTTGTTTTATTACTTTATTTCATTCAATTCTTTTTCTTAATACCCGTGTCCAGCCAAGTGCATGTATCTCTTAAATAAATACAGAGGGAGTATTACTTTATTTTTATTTTTTAAAAATGGGAGGAATATTATTTAGTAGGTCCAAAATAATAAAAAGGTAGTCAAGGTCATTTGGGTTCATTATTGTAGTAACGACATTAAACTGTGGTTTACCCTACATGTGTAAGAAGTTACAAGGAAGATATTGATGATGCATGAATATGAATAGTAAACTAGATAGATAGATAGATGTCATATCAAATGATGTCTTTTTTTTTTCCAGATAGAGGAATGGTGGTGCGCAACTACCCTAACTAGCTAGCTAGCTAAGGATATGGTAGTATGAGATCTGACATTTTAGGGTTTTTACCCTTTTGTGATCAGATCATTTTGCATGTGAGAGAAAGGCTATGATTGTGTGTTTAGTGGAGTAAGTTTTGTGCCTATCCTTCTCTTTTGTTCTTTTCTCTCTTGACTAGTTCAATCTTGCTTTTGTTCATTGAATCATTGAATGGGGAACTTATTTAGTTTTGGGTAGAATTTGAAAATGATTATAATTAGTAATTACATTATGAACTAAAATTATAATTAATCCAACTTAAAGAACGAATATTTCTGAGTAAGCTGCTCACTTGACTCGAATGTTGTATAAAATCTAATACTCCATCCGTCCCAAATTAGTTGTTACACTTACCTTTACACAAAGTTTTAGGTGATAAGCGGTTGTTTGGTTATCAATTGTTATTTTATTAAAAAAGTAGATGTGATAGGAGTTAGTGGAGTATTTTTTTAATTGAATGAGAGAGGGTGTGGGGACAAAAAAAAAGTTAGTGGGAAGAGAGAGACAATGTAATAATTGTGGGGTCATTCCTAATTTAGAAGTGTAACAACTAATCTAGGACGGACAGAAAAGGAAACTGTAACAACTAATTTGGGACGGAGGGAGTACCAAACTGACTTAAAGAAAGAATGCTTCTTAATAAGCTGGTCACTTGATTCGGATGTTGGTTGAAACTATGAAAGCTATACTAGGACCTAAGTTGAGGGGCAACAATATATCTTTTATTCTTTTACACCCTAGCTCTTTGATCCGCATTTCATATTCAAATGTAACAACAGTTTCCTTCGTAACTCACGACTTATGTACACAATTCAATGACATAAGTGAGTTTCCTCTCCTAACAATGAGGTAATTTAATATTTTATTATCAACAACTCGACCTAGATAGGATACTATTCCAATAGAATATATATACTTCCTCCGTTCCGGAAATATCGCACCATTTGTTTTTTACACTATTCACACTACGACTTTGGCCATTTTTTGTGGTTCGTACGTAAGAAAGTTTTAGTCATGTGAGGTCATGTTAGATTCGTATTGATACTTCCTCTATTCTTTTTTAAATGACACAATTATTTAGGCACGTTTGCCAATGCACGATTTCAAACGTTAATATATTAATATTTTATTATGGATAAGAAAAAATTATAAAAAGTTGATATTTAAAAAATATTTATTGAGATGAATCTAACAAGATCCCACACGACTATGTTTTTTCTTATGTATAAATCACAAAAGTAAGTCAAAGGAACATGTGTGAATAGTGTCGAAAGTACAATTGTGTCATGTAAATAAGAATGGAGGAAGTATATATTTTCCAAATATTAATTTTTTATAATTTTTTCTTACACACGATGTGAGATATTAAGAGTCAAAGTAAGACTTAGAGGAGTAAAAGTCAACCATGGTGCGATATTTCCGGAACGGAGGAAGTATAACTATTATTCCATACTTTACCGTATTATTTAATTTTTTATGTCGAATAAAGAATAAAAAATAAAAAATAAAAAATAAAATAAATTGGAACGGAGGGAATATTAGAGCAAAGTAATGATAAACTGATAAATGATAATCTTAGGCTCAAAGAACGAATACTTCTGAGTTCTGACCGAAAATGGTCCCTTGAGTCGTACGTAGTATGTTGGAAGAAAGCTTAGTAAAGCAGTTGATGGGCATTAATCATTTACACATTAGTTATTTGACTTGTGATGGTTATTCGAAGGTAACAACAATTTCCTTCCATAACTCACGACTTATGTACACAATTCATTGACGTAAGTGAGTTTCCTTTTCTACACTATTAAGGAATTTAATTTTGTAATCATCAACTTTAAGTAGGATATTATTTCAACAAATTGAATAGAGAATAACTTCATATGCTAATATAATTCCGTATAAAATTAATTAAACTGTTGTTGGTTTACAGCATTGCCAGCATGCTGATCAATCATTCCACGTAAGCAATGCAGCCATACATCAGCACAGCAACAACAGCAACAACCACATCAATGCTCTAAAGTCCAAGCAAGCTTCTAGAAGATTTCCTAACTGATTCCCCTTGAAATCAGGAGGTTGTTAGAGCTGCATATTTATGATTCATGTAATGATATCTTGTATGTAATCTGAGATGTACAAACCAAGCATTCCCATTGGTTTAAACACATCACTAGTTGTAGCTAACAAAGCTGTATATATACTGATTGATCATTGTAATACATTTTCAACATTCAATAATACAAACATTCTCTCTTTCTCTTAATCTTTTCTAAGACAGAATTCATCCTAGAAGGAGAATTCTGACATGGTATCAGAGCAAGATCAATAGATCCTGCTCAAATTTTTCCGCAAAATCTCTTTCTATTCTCTGATTAATCAGCCAGCTTGATTCCGATTGTTTCAATCAGCTGATTTGCTTGATCAATTTCTTGAATTGTTCGAGGTTTTTTGTTTTTAGTTTGATTCAAATTCTTGAAAATTTACTCAAGAATCTCAAATTTCACTATGCCTGATCAAGAAGAACCTTCAATCAATCCTAATTCAGCTTACTACCTAAGCAACAATGATCTTAATGCATCCAAGTTAGTCAGCATCATCTTCGAATGGAAAATGCTTCAATGACTAGAAAAGGTCTATGATGATAGCACTCTCAGCAAGAAACAAATTATGTTTTGTTGATGGAAGCCTCAACCAACCAGCTTCAAACTCTGCAAATTTCAGAATATGGAACAGGTGCAATGATTTGGTGATTTCCTGGATTTTAGCTTCATTAGAACCTTCTATTGCTAGAAGTGTGTTGTATCTTAAAACAGCTAGAGAGATATGGTTGGATTTAGGGGAAAGATTTTGTCAATCATCGGGACCACAACTTTTCTCAGTACAACAGAAGCTATATGACTTGAATCAGGAAGATGATGAACAGATTTCAAGTTTTTTCACTAAGATTAAGTTGTTATGGGACCAACTTGATGGCCTAGATCCTTTACCATCTTGTGTTTGCACAGGTTGTAACTGCACTCTAACTCAGAAACTTCTGAAGTCTCAACAGGATCAAAGACTTATTCAATTCTTGATGAAATTGAATGAAAAGTATGATCATTCCAAAAGCACCATTCTGATGATGACACCTTTGCCAACAATATCAAGAGCTTATGGACTTCTTCTTCAAGAAGAGCAACAGAAAGAAGTCAACAGCAGTAGAAGTCATGGTTTGGAATCTACAATTTTTGCTGCCAGAAAATTCACTGAAAATAAAGCATACAAGCCACAATATACTTCATCTTTTGGTTCACAGAATCTGAGTGGAGGAAATACTTCAAGAAACTTCACTTACACAAGGAATAGCTTATACTGTGAACACTGCAAAATGAAAAACCACACAGTTGACAAGTGTTGGAAATTACATGGCTATCCTAAAGATTTTAAGGGAAAAGGAAAAAGAGTGGCAGCTGCTGCACACTTAGAAGAATTTGCTGAAAAGGATGCAACAGGAAATGCAGAACAAGGCACTGTCCATGCAACTTTTACTCAAGAACAATATGATCAACTGATGAATTTTCTAAATAATCAGAAGGTTGCTAATCAAGCTGAACATAATGGCTCTAGTTCTCTTGGCTTAGCAACCAGCACTCATTTGAGAGGTACTTTCTGTCTTTTGTCTAATTTCAAAACTAAGTGGATATTAGACAGTGGGGCAAGTGATCACATGTGCTCAGATTTGGCTATGTTCAGTAGTATTGAATCAGTAAATGATAAATTGCACACTATCACCATTCCTGATGGCACAGAACTCACAGTTACACATAAAGGAGAAGTTGATCTAGGCACTATCATTCTGAAAGGTGTACTGCATGTTCCAGGGTTCCAGTTCAATTTAATTCCTGTTTCCAAGCTGTGCTGTGATGATCAATGTTCAATATCATTTACAACTGATGAATGTTTTGCACAGGACCTTTCCAAGAACAAGCATACTCTGCTTGGTAGATTGGACAAAGGCCTATACAGTTTCAATAAAGATTTGCTAAAATCTGACAACAATTCAGTGATCAATAATCAAGCTCTCTCAACTGTGTCAGAAGTGGAAGAAGCAAAATTATGGCACCTTAGACTTGGACATATGTCATTTGGAAAAATAAAGAACATCAGAGGAGTTGATGTTAAAGGATGTTTAGCAGAGTGTTTTTGTCAGATATGCCCCTTAGCTAAACAGTCCAGATTTCCCTTTTCTGTAAGCAGCATTAAAACAGTTCAACCTTTTGAGTTGTTACATATAGATGTTTGGGGTCCCTACTCTGTGTATGATACTGCTAAATGTAATCAATTCCTCACCATTGTGGATGATTACACCAGGATGACCTGGACTCATTTAATGAGAAATAAGACTGATTCTGTCAAAATAATGCATGATTTTCTTTTGTATGTTGAGAATCAGTTTGGTTATACAGTTAAGCAAATCAGATCTGATAATGCTCTTGACTTAACTGAAGGAGATATGAGACTTCTGTTTTTAAAAAGAGGCATTGTTCATCAAAAGAGCTGTAGTTATACACCACAGAAAAATGGTGTTGTTGAAAGAAAACACAAACACCTTTTGGAGACTGCAAGGGCTCTTTCTTTTCAATCCAAACTCCCTGATAAATACTGGAGTGATTGTGTTCTCACTGCCACCTATTTGATCAATAGGATGCCATTGAAAAGTATTAATTTCATCACTCCTTATGAAAGATTGTTTCATAAACCACCTGATCTGTCTCATTTGAGGGTGTTTGGATGTCTATGTTTCATCAGCACTCCTACCATTCATAGGTCAAAGTTTGATCCTAGAGCAGTTCCATGTGTGTTGCTTGGTTATCCTCCACATCAAAAGGCTTATAAGGTCCTTAACCTTGTCACAAAGAAATTTGTTGTGACTAGAGACATTATTTTTCATGAACATCACTTCCCTTTTCATTTTTCAACTACACCTGATCTAGCCTATTCTAATCAGTTTTTCTTACCTGTTGTTACTCCTTATACTTCAGAATTGTGTTCAACAGATATCTCTCAACCCCATCCACATACTTGTACTGATTCTCCTTCACAAACTCTTTCAGAAACCAATCAACAATCTTCTAGTACACCCTTATTTTCTACACCAGACACATATAATTCTGCCTCACCAACAAACCATGTCTCACCAACACATAGTCCACCAGCACCAAGAAAATCCACTAGACCCTCCAAACCTCCATCTCACTTGAAAGATTTTGTTTGTCAAAAGCCTACCAGACACTGGTGCAATTTAGTTGCTTATGACAGTTTACCTATGCATCACAAAGTGTTAGTTGCTGCTCATATGGAGTTAATTGAACCAACTACTTATTCTGAAGCAGCAAAGAATTCTCAGTGGATTGAAGCTATGGACAAGGAAATCACAGCTCTCCAAAACAATAAAACATGGGATTTTGTTCTGCTTCCTAAAGGAAAGAAGGCAATTGGTTCTAAGTGGGTCTACAGAATAAAGAAAAATGTTGATGGATCAGTTGAAAGATATAAGGCTAGGTTGGTTGCTAAGGGTTTTACCCAAAAATATGGCATAGATTACCATGAAACTTTCTCTCCTGTGGTAAAAATGTCTACTGTCAGATGCTTGATTAGTCTTGCTGCTAGCAGAAACTGGAAATTGTTTCAGCTGGACATAAACAATGCTTTTCTCCATGGCACACTTGATCAAGAGGTTTACATGAAGGTGCCTGAAGGTGTGACAGCTCCTCCTGGTTTTGTTTGCAAACTTAATAAATCTCTATATGGTCTTAAGCAGGCATCAAGACAGTGGTTTGCTAGACTCCACCAAGAACTCAAGTCTCAAGGTTTTCACCAATCCAAGAATGACTATTCATTGTTTATTAAGAACACTTCATCAGATATCACTGTGGTTGCAGTTTATGTTGATGATATCATCATCACTGGGTCTAATGAATCTGTCATTACTGATCTAAAGAACCATCTTCACCATACTTTTAGCATCAAAGATCTTGGTGTTCTTAATTTCTTCCTTGGGATTGAAGTCAGTCATACAACTGAAGGATACATTCTCACACAGAAGAAGTATACCAAAGAGTTACTTCAAGATTGTGAGTTGGATATATCTAAGCCTGCTGTCACCCCCTTTCCACTCAATCTTAAGCTCTCTAATGAAGGTGAAGATTATCCCAATGCTGAACTCTACAGGTGCTATGTAGGGAAACTGAATTTTTTAACTCATACTAGACCTGATATATCTTTTGCAGTTCAAACTCTCAGCCAATTCATGCATTCTCCCAAGTACCAGCATATTGATGCTCTCTCTCACACTCTTAGATATATTAATAGCACTGCTGGTCAAGGGATTTTGTTGAAAGCAACTGACAAACTTACTCTTCAAGCATTTTCTGATTCAGACTGGGCTGCTTGCCCTACTACAAGAAGATCTGTCACAGGGTATGTTCTTCTTCTTGGCAACTCACCTATCAGTTGGAAATCCAAGAAGCAATCTACTATTTCTAAGAGTTCCTCTGAAGCTGAGTATAGAGCAATGTCTCATGCTGCTGGTGAAGTGACTTGGATCATTCGTTTACTTGAAGAACTAGGTGTCACTGATCTCAAGCCAGTTGTTCTGCATTGTGACAACCAATCTGCCATACACATAGCTACCAATCCAATCTTTCATGAAAGGACAAAACGCATTGAAGTGGATTGTCATTCCACTAGGGATAAGGTATTGGATGGTTTACTCCAATTAAGTTATCTTCCCACTCAAAATCAGCTTGCTGATCTCTTCACTAAAGTCCTTCCTGGTGCTCAACACAGAAATCTATCTAGCAAACTAGGCATGGTTCATACCTTCCCTATGTCTAGTTTGAGGGGGGGTGTTGGTTTACAGCATTGCCAGCATGCTGATCAATCATTCCACGTAAGCAATGCAGCCATACATCAGCACAGCAACAACAGCAACAACCACATCAATGCTCTAAAGTCCAAGCAAGCTTCTAGAAGATTTCCTAACTGATTCCCCTTGAAATCAGGAGGTTGTTAGAGCTGCATATTTATGATTCATGTAATGATATCTTGTATGTAATCTGAGATGTACAAACCAAGCATTCCCATTGGTTTAAACACATCACTAGTTGTAGCTAACAAAGCTGTATATATACTGATTGATCATTGTAATACATTTTCAACATTCAATAATACAAACATTCTCTCTTTCTCTTAATCTTTTCTAAGACAGAATTCATCCTAGAAGGAGAATTCTGACAACTGTTATGATAGAAAATGTTATCAGATTGCATATTATCATTAAATCAACATTTTATAACATTTACTAATAAATAATTAGAGTTATTAGTGATTAAAGTTATGCATTTAAAATTGTGTCAGTCACAGTTAAACATGTGTTAAAAGTTGGGGATAGATAGGATAGTACACCATATTATGGAGTACTTATAGACAAAATTTATTTATTTATTTTTTTAATAGGTAAGAAGAAGAGACTTTACTGAACCAGCACCTAGCACATCTTAACCAGCTCAGCTATGTATGTCTTCGCTTGAGCCACTCCCAAACATTTTGCAGTTGATAGAGCTCGACCATGTAACTTTTCATCAAGTCATAAGGTGAGTTCACCAATAATTCCACCAACTTATGTTGGTTTCATAAACAAAATTTGTGTGGAACAAAGTACGTCAAATAAATCGAAACGGAGGGAAAAGAACGATAACTTTTATGTAAGACAACCTTACTAAAAATAACTGTTTTGATTGCTTAACTAATTAGCTTCATTGTTTAGCTAACTGATTCCAGTACTTAACTAATTAGTTCCAGTATTTAACTAATTAATTTCATTATTTAACTTTTATGACACCAAGAATATTTTTTTTGTGTAAAATCGACTTATATAAAAGTTTATAATATTCGAACAATGTATATTGATAATCATTGGAGGAGGTTGTGAAGGTCTCAAAAAAAAGTTAAAAATGAGAAATTCAAGGTTGGGGCGCACGAGCCGTGGCAGGGCTATGATAAAAGGGCCCATGCCTTCTAATAAATCCACAACAAGGAGCGTGCGTGACAATGAGTATGGCAATAAGCTTCAACTTCACTTATTTCCATCAACAACTTAATTAATTCTACAATACAAACTCATGATTACAAATCCTGTTACTTACTAGAGACAAACAAAACAAAATAACACATGGAAATTCCATTTTAATTATTTAAACACCAAACAAACAACACACTAATCCAAACTGCTCCCCACTTGTTTTTCCCCTTTTCAGCTCACCCACATGCTCTTCACATGACACCCCCTTTCCTACTATATTTAAATTAAAATTAAAATTAAAATTAAAATTAAAACTAAAAATGTCCTACTAATTGCTTTACATCTTTTCCCAAAAGAAACAAAAAGATAAAGGGAAAATTAAAAAAAAAATTGAAAAAAAGAAAGAAAAAAAGTGACCGTTAGATTTGCCTGGGTTTCAGCTGGAGCCTACATTCTCAAATCTAAGTCCACAATTCCATATAAATTTACCACAAAAAACCATGGCCGACGAAAAACTTTTAAAATTAAGTTAAAAAATAAATTTACTCCTATTTTAATAAATACTCCACTATTATTAACTACCCATTCTACCCTTTTGATAAACAATTAACAAACGGAAAACCCGCGCCAAAAGCAGCTCCTTTCCAAACTTTTATGTTTCCCGCGCTTTTTTTTAGAAAACTAACTTCCTACGTAAATAATCTACACTTTGCCCGGCAGTAGTGGTAGCGAGATCTCGGATTGTTTCGCCGATGAGATCCTTGAATATCAACCGTTCGATGTCGAGCACCGCCTCCGACATCTCCACCGGGCTATCGGCCCAACCGTTAACCGAATCCTCGGCTAAATCCTTCTTTAGGACCCCACATATGACCTCGAAGAGGTCCTCTGACGGGCCTCGTTCTTGGATTTTTTGAAATTCCGACCAAATTTGCTCCGACCCGGTGGCTGAATTCGGGTTTGAAACCGTTTTCCACGGGGGGAGTTGTCGGTTTCGGTCGAGGATTTCGGTGATGGTATCAAAAATAAGCTTCCTTTGAAGAATTGAGGTTTTGGACTTGTTTTTACTAATTGAACTTTGCTTCTCTAATAACATGAATAAGTTATTTTCATCAGGGAGGTAATTTGATGCTCTGAGTACCTCTGTTACATAGCTGAATTCCGAGTCGTCTGATGAATCAATATCATGATCAAGCTTTGATGATAATTGGATTATTGAAGATGGGCTCCACAATAATTCATCTTCTAATTCCATAACTACTTGATCTGTTAATCAAGAAATCAAGAGATAATTATTATTTTTAGTAGTCAGTAGTACTCGCAAAAAATTCATATGATTAAATACAAAAAAAAAGGACTAAATATAGGATCTTTGGTTTTCATTAAACATAAGACTCAAAGGAATTGAATGCGACAGTTATCATCATGTCAGTTTGGAAACAAATTTGTGCAGCAAATCTTCATCAAACATTAAAAGCTCTTCAACCACTTTTTACAGAACATTCATCTTAGTTTTTAGTCTCATTAATTACCAATTTAATGGAGGTCTAATCTGCATCCTACACACGTATACAGTTTGCCTAATCTAGCAAATAGGTGAAATGCATTGTCTTAATCCTATAATCCTTCCCTTTCTTTAGACCAAATCCCTACCACGAGGTTCGTGTTCGCTCTTTTCAGGTAGATTTCCCAGTTACCATCCTAAATAATTAAGGTTTCCATTGGGTCGAGGAAGAGTAATGAGGCTACATAAGGGTCCGTTCTATTAACCTGATTATCATACCCCGTTAAAAAATAATCAAAAAAAAATCACCCGATTATCACTTAATTTTCTGAACTTATTTATGTGAACTGAACTAAACTCAAAATGTCTTGCATGCACAAGCTGTACAATAAATTTATTGTACACCAACATAACTTTTATCCCGTTTTCTCTAATTTTTACCTAATTTTCTCTAATTTTTATATTATTAAAAAAAAGTTGTTAGATAAAGCTTTTAAAGGGCTAAATGATAACTTTTCTATATTATTAGTGATTTTGAAGAAATATTTTTTATTAAAATGAAAAATTTTATCAGTAAAAAATAGATAACTTTTACGTATATAAGGGTAACTTTTAAGCATTTTACGTTAACTTTAATTTCGGTGTATTATATTTAAATAGGAATTTGTGCTTATTTTTTAATTATATTATCTAAATTTATCTTTAACTTATTTTCCTGAAATTAGTGGGAAAAAAGGTCAACAGAGCAGAACCTAAGTTACAAAGAAAGCCAAAGGGAAGAATTGGCGGTTAAAAAAGCACATAATACAACATCAGCCAAGGAAGGGTAACAGTTAAAAATCATTAATGAGTTAATTATAATTAGTAAAGTAATTTGACTAATACAATATCTAAATCTAGAATGGAGTAAGTCCGAATTTATCATATGATTTGATGGGCATAGGTTGTCGTCATCAAGGATCCAGGTGGATAAAGAATAGAAGGAGAGAGAAAGAGAGCAACCCACGTGATGGGATCAGCTGATCATGTGTGCGTTTAAGACTTTCCCTGCTACTTTAATTTTTTTTTCCCCAGAAAAAAAATACACCCCACTGGCCAACTTATCTGAAGCTGCTAAACATCAACCCACCCTTCTTTTCCCTCATTGGTTCCATTTAGCAGATTGAATTGGCTTGGCTCCCTTAAATTGCCAGTCTGTATTTTTAGCATCTTGACCAATTAAACTCCCATCCTCTTCCTTGAGGTCAGTATTCCTCATCATCTTAAACTCATTCCTTAATTACTCCGTATCATTCAATTTAAACTTAATTATAATCATTGACTACCAACTAACATGGGAATAACATCAATCCCTTTGACCATGCTCTGACTACAAGCGTCTTAAATGATAAAGTGTTGAAATTTTAAGTCACCTTAAATAATTAGAGCGGTTTGTATAAGGTCCTTAAAATTTCGATGTATTTTACTTTAATTTTTTATTTAAAACAATTATTTATAAATTTCAGCTCCTTAACTCATTATTTCTACCAAACAACTCATCTTATCAGATACCTTTATTAGTTTCACCACCTTATCAGTTTCAGCTACAACCTTTTTAATTTCAGCTAATTTATCAGTTTCAGCCCTATTTCAGTTAGTTTTAATCTCTATCATTAAATCACCAGTACTAACCATAGAAGAATGTATCTAAAAGTTTGCATGTGTGTCGATAAGCTAATCCACCATCTAACATGTTCATTCCTTCTCTGGATCAGAATCATTAAATTTCTTAGTTGTTACGTTACAATTTAGTACTCCACTATATTCGTTTCATAAAAAGTTGTCACGTTACTAAAGTTACGACTTACGAGTAAGTAAAACTACCATGGCCGGTAATTTTCTCGAAACTGAATATAATGTACGATGATTGTTATAGCAGTAGGGCCGTAAAAGTACCATACCATTTGGTTTTCATTACATGTTCATCACATATTCAGTACTTAGCAGGCGTGATTGTTAACAGGGACAAGTGAGTAGTACTACTTGAAATGATTTAACAAAAATATCCTTACACAAAGTCTTACGTAAATTTCACGAGTTGTTTGTTAAAAAGGACAAATGTAGTGAATAATATGTAAAAACAGCTATGAAACGTCATCATCAAAAGTCAAAAAGACAATGCGAGGTAAGGTAAGGTAAGGTAGGTAAGTAACAACGGTATTAACTAAGAAGTGTCGAGTGTGTAATACCTTTGAAATCAATGGTGCGTTTCTTAACAGGGGAAGGTGACGACTCATCCTCTTTGTAAAAAGACGAGTCGAGAACTGATACTGGACTCGATTGTTGCAACTCGGCCGAGTTTGAGTTTGAGTTCGACTTTGCTGTTATCTCTGCTATGCTGTTCAACAGCTTATCACATCTTTCTAATAGATTCCTCCCATCTCTGTATTCTTCACCTCTCCACCTCTGTTCAGATAAATCAATTAATTATGATTAGTGGACTAATTAAAGCAGTTAATTGAAAGAATTAATCATTAATGGATTAATAGTGCTACCTCATTGTCGGTATGTGAGGAAGTACTGAAACTGCTTTCAGAAATAGTAGTTGATGCTTCATCCTCAGCATATGCAGGAGGACCACTGAGGACTCTATCTCCCTGACAAATCTCGACAGTTGATCGCCGATTCCGAGGCGACCGATTCACCGTTTGATCAGACCGCCTCGTCGTCGTCATCTTCGGTGATTGAACCGGTGAATGTTGCGAACCTCTGGTACTCGTTGTCGTCGTTTCATTGGTTTTCCTCTGCGTTTCAACACTTAGTGGACCGCCTTTTCGCCGAATCGTAGGGCTCGAGCTTCGATTGTCACCTCTCCCCGGTGACCTCATCGGACTTCTTGCCGGTCTCTCTCTCTTCGGACTCTCGCCGGAGGAAGCGTTATTCGCATTTCTACGGCGATTATTGGATGGAGATCGCGCCGGTCTCATTAAAACAACAGGAGATTCTTCCTCCGAAGAGAATCTCCGGTTATGGCGAGACTTTGTAGTTGTGGCAGTGGATGAATGTAGAAGGCCTTTGAGCTGAAGAGCTTCTAGAATGTGTTTGAGAGTTTCGAGATCCTTTAATGGCTCATCGACTCCTCTCATTCTCATCCGCCGCCCAATTTCTCCGTAAATCGACACCGCCGCTTGGTGTTGCTGCTGCTGTTGCTTCACCGGAACTTCAGGCGGGAAGAAATCCGCAGTGTCATAGTAGCTCTTTCTTTCCACCATTAATCTCCGCTGATTATTGCTATTATTATGAACAACACTCTGATTCTTTACCTTATGAACGTTGTTACTCTTTATTCCATGATGAATGTGATTGTTACTCTGATTTCTGTTAATACCAGAAATTTGATCCGATTTTCTCTCTCCTACAACATCGTTTTTTGTAGTTACAGGAGAGAGAAAGCTCGGAGTGTCAAAAAACCGATAATCTCTCGATCTAGACTCCGATGCCGATCTACGAAGCTCAACCTTCTTCTCCGGCTCGCTCGATGAGCTCGGAAGCTGTTCGAGCCCCATAAGGCGAGCGATAACGCTAGGCGACTGTCGCTGATTTTCTTTACCGTCGTCAGCAGCGGCGGCGGAAGAAGAGACTGTGTTGATTCGAATCTCTCGCGGTCGAAGTCCGCCTTTCCCGTCGGTTATCGCTCGGCTGTCAAGCGACAACCTCGGCGCTTCTCGGTTGAACTTCCATGGAGATTTTGTTGTCTCCGACGGTGAATTCGTTTTCGCCGGTTCACTTACCGGCGTTGTTGATCGGACCTCTGGTTGAGGCTTCGGCTTCTCGAACTCCATCGATAATGTCGGAGATCCAACGATTGAGACTGATTCCGACGCTGAATCTCCAGCCTAAAATTCATCAAATTACACCAAAAATCACTCAATCAATTCATCACTCCAACAAACAACAAATTAAAAATCAATGAAGAAAATCATTAAAAAAAAAAATCAAATTAGCCTACCGTCGAAGAAATAGCGGGAGGAGGAAGACGTTTAGGATAGAGGCGTTTTCCAGAGAGAAGATGATTGCGGTCAAAGAGGTTGAAGAAACCAGCCATACAACCTCCCATATGTTTCTCAATTTGCTTCTCTAAGTTCTGGTCATGAATCGTTATCCCCGTCGTCGTCATTTTCCTTTCTCCTAAATACTCACTCGCGCGCACAATCCCCCTCTCTCTCTATCTCTCTTTTTACAATTTCCCTTTAGTTTGCACAAACCATCAAATCACCATTGATTTTTCTCTCTCTAGAAAACATACTCTCACTCGCTTTCTCTCTCTAGTTCACTGAGTTTTTAGTGGGATTGGAATTTCACGGCTTTATTCGTTAACTCCCGCTTTTCGGGTCTTTTAAAGGGTGTTACGAGGTGAGCCTTTGAGGCCAAGTCCCGAAAATACCCTTTTAGGTACATTGACAAGTTGGAGTGAAACGGAGGGTAGTTTGGTGAAATATTTTTATATGCACCCGAGTGTATTACGGAGTACATGTATGTAGATTTGGTGTACGGCGTGAGTATAAAATTGGTGTACGGAGTAAATAAGGTTACTTCGTATTTTTCCCTTTCAGCTAGTCTTCTATAAAACTGTCTAATATTTTTGTGTAATTGTCGAGATTAACATAAGTTGGGGTTAGTGATAAACTCACTTTGTGACTTGCAGATTACAGGGTCGAGCCACATCAAGTCATCAACTATTAAATGCTTGTGAGGAACTCAAGTGAAAACCTGTGTAACTAGACTGGTTAACCTCGTGAACTCGATTCCGCAACCACTAAAGAAACGTAGGGCATGGAATTGAAGCGGTACCACCTGTTTCAGATCCTATCATAATTGATTTCGTCTCCGATTTCATTTCCATCTTTTGAAAGCCTTAAATTCATAGTGAAACTGATTCTAATACTTGACTACTAGGCACTGTTGGAGACGATTCTGAAATCGGGTACCTAATAGATCGGGATTAGTTCTAAACCAATAATCATTTGAAATAAATTATCTCATATATTGAAAAGACGGATAAACTTTTTAATAAAGTAAAATGCTTCCTATAGAAAATGATACACCGTACTTTTAAAAAAATCGAGTGATTACCTAGTCACTCCGGTTCCAAACTTCCAATTACGTAGTTTAGAACTTATTATAATCAAGTTTATTTATTAGGCCGGAAAATGATTGATGGCATACCTGATTACACTAACTTCAACTTAACATGCTAGCTGGATAAAAGTTGCGTGACATGACATATAATCTTAAGTGGACAATTTATTAAATGTGTATTTTTTACAAAAATTATACTCGTTAGAGATGCTCTAATACATAATTACATACGAAGTATTAGTTTTATCACTTTAAAATTTCCCAATACACAAAAGTATCAATACACCTATTTTAAATATACCCGTATTCGATAACCCGGATCCATAATACGGAGCAGAGATAATGGTGCTTATGAAGATGAGGTGGTATAGTAACATTGGGCCTCTTCCGTGGGTGATGCTCCATTGAGTATTGAACGTGTCAGAGTCCAACTTCCTTGAGTTGCGTTAACTTTGACCCTCTTTCACCTTCTTCTTTAAAATCTTTACCCCCCTCAATAATTTTTTACAGTATTTATTTATCTTTGTACAAACTACTCAATGTTTTTCACTGTCTTTTACTCCATTCGTTTCCTTTTCTTCTCTACGTTTTTCTTTTCGGTGTTCCAAAATATTATTTACATTTGTTTTTATATTATTACATAAATGCTTTAGGAGCATCTCCAATGATTGTAGCTAGGGACTAGCTTGAAATTTATAAAAGCTTCAAGCTAATAGCTAGACCACTGGAGTGAAAATAACAAATTAGCTTGGCCAAGCAAATGAAAGCATGTCATTGATTGCAGATTTTTGCAGTACATAGTGCTTAGATGTGCATATATTGCTCAGGTTAATTATTGGTGATTTACTGTGCATAAAGGGCTTAGAGCATCTCTAATGGTTGTAGCTAGGGACTAGCTTGAAATTTATAAAAGTTTCAAGCTAATAGCTAGACCATTGGAGTGAAAATAACAAATTAGCTTTGCCAAGCAAATTAGCTTAAACAAGCTAATTTGCTTGACAATTAGCTCTTAAAATTGCCAAATAATAAATTGGCAAGTGGACAAGTGAGACAAATTTAAATAACAAGCTAGTTGCTAGTCATTGGAGCATAAATTAGCTAGACAAAAAAATAGCTTGAAAGCTTATGTGGCATAATAAGTTAATTGTCAAATTAGCTTACCGTTGGAGATGCTCTAATATTCTATCAAAATTTATATCCTATGATTTTTTTTAACCAATTAATTTATTGGGTCATTTAATCTTTCACGCTTTTTCATTGGGTCATTAAATTTTTCTCATTTTTCCAATATCAAAATTTTGATTAAAGTAAAAAATTATAAATAATCGTAATTTGCATTGTTTAAATAAACAAAAACACTACAAGAATTTGTATCTTTAACGACTACCTAATAACGACAAGTTAAAAATATCGTCGCAAAAGTAACGGGGATAACAAATAAACAAAAACGGGAAAAACTATCGCAAATGTCTTTTACGACGGGTTAACGACGAGATTTTCCATTAATGACGACCCCTTTTATGACGGGTTCACGACATGAAATCCCGTCGTTAATCAACGATTTCTGGGCTTTAACGGCGGGATTTCCCAACGTTAATGGTGAAATATCTTATAGTGAAAATAGTGCATTAATTAGTCGTTAATAAACGAGTAAAAAACTAAACGTAAAGGAAAAATAAGAAACGGAGGTAGTATTTATTTTTACCGTGGGGGAACCAAAATTGTCGAGTAAAATGAAGGTTTTGTCCTGAATAATGATCACCCCAAGTGTCGTATCTAATGGGTGTATTGTGGCTGGTTCAGGACTAACGGTTATGCATGAAATGAAAGCATAATATTTATATAATTGAGGACAAATTTGAGGTCACCATGAAATTTTTATTTGCTAGGAATAAGGTGATTTGTGACTTGTGAGTCAGGGGATAAGAAACATGGGTAGACTAGATTAGAATAGATCATTTTGTTTTCCTCAATTCCATGATGAACTCTATCTATGTCCATTTGTGACATTAGATAGTGTATAGTGCGTTACACATTCACTAGTTATAAGTGAAGTTTGTGCATTTTTTGTTTGTTTTACTACTTTACTATGGTTCATCTATCGTATGTTGGAGTTTGTTCCTCCAAAAAGGAATGCTTCAAAAGAATGAAAAACCAATTGTCCCACATTGATAAAAAAAACCATATACTACCTTCTTTATATATTCCACTATCTTTAATGATTTGTTAGAAGACTAGAGAGGTGGGACTAGCAACCACACACGCGCGCGGGCCGGGCCGGGCCGGGCTCGGGCGAGTGGCGAGGGTGTGGCTCCTTTTTATTAACCGTTATTATTTTTGGTCGTGTAATCTTTGCAGGATTGACGTAACGGTTAATTGATTTCTTTGACGATTTGATTTCCGTCAAAGATATTATTCCGGTTGATTGCTTCAGTTACGGAATCAATCAAGGACTAATTGATTGGGTTTCCGTTTTTAGCTTAACCGTTTTGGCTATAAAACTTGACCTTCCATTCCAGAAAAATACACACAGAAAAATAATCTCTTCCTCTTCTCCGAAATGAAAACACAAAACCACCATTGTTCTGGGCATTGTTTAAAAGTGTTCTCAATCTAGTTCTTCGTCGTACATCGAAGGATTGGAGTCGTGTATCCCTGGGGGTCGGTTGCTACGAGTCCGCGTGTACTTAGCGGGGCAAATTCGACTTTAGGGCAGTGATTGGTGTCACGCCACGACATTGTTACAGATAAGCTTGTTCTAATTATTGTTCTTATCAGTCATAGTTCCTACATCGTACACATGCAGTCACGCAGTTGTGTTATTTTCAGGGAGTCGGATTTGTTTCTGGTTCAATTCAAAGCAGGCTGGGTTTGAAGTTTTGGCGGAAATTGTGGTCATGCATGTACATTGGTTCATGGTTTAGCGTTATGAATCTTAAAATTACAATCTAGGACATAATCCGATATATATTGCTCTAATCAAAGGTTAAGGGTATGATAATTGTGATAAAGACTATGAATCATGATAGGACCTTGAACATGCCCACGTCGTAACAGAGTCTAATTACGGTTCATCCTAAACCCAATTGGGACAAGAAGAGTAACTTAATTATCAATTTTATAAGACGATTATTTTATTCAAATCCTCTTTTCTAATATAGAACAGCTCGTTTAGAGACCGCATAGTGAAAAACTAACACGATCATGACCAATTCACCACTATACATTTTGTTATAACGGATGCAGAAAAAAATTAAATAACGCAAATAAAGAACTCGGAGATTTAACGTGGTTCACTAATAATGTGTTAACTACGTCCACAAACAGAGGGGGGAGAATAATTTTTATTGATCTTGAGGAATACATATTACAGAATACAACTAGATTATAGCATAGAGAGTTTATATATATATATATAGTACTCTCTAAACAGATGCGGAAAACCCAGAACATAGGCTCAAAACAGATAACCCTAATTCAGAATAACATATATCATAGCGAGATTCCCGTACTAATACATTGCGATAAGGGATTTGACCGATTCAAATCATGTTCTAACACATTTGTTGAACACACCATATGTTGAAACAGTGAAGATAAGAAGAAAAAGAAAACTCATAATGATAATCACATGGAACAAAGAAAAAAAGAGAAAGCTCGTGACCCATGTTAAGCTCCCGGATCTCGGTTATACGACCCGATAAGTGTTTGGCTATAATAATACAAATGATCCACTTTTTGACACGTGGCAAGCTTTCGTTTTTTGATGGCTACAATTTGAACGTACGGTTCGGAAACATTGAATTAACCTATCATAATGTTTACATTATAAATGGACCTAACTAACTAACTATCTCTGTCTATCTCATCTAATTCTTAGCTTGGTCAATTTAGTTTCTTCTTTTATGTTAAGTTTTCATTGTTGTGTTTTTGCTTGCATTAATTTCTAGCTAGATTGAAACTAGCTAGTCACAAATTCACAATGAGTCAATGGTAGTGGTTATTGTGTCGTATCATATCGTTGTTTGAAAATAATAATAAGGTACAGTAATTTGTAAGATTTTTGGACAAATTATAGCCGCGTTGTTGAATGAAGTGTCAATTTACACACACTGGTGAATAGAGCGGTGATTGAAAGTAAATTATAACTTTGACCTGGCTAGCTTTTAGTGCTAGTAGAAATTCGATTTTTTTTATGATGAAGTAAATATTGAATTCTTTATTACATCGTACCATGTAGCTTTAGTAAAAGCTTTTGTTGCATTATTTTCAAGTGGAGTGATCGAAACTAACTAGTCACTATAAATGTTAGGTCGTTGTTTGAAAATAATAGTAATGAATAATATAATACTACGTACTACATAGGATGTTTAGACAAATAATTGTCACATTATTGAATATCAATTTACATCCACTGTCCCGTTTATGAATAAAGACGCGATAGGAAGTCACCAGCTTTCTATGGAAGCGATGCGTGTTTATAATATAAAATTGCACTTACAATTATAATTAACTGGTTAATTATTTTTTGCCCTTTTATCAATATTTTTTTCTAGTTTAATTTTTGGTAAGCTTGGTAAATATTCCCTTTTAAACTGATTCCTTTTTTAATACGGAGTATGAAATTTTGTCATTACTTTTCCGACACCTCCTCGGACGTTCCTTTAATATAGATGGTAACTTGATCTTTTATTACCGGTAGAAATTCCGAATTGTTTATAGATCAAAGTAATTAAATGTATTTAATTACCGATTAGTAAATCTAACGAAAATTCACCCAAGGGAAACATGGTCCCAAGTAAACTAAACAAACTAGATCTTCTTGGTTAGCTCATTCTAACATTTCGTGTTTTGTGATTACATAGATTAATTATTGTAGTTAGTAAATAATTGATTTAAATTTACGTACCAATGCATCCAGTCTATATTAAGATTGTTGCTTGTGGTTTCAACAAATGCTTAATTACCTTGTTTATATACATTTACATGTGAAGGTCAATGATTTCTACTATATCTTTTTATTTATTTTTAATTTTTTTTTGACATAGATTTCTATATCTTGATGTTCACAAATATGCAATATTTAGAGTAACCGTTATTATTATTACCCTATTCTAATTTAATTAACTCTTTTAATCTTACAATGCCTCGTCCTTAACAAAGAATGCAATTAAATCTAGGGTAGTCAAAGAGTACAAAGATCTAACATCAAAGCTAAAGCATCTTCATCCTTGTCAACTCGGATCCAACATTCAATAATTAGTAATTTAGTTCAAGTATTTTATCTCTCTTTTTGCGTTAATTTATCCGTTTATAATTCATCCAAATTCTTATTACAATGTCTTTTTTCTACAATTTATTTATACTAACACAAATACCGACAATGACACATGTTATTTCATGGTGCAAATTTTTCACATCAAAAACCTTTTCCTATAAAATATATATACTTTATTTATTTTCTTTTTTTGTATATAAATTGTTTATGTGTGAAAAAAAATACTGCATTATAGAGTATGGCAATTATTAGATACTAGTACTACGTACGTAATACTTCCTCCGTATTTTTTTGGGAGTCATACTTACGGAGTACTATTTTCACACGTATTTTTTTAGGAGTCACACGTATTTTTGGTAACTTTTACACCCTTCTCAATTGTTTATTATTTTTTACTTTTCTATGGCCCTACTTAGATCATAAATAATTCCATTGTTGGTAACTTTTACATCTATTTGTTTTTTTAATTTCTTTATTGTCAACTACCCCACTTACATCATTATTATATCAAATTCAACTATTCTTCCTTAATACATGAATTAGTCAACATGTGACTCCTAAAAAATACGTAAAGAGTAATTTGCTAAAAATAATTTTGTAATATTTTAATCAAATAGGTACTTAATGATTTGGTCAAATTATTATATTAGGCATATAAATATATAATAATACACATATAGTAGGACGGAAATTGTATATTAGATGATTAAACGAGTATGTCTAAACTGTACTGATTATGCACTAGCTTTAAGAGTAAGAATATTTCAGTTAAATATTTTAATCTTATAATATCCGTGCGTGCAGAGAATTTAATCTAGTGGAGTATTATTTTTAAATTCATAAACAAATATTTACGCGCTGATAAGGGGGGCAAGGTAATTCTTCAATTCTAGGTACGTAGTAATTCAAAACTAAGATATAATTTCAATTTTTTTAAGAAAATTAATCATTATTTTCTCAAATTAATGGATTTTTCTTTTAAAAAGTGAATTTATCTTTGGAAGAATCATTTTAGATAGATAAGTATCGATGTCAATTAAGCAGAAGACGTATTGCATGTCCACATGCATGCATGTCAATCCATTTATTTCAATTCTATGTTGAAATATATGAGGTTAAACAATCCTTTGTCCATAATATAATATGATGATGCATGAATATTATCCCACAATCGATCTCAAAGTCAGTAATAAGTGATGATAATGGGAGGTCATTTTCAAAGTGAATGAGAGTTTCTATGTTTTTGAGAGAAGTCCTTTTCTAAAGTATGACAAATTGACAAGTAATTTTCAAAATGTAAGACAAATCAACATTGAATATTTTCCAACCAAACTATTAACTATTCAGAAAAATAAGCTTTAGGAGTTTCCCATTTCTTGTTCTTTCCTCGCATACAAATCCCTAGCTTCAATTCATTCTCGTGCATGTGGTCACCCCTCTCTTAAAATCAGGTCTAATTAGGTTCAATCAGGTCGTATACATTGAGTCGGATTCAAGTTTTATAAGTTTACATGAGTTCAGATATAAGTTTAGTTTAGAGATATATACACATGTAGGAGTTCCCTCTCTCTTGTTCGTTCCTCGCTCTACAAATCCTTAACTTCAATTTTATGCATGTGGTCGCTCATTCCTCTCTTGCAACCGGGTCTAATTAGCTAGCTTCAATTAAGCCGTATACGTGGAGTCAATTAAGTTCAAGTTTTATAATTTTAGATAAGTTTAGTTATAAGTTTAGTTTGGATATACTCGATCATGAATACTCTTCAGAAGTTCCCTCTCTCTTGTTAGTTCCTCGCTCTAGAAATCCCTAGCTTTATTCTTTATGTACTACCTCCATTTCAAAAATATCTTTACACTTTTCGTTTTAGTCCGTTTCATAATGTTCTACACTTTGCTTTATTCTATTTTTGGACATGAAAATTTACTACCTTATCATTCTTACCCCACAATATTTACAATTTTCCACTCACCTTCTCTTACTTTATTCATTTTTTTCTTACACCCACCCACCTTTTACACATTTCTCTTATTTTATCCATATTTCATTATATTCAACAAACTTTCCTATTTTTGTCTTAATATTTGTGCAAATAGTAACTGTAAAGGTATTTCTGAAACGGAGATAGTATGTGGTAATTCCTCTTGAAATCAGGTCCATATAATTAAGTTCAGTTAGGTCGTATACATTGAGTTGGGTTCAAGTTTAATAAGTTTAGATATAAGTTTAGGTTCGATATACTCATACTTTAATTTATAAGGTGAAAAGGTGTTAAGGATAACGTAGTTATCCGAGATGATAGAATATCATATGAGATAGAGTTATGTATATGATATGAGATATAAGTTTATAGGACTTAGGAATCCTACGAAGTGTAGGACTATCTAGTTTGTAATATAAATAGAGCCCACAAATAATAGGAGACAAATCAAATAATATATTCTCCATATTTTGGCATGTATCAAGAGCCTAGGAGATCCTAGGGACCGTCTACACGATTTTTCACCTGCTGGTGGGTTAAAAAAAAAAAAAATCCACCGGCGGGATTCGTAGTTAATATAATAATTCCGCTGCAAATAATTGGTAGAAGATGAGGTTGGTGTTGGAGAAAAGACTCGTACTTGGAATCGCGTCCAATTCAAGTATTGATTTGAGTTTGGTTTTGCTTCGAAAAATCAATGAAGATTTGAGAGCTTGGTTTTCCTCCGAAAAACCAATGACGGATTGAGCATGTTTTTGCTCAAGAGAAGCTGAAGGCGTTCCCGTCATATTGAGATAATTGGTGAGTTCGAAAAGAAGGACGTTCTCATCAAGAAAAAAAAAAAAAACAAGTGCAGGATCGAAAAGAATGGCGTTCTTGCTCGAGTTTTTTTTTTTTTTAATGGAGGTCGGCATCACTGAGTTGTGCATATCGACTTCAATAAAGACGAAGAAGTTCTAGTTCATCCTATTGACCTGGTACTAACGCATGAAATATTTTTACGTTTCCAACCGCAACGTTCGTGAAACTACCGTTACGATTGTGGGAGGGTGTTAAGGATAACATAGTTATCCGAGATGATAGAATATCATATGAGATAGAGTTATGTATATGATATGAGATAAAAGTTTATAGGACTTAGGAATCCTACGAATTGTAGGATCATCTAGTTTGTAATATAAATAGCTATTCGACTTAGGAATCCTACGACTTAGGATCATCTATAGAGGCCTATGCCCACAATAATAGGAGAAAAATCAAATACTCCCCCCGTCCCTTAATATTCGACTTGTTTTGACTTTTTGCACTATTCACATAATTCGCTTTAATTTATTTCTAGTATATGAAAACAAATGTTAGTATATAATATATTGTTGGATTCATCTTAATATATATTTTCAAAATATTAATATCTTTATAAGTTTTTATATTATGTGGTTAAAGAAATTGGTGGTCAAAGTTGTGCATTAGCAAGTGTGTTCGATCAAAACAAGTCGAGTATTAAGGGACGGAGACAGTAATATATTCTCCATATTTTGGCAAAAGGTTAATTAAAAAATTACTCTTGCCCGAAAAATAGGGCATTATATACTACGAGTATTAAGAAGTTGTTGGCAAGAGAGGAAGCAAGTTTAAATGGGTGCAGCAAATAACAGGCATATAAATATATGATTGGTGGTAACAGCCAAAGGTATTCTTACCAATCATAGATTCATACTATTATACCTTTGACAAGACAGCTGATACTTTGTTTTTTTTGGTTCTACTACGAGGAGTTCCCACCGCCTTCGGCGAGGTAATTTCCCGTGGGAGTTTGCATGGATACCTCGATGGGCAGCATCCCTCCCAGTTGAGATTTTTTCCATTCTCAAGGCTCGAACCCGAGACCTTGGTTAAGGAGCAAGAAGCCCTTAACCACTCATGCCAACCTCAATTAGTAGACAGCTGATACTTTGTGCGTATAGCTGCCCGTTTTATTTGATGCCAATATTAATTTGTTCTTTAATTATTTTACTCAGCAATTCACATGGAATTTTCTCCTTTTGTACAAAATTATGGTCAATTGACTGAAATGTAAATAGTTTGGAATCAAAATTGGGTCCAGATTAATTACGAATTAACTGCAGTAAAAATGAAAGCATGTCATTGATTGCAGATTTTTGCAGTATATAGTGCTTAGATGTGCATATATTGCTCAGGTTAATTATTGGTGATTTACTGTGCATAAAGGGCTTACAACTGTGCGCAAATTATTAAAATAAATAAATAAATTATGCACAATTAAATTGCATGCATCAGCAATTAAAATCAGACAATTCTTTCACAAAAATTTGGAGTAAATCGTGTTGGATTTGCAAAAGAGGGTAATTTGAATTTGTACAAATGGTAAGCCATGCATTTAATATTATAAATTTATTTATTGTTAGGAAACATAAATGTAGTGCTTCGTGTATATATGTTTTTTGTGTGTGTATTTTAGCACCCGTTTCACCCTTAGGGCTAATTCGGATTTGGGGCGAGCTCTGGTGGTTAGTTCCGGCCATTCCCCTCGCAATTGTTGTAGTGGGGAATCGAACACGGATTCTCCCTACCAAGTTCAGCTTCAATCACCACTGAACCAATTAACAAGCCATGGGTGTTCGTGTATATATGTTTAATTATATACAAACAATTTAGTCTTTATTGATGTAATTGAAGATACTCCCTCCGTCCCGGAATACTTGACCTGTTTTCCTTATCGGGCCGTCCCTTAATACTTGACCTGTTTCTAAAAATGGAAATATTCTAACAATATTATATTATTTCTCACTCCACCCCTATTAACCCACCTACCCCCTACTCCATACAAAAAATAATTAAAAATTCAACCCCTACTCTCCCCCAACCCCACCCCTTTACACATTTCCCACTAACTACATTAAAAAAATACCCCACTATCAACTACTACCTATTAAATTAAATAAGTCAATTCAAGTCCCTTAAACTCTGTGCCGGTCAAACCGGGTCGAGTATTCCGGGACGGAGGGAGTAATTCCACTACAAGAATTTGTATCTTTAACGACAACCTAATTACGACGGGTCAAAAATCTCGTCGCAAAAGCCTTTTTCGACGGGGCTAACAATAAAACAAAGACGGAAATAAACGTCGCAAATGTCTTTTACAACAGGTTAACGACTGGATTTTCTATTAACGACGGCCCCTTTTTATGACGGGTTCGCGACAGAAAATCCCGTCGTTAATCAACGATTAGTCGATTACTGGTCTTTCGCGACGGAATTTCCCGTCGTTAATAGTAAAATTTCTTGTAGTTTAACATGGTATTTGATATTGACTATCTCCGGGATTGAATTGAATGTCTTAGCTGAGGTATAGACTCTACTTCAAATGTGGTATGATAATGTTAATTTAGTGGAATTGAAATGCGTTAAAATAATACAAATTTATTTATTGAAGTAATTTTAATTTGTGTGCATACTTGAACAACCTTATGGTATAATAATATTAAAAAATACCAATATCGAGCATTGGATTTGTCATTATCATAGTCATAATTGTTCTCGTTAAATCAATGATATATGGACACAATTGTTCTCGTTTTTTTTTTTTTTTTGTCGTTAAAGTTGTTCTCGTTAAATTATACCGAGCTTTAAGTAAAATTGCTCATGAACTATAAGTCGAATTATACAATCTTGAATTCTTGGATTTAATTTGTTGAGTGTGTGTCTAACAACAATAATAATTAATTTGTAATCCAATTATATACTACCTCCGTTTCAAAAAAATCTTTAAAGTTACTATTTGCACGGACTCCAATTCAATATTTAACTACTAATATATCCAATTTCGCATGTAAAAAAATAGATATTTGATATTCTGAAAATACATCTCGAGACCAATCTAACAAAATCTTACATGTAACATTTTGATGTATATAATGGTGAGAATTTACGGTCAAAGCTTTTATACTTTGGACACATTTTCCAAAGCGTAAAAAACTTTCTGAAACGGAGGTAGTATGTAGGAGTATTGAAGTTTGAATAATATTCCTCAAAATTTGGGAACCAATAATGGGCATAACACTAGGTAAAATGGGTCTACGTACTGATCTGGATTTCAGAATGGTAGGCCAAAATTGAGCTGCACAAAAAGATCAAGATACAAAAATGAAGGACACTCGATCATGAGTCATGATCAGACCCATCCTTAGGGTTTCTGATCTCTGCATGTGGGGGTTAATGGCAATACATGAACCTTGCGTTACGTACACTTACATATCATATATTTATATGATCCTCATTTCCTAAGTATTGCTCCACTTTTTCATTATGGTAGGTACTAACTTTCTTACATCTTTTTACAAGGATGTCTTGTCTAATCTACGATTCTATCATTTCCACTTTCATATGCTAAATCCATCTCTCTTTTCTTTTCTTTTCTTTTCTTTTCTTTTTTTTTTTTTTTTTTTCGATCTGATTTCCATCCCCTTCATTCGATCTCACTGTGCATGATCACATGCAATTGTGCATATCATAACCTCTTGTCATCATATATAACCAAACATAAAAAAATAATTATACTCTGTCTATTTCGCAATAACTGACACGCTCCCTTGAACAAATACGGAGTACGTAGTTTCAGAATAAATAGTAGAAGAAGACCGTAAGATGAGTTGTTTAATGTAAAATAAAGTTAGTGGATCCATTTGATATTGTTAGAATAGGAGAATGTGTAGGTGAGAAAAGTTAGTGGATCGTGATGGAGGAAATTAAATAATGATAATATTGGTCCTTTACCGTTTATAGTAGTTGTGTACGTCCATTATTTGAACCGATTGGAAAAAGAATTGAAAGTGTGCCACTTATTACGAACGAAGGGATTAAAATTTTATTCTCTACTTGGAAATCGTTGTCTGGTTTTACCGGCCCTTATTAGGGGTGGAGCCGAATTAGGGGGTGTACGGTATGAGAGGGAGCCTCGACAATCCCAATCCAATGATTTTGAAAACGTAATTTGTTATGGACTACTCCGGTCCACTAGTGTTGAGGATAACGTAGGTATTCTGGTAGATATATCATATGAGATATAGTTATGTTGTAGTGTATGATGTGAGATAGATAGAAGCCCATAAAACTAAAGAAACCTAGTTTGTAATATAAATAGAAGAATATATATGTCTACGAATAATATGAGACAATAAAATTATGTATTCCCTATAGTTTAGCAATTAGCTAGGTTAATTAGGGATATTCATGCGCCTTGTTAGTAGTTTAGTACACATGCATTTTTTGTTATTTTCATCATCTCAATTCTCATGACAATTAAACCACTATTAATCCATTATACTCATCCGTTATACTTCGTACAATTGATCAATAAGGTAAAATTCATAAAGTTTAACAATTTAACCTTTTTATTAAGGTAAAAAAAGTACAAATTCTATGATATTAAATTATAGGCTCACAAAAGAATAGAGAAGATGGTCCACAAGTCTCTCTCAAGTTCCCATAATCCCATGTTGTGGAGTGTGGTAATTGCATGAATGGTGTAAAAAGATAAATTTTTTTATTTTTATTTTTATTTTTTTTTGACATGAAGAAGATAAAATTAAATTAACTAACCTTGTTCACAGTTTCCCAACTTCAATTTCACCGACCCTTTTCTTCTGCACACATTCCTTCACCAAACACACTTGCATCAACTTTTACGGCCAATTACTTCTTTTTTTAATTAAATTAATAAGCAATCACAACATTCCGTACAAATTAGGTAGCTAATTAATTAAGCTAGTTAATTAGCAAGAATATATACTAATAATAAATTAATAATTGAGTTTAGTTGTTATTAGCTTATGTAGCCTAGAGAGCTATAAATGATAATTACGTGATGAGAACAACAATGACATAGAGTATAATGATTGATACTCTAATTTCGAATTGTATCTTTAAAAGAACAAAACTTTGCTATATAATTAACCTACCTTCCCATAGCCTTTAACCTAATTATTTCCACTATTATTCCTACAACCCTAGCCTTCAAACTAAATAAGACAAAATATGTCATGTTAATAAGTACTCTATCATAATAATAATGCGACTTTAATTTGTGGCCGGCCTAGTCTCATTTCAAATCATATGATTACACTACAAGAATTTGTATCTTTAACGACAACTTAATTACGACGGGTCAAAAATCCCGTCGTAAAAGCCTTTTACGACGGGGCTAACAACCAAACAATGACGGGAATAACCGTCGCAAATGTCTTTTACGGCGGATTTACGACGGGATTTTCTATTAACGACGGCCCCCTTTTATGACGGGTTCGCGACAGGAAATCCCGTCGTTAATCAACAATTATTGGCCTTTCGCGACGGGATTTCCCGTCGTTAATAGTACAATTTCTTGTAGTGTTAATCTTTGTATAATTGTATGCTTTACCAAAGCTTAGTTTTTATGTTGGCCCTTGATTTACTAGTTCACCGGATATTACTTACATTTTAAAAAAAAGGGTAAGATAAATAACTTAGGAAATCCTAGACACGAGAGGGGACTCTATCTTAGTCACCGCATTGTACAATTGAGATAACTGATGACTATTACATGGCTGGATCAATCAACACGTACACATATTTATACTGCAGAATTACACTTACACATGTACATGTACGTACTTTGTATAAACATTCTTTGAAGTCCAAATGAAGCAAATAAATAAAAATCGGACGAAGTTTATTCTTTTCACAAATTTTTATTTAAATGTAGTGTACAATAAATATTATACATCTGTGTAAAAGTTAAAAGTTACCCTGATATATTGTAAAAGTTATCTATTTTTAGTGATTTTTTTCCACTTTAATAAAAATTAACTCTTTAACTAATTATGTATAAGTAACCCTTTAAAAATGTTTATTTATCAAAAAAAAAAAGTTGATAATATAAAAGTTATTCAAAATAGGTTAAAAATTAACAAAAATGGATAAAAGTTATCCCGTTGAATAATACATTTACTGTACGCCTAGTGCATACATTAATCAAGTATATGCCTATAGACTAAAGCATTATATTTATAAGGTTATTGTTATAATTAAAATTAGAATGTTAATTAGCAAGAAATAAGTTGATTGGAGAGAAGTGGATTTGGGAATGGTGCATCAATCATGAACTTATATGGGATTCTGATTCTTCTCCATTTCTGGGTTTTACCACTTGGACCGTCTTGAAGACTGTTCTTTAATTCCATTTATTTATTTTGTGAGAATTAATTTTAGGAAATTAAAAGTGTCCACTTTCTGTGATTAATGGAATTTTCATCTTTTAGGGCAAACCCAATCCTATTTGCTGTGACCAACGCACGGCACTACTGCTCTATGTTCCTATATGTAAATGCTTAGGAAATCGCACTGTTCAGTAAAATTTTGGATTATCAATTTACACTACAAAAATTTGTATTTTTAATGACAACCTATATAATAACGATTGATATATAAAAAATCTTGTCGTAAAATACTTTTGCGACGTGGATAACAATCAAACAAAGACGTGAACAATCATCGCAAATGTCTTTTACGACGGGTTAACGACGAGATTTTCCATTAACGACGACGAGATTTTATGACGGGTTCGCGACAGGAAATCACGTCGTTAATCAATGATTATTGGTCTTTAGCGACGGAATTTCCCGTCGTTAATGATACAGTTTCTTGTAGTGTTACTTTATCCGTTTCTTTTTAATTGTCGCTTTAACTAACTTTCTCTATTCCTTTTTAATTGTCGCTTTTGAATTATAGATATAACTTTTACGTGGTCGAAATTATACAAATGTGCACAGAAATAATATTTTCAAGAGGAATTTATAAGAAATAATGTTTTTAAGAGAATCCTAACTAATGATTTCAGTTAAATATTTCTTTAGACAAGGGGATATTCACTTAAAAGCCAAAAAAAAAAGAAGGGGGATATGCACTTTCTAAATTATTGTGTTTTTTCAAAAGCGACAAATAAAAAGGAACGAAGATAGTTTACGAAGTAGTTAGTTTTTACTCTATCGGTTCCTAAATACCTATGGCTATCTCAATAATTTAGGGTTGATATTATTTCTCCTAAATTTCCTTAGACATACCCAAATTCCAAACTAGTTTTTCTTTGTCTGATAAGGAGGAAAAATGGTTTCCCTTCCTTTTAAATGAAATTAAAAAGTTTTTTCATCTTTGAGTAAATTATGGGAAATTGTTTTCTATCCTTGCCAAACCAAATTACTTAAAAGCCAGACTAAATAACATTGACAATGAAAAATTATTTTTGATGAAATCATTTTACACCAAACCAAACACTCCGAAATAATGAACAATGATTCATGAGTAGCAGCAGAGTTGGCATGTTTGTCCAGTAATGGTGAAAGGTATCATCTATATTTTTAATAATATATAATTAAAATTGATAATTTTAAGAGGATCAGATAAATTAGTTATTAACAAGAACCAATCATGTCAGTTAATCTAAAGATTAGAAACTAATTAATGAATTATAGTTAGCTAATCTTGCAGAAGTTGTGCACATGATCATGCAGAAATAAGATTTCTTTGATCCAAAGTCAGGGGAGGGAATATTACATCCACGTGAATAATTTCATAAATTAAACTCTCTCTCTCTATATATATATATATATTATATATATATATATATATATATATATATATAATATATATATATATATATATATATATATATATATATATATATATATTATCTGTTCATGTTAATTATGTTTAATTTGACTGTCGATCAGTTTATGAATTGACTCATAAAATAATAATGGCTTTACATATCACTTAAGAGGGATAAATTGAAATGGAATTATGGTATAACATTTATTTTAAGGAGTTATGGATTCAAAACGTCATTTAAAACATATTCATGTGAGATCTTGTTCGTTCATCTCAATATGTAATTTAACAATTTCAACTCTTTATATTTTCTTAATATAAATATTTAAATATTGAGTTGAAACGGGTTACAACAACAACAACAATAACAAAGTCTTAGTCCCGATATGATTTGGGATCGGCTAACATGAAACGGATTAAAAAGTCAAAATATGACTAATAGTTTTTTAAGAGGTGAGTAAGAGTTAGAATGGAGTTAAAAACGTCTTGATATGAGATTTCGTTGTTAAAATGACCAACCATAATACATTGGAAAGGAATGAAATCCACAATCCATTTCCGCTTCAACTGGCCGGGTCGAAAACATATAAGATATTTTTTTAAAGGAAACGTTATGCGTGAATTATTTGTTTTTTATTTTTTATTTTGGACATACGCTTAATATTGTATAAATAAAAACGGTTCACAAATACAACAACGAGCTTACATAACACACTAAAAACAAACTACTTAACGCTTAATAGATAGCCAGATCTTCTCCGTTGACCCCCTAGTTGTTGACTTGATATGTGAAAATTGTTGTAAATCAAATTACGGAGTACTACAAATCCCATCGTGTCACAAGATGAGCTACGGTATTCTTGCACACAACAATTAAAATAAAGTACAGATGAACATTGGGCCTTCAATTACAAAGACTTCAAGAAAAAGATCAATTCATAGGCTCATAACGTGGTTGAGCCGGTCTAATGTACTACCTCCGTTTCAGAAAGTTCTTTACAGTTACTATTTGCACGGACTCCAATGCAATATTTAACTACTATTATATCCAATTTTCTATGTGAAAAAAATATAAAAAGTTGATATTCTGAAAATACATAATGAGACCAATCTAACAAGATATTACATGTAAAGTTTTGATGTATATAATAGTGAGAATTTACGGTCAAAGTTTTCATATTTTGGACACATATTCCTAAGCGTAAAGAACTTTCAGAAACGGAGGAAGTATATCATTGGACAGTACCACCCAAAAAAGGACTCGCTAGGTTTTAGCCCATTTTAAGGAAAAATGATTAGTCGAGTAGTTGTATAGGACCATAATGATTAGTTTCCTACTTCGTTTACAACTAATGAATGCATGATAAGAATTAGGAAGAAACCATTATATATGAACATATTGTTTTCACTACACACATGCACTTATATTACCAAACAATGTCCTGGGTAATGGAAAAGATTCCACATTTCAACCAAAAAGGTTGAAAGTTCAATCCCAATTATTACTTCATCACTTTCAAACTGTCTAACTTGCTAACTCGGATCAGGTTAATCCATGCTGGATTCAGATCCTATAGGACACTTCGTCTTATCTTCAAAATAAATAAATAAACAAGTAATTGAACTTATATTGCTTATAATTTTACCTTTGATTTGGTACATGTAACTCTAAGGTGTGCTTGAAAATAAGATAATTTTTTGTGCTTTACAAGGGTATAAAATATTAAAAATTGACATTACTTTAAAAAATATTTTTCCTAAAAAAATAAAATAAAATTGCGGCAAAAATAGATGTCGACCCTGCATCATATCGCGTAAGCATAATATCCTTTATGGCTCTATTTCCCAAATAAATTGTGCCATATTTTTCAAACAAGTTGTTGTGGTCATGTTTGATGGAGTAATTTCTAAAATTACACTCTCCCAAGCCAAAAAAAAATCAAAGAAAGCCAAAATAAGTGGCTAATTAATTGATACATGCAACTATATGATACAAGTTGATATAATTGTATCTTAGTTAATGGGTTAGTGGCATAGTGCCGCAATTTTGTCCTCCCTATAAAATGCAAATTGCTATTTCTATATAACTTTTGCGAGTTAAATGCGTCAACTTGTTGAAATCCAAGGAGTAACAATTGCCTTAAAAACTCTTAATTATTGCCTTAAAAACTCTTAATTAGTGGTTTTTAGAGCTAGATAAAGAGTCCAATTTACTCAATGTGGTTTACCTAGTATAGTAGCTAGCATACACTTGACGTCATTCTCGAATTTAATTAATGCTAGATTATAGATTTATAGACCATAGAGTAGTAACTACTCCGTAATAAATAATATAATCACGATTATGAGTATATACTATGAATACTTTGTGATAAATTATACTCCGTAATGAACACTTGTATAGTTGTATTACTTACCATTCTAGTACATACATAATTGATGTCAAGTTGTCAACTATAAAGATGATTGAATGGAGGCTTTGTTCTCTTGTTGGGTCTGGTTTGGTCTGTTCTGAATCAATGTTATCAAAATTGTGATTCTACTTTGAATCGGAAGGAACTCTTAGAATCGAATCGTTACGATTCTACGAACAAATATAATCAAGAGTTGATTCATAAATTTCATTTAAAGTGCTTATATTATAGGGAGAAACTTAATAATTGAAATATTTAGTTGTTTAATAGTTAAATAAGTAATCATTAACAATATTTTTCTATTAATTACTTTCTCGGCATGATTCAAATTTACGAGGTTTTCGCTAGTCGAGAAAAAAATAGTAGAATCGTAATCAAATCGTAAGACATTTAAGATTATACGATTTGAATAGCGGTTTAATAACCATGGTCTGAATGTTTTCAGTGAGTATTTTTATCTTTTTCTCCGTTTAATTTGGTCTGATTTTTTCTTCTCTCTTTTGATTTTAAGAAGAATAAATAATAAACAATAAGAATAAGAATAAGAATAAGGTGAACAGAACAGAGTTTCAATAATCGAAATTAAGGGTTTTAGCTAGATATTTGTATCAAATCAAGGAGTTTTTTTTTTATACCAAGTGGACTTATGAATTGAGTCAAGAGTATGAGAATGTGAGATTGATGTTAGAATCAAAGTCATATAATGGTCTTCAAGGCTGGCAATCAACTTGGGAACTTCCCTTCTTCACATGCCTCACTCACTCTAACACACACACATAATCCTTAAGTACATGTAAACTACACTACACAATATAATATTACTATTTATAGAATACAATTTAAAAATAGTTTACGACTCCCTAATTAGTGATGTATGATGATGTCATGCACTTCAATTAAGGAAGCAATTAACTTGAACTCTACTCCCAACTTGTTGTATTAGTACAATATTTAAGGCCCAATTTTTAATTTTTAATTGTCAAATTTTATTTTATTTTTAAAAATAAAATAAATTTTATAGTACTATAAATATATAGGATTACAATATAATTTAATTGATCAGTAATTCAGTATGCATCAGTCCTTGCTTGCTGGGGGGGACTATAAATATTTGTTGTTTTATGACGTCATTGTGAGGTATTTTGTAGATTAAATTAACCACATTATCACAATTTATTAATCTTAGGTCCCTTGTAAAACATTTGTGTCAGTTCATGCTTTTATTTTATTTTCTGTACTATACTAATTTTTATTTTATTTTTTAAAATAAATAAATTATTCATTCTACCTAGCAAAAAGGGCAAACCAGTTTTTTCCCTAGTTGTCAGAGAGTAAATGTTTGGTTATTTAACAAATTTGAGAGCTGCCAAAAATTAAAAGGTTTTTTCCTCTTGTCAAATATTTCATTTATGTTCTTCCATGTCCCTCCTCATGAGGTTTTTGTAGGTGTTGCTACACCTAGTTTAATTGTGTAATTTTATTTTAGGTGGGGAATTGCCCCTTTTTTGTACCAAAGAAACCCTTTATTATTAGCATATTAATCGAAAATCACATAAAGACGTGGAATTATCTAGTATAGAAGAGTCGGGCATTGGCGAGAAACCAGACCCACCTTGGAAGTGCTGGAGCTTTTCAAGCGATCTACACCATAAGGGCAATGGAGAAAAAGATGGGAGTCATCTTCGGTGTGGTGAGAACGAAATTGACATTGGAGGGGACTCCTACATGACTTCTAAACAATCTTTCCTTGGAAGGAAGAGCATCATTGCAAATTTTCCATATAGTTTTTTATTTTATTTTTGGAATGACATTTAACTTCCAAATCCAACTAAAGCAGACCTTGTCATCCAGGGCTAAAGAAAACCCTTGAATTAAGCAGGCTGCTGATTTAGCGGTGAAAGTGTCACTTGGAATCAGTACCCCAAAATGATTTATCTGGGATCTCGTTTCTACGAATCAGGATTGATAATATTTTGGCAACTAAACAACTATGTAAAACCTTCCCAAGCTTAGCCTCATCCCATTGTTTATTAAAGTTGATGAAATCTGTCACTTTTTGGCTAAGAATAGGCGAAAGGTTGTTCACCAAATCTGCTATTGGAGATGAGAAAGCCCAATTGCTTTTTCCAGAAGTCTATGCTCTTACCACCCCTACTAGCCAACGAATTCCTTAAACATTGATTGTAGCTTCATTAAATTGAGCCATTGCAAAGAAAAGGAACATATTCAATAAAACAAACATGTTTGAGGTACTTTTCTTTACCAATTGGACCCAACGATTTTCCGAGTTAGTAAAAAGTATTCACAAACGCTTAAATTGCATGGCCTTGTTATTTACTTCAGCATTCCTAAACCCTATTATGGTATTTCAATTCGAGTATGATTGTAAAAAAAAATAAAAAAAATGACGTACTATAAAATAGACCGTGATGAGCAATGCATATGGGCCATATGCCCTTATTTGATATTCGAATTTGGTCTTAATATAGTCCTCTCTTACAAGAGATGGGCCTGGGCCACTTATCTTGAGTACATAAGCTAACCCAATAGAAGTGCTGCAATAACCTCTCTCGGATGGGCCTTGTATGGTACAAAAATTATAACTTGTACTTCGTAAGTTACAATCAGTTGTATATTAAAAGTTGCTTTTAAGACGAGCCTCTAGACAACTTACTATGTGCTTTAGATTACCAATAACGTCTCGACTTTAGGTCTCAGGTTCAAATTAGTTTGTCCGGTTTGTTATTTATATTTTCCTCATGGCTCATTCACATCAAAAAAGAACTTTGCGCCCTGAACATCTTCACCAAATGTTTTGATCTATCTACTATGGTGATACATATGTTCATCCAACGATATACTTCCTCCATTTTTTTTAATTGCACCATCTTAGGGCTCGTTCGGTATCACTAGCAGTTTCCAGTTTTTTGGTTTTGAAAGTCGTATGATTTAGATTGAATCATTAACCAAAAAATAGTCATACCTATAGTAATTAAGTTGATTTTGAAAACTGACTACATAAAATTGGAAACTACTTTTTGTGGTTTTCATATTTCGGTTTTTAGTTTTGTAAAAAACAGAAAACTGAAAACAAAAAATGGTACCGAACAGGCCCTTAGGTTTTAGCACTATTCACATATTCTTGTATAGTTATTTTTTGTGATTTATATGTAAAGAAAAGTATATTCATGTGGGATCTTGTTAGATTCGTCTCGAAATATACTTTCAAATTATCAAATTTTTATAATTTTTTCAAATATATAATAAGAGATATTAATGGTTAAAATAGTGCATTGAAAAGCGTAAAATCTAAGATAGTGCAATTAAAAAAAATGGAGGAAGTACTTGCTTCACACCAAAAGAAAACACAAAAACAAAAAAACAATGTAATTGCTTAATGAAATGGAAATGGTATAGGTCCAACTTGTCCAAGAAATTGGTTAGGCCTCATTGATTCACATCAATATTTGTGGTAGGCTTAGCCCACAAAAGATGATAGGTTCGATTGATTATCCACCTCTTTAGACATTTGTTTAGTTGGGCCATTTAGGAGTGGGTAATGGATGGATAATGATAGTGATATTGATACAAATGACTTTCCCAACATATATATGTTTCTGGGCTACCTTCCATTGCTGTGGGCTTTCCGAGTAAATAAGAACAGTAAAAGATGACCCGAATTGCCCCAATCCGACAAAAAACGAAGTGACCTTGCATTTCTGTACACATTATTAACATTCGGGTACAATAACCCTACACAAAAAATATTATTCAACAAGACCCTAACTAGTTAGAGACAAGCGTAACTTGATTCGAGAGCTCAGGTACTTGCGGCTACCTTCCACCAAATTTTAAAGACGTGAAACAATATATTTCATTAGAGTGAAGTCATACAACAAATACAAACAAAATCTTCCCTTTACAAGAACAAATATAAGGTATTGAAACAAATTTCTTCTTCGAATCATCATATGGTGAATATTCTCAAAAACATGCTCTAGAATCATGACATTTATGTAGCCATCCATAAAACATGGGACATATATTATCATAGAAATTATTTTTTGACGTCAACACATCTTTAAATGGAACAAAATATCCCTTAGTTAACGGCTTAACGCTACACTTCATGTTTCAAATTATCATATAAATTAGTTGATTTCCATTCTAGAAATACTAACACTTACCCATGAGACTAATTACACAAAACAAACTCACTAAACTATAAAATACCTATAATTTATACACATAGGTTGTATCAAAGGTTAAATTTATGTTCATCTACTTCCTAAAACGATTAAAGAACAATCAATTAATCAATACTAACCCGTCTGTTACATGCCTAATTCGGCAATTCATCCGTCATTGCATAAGTAATTCCAACGTACAATAAATCTTAATAATAAATTCACACCTTGTATCTCAACCGAGTGTAATTATAATAATGCTACGAATAAGATATAAAGAAGAAATTGAATAAAAAAATAATTCTAATTATACACGCACACCAATCTAACAACCGATTGTGTAATAAAAATTGTCGCAATTATGTATTTTGAAATGGTCCGAAAAAGAACATTGTAGAGATAATTAAGGGAGCAATTTACAGTTTTACACTAATCATCCTCTCAAAAAAGAACAGTAATTGGGCGGATTACTCGAGTAAAACATTGTCTATCACAAGTACAACGATGAAGTGATAGAACGAGAGATCACTCTGCATCATTTCAGTCCATATAACTGTATCTATGGTGCTCATTTAATTGCACCTTTCTCTCTCCTCTGTCTCTCTCCTCCGCGTCTTCTCCGGTAAGCTTTTCTCCCACCACAACACTCTTATTCATACATTTCTTTAGTTGGGTGTTGTTTAATTTATTAATTATACTCAATTTTGTTTCTGGGTTTTTCAATTTTTGTGTGTTTGTGTAGGGAATTGAATTCAATGGCTTGTTCAATGCTGAATGGTGTTGATAAACTCGCCTTAATCAGTGGGAAAACCCCAAATAGGTTGAGGTTTTCTGGGTCAGATTTCACTGGGAGTTACAAACTACCCAGATTGAATTTACCCCCAAATTCCAGGAATTTAAGGGCTAAAACCCTAACCACCGTAACAAAATGCACTCTCTCAGCATCTGAAAGGCCTGCTTCACAACCCAGATTCATCCAAAACAAACAGGAGGCATTTTGGTTTTACAGGTTCTTGTCAATTGTGTATGATAACATCATTAACCCAGGTCATTGGACTGAGGATATGAGAGATGATGCATTGGAACCTGCAGATTTGAATAACAGGAACATGCTTGTGGTTGATGTTGGGGGTGGAACTGGGTTTACTACATTGGGTATTATTAAGCATGTTGATCCTAAAAATGTCACTATTTTGGATCAATCACCCCATCAGTTGGCAAAGGCGAAAGCGAAAAAGCCTTTGAAGGAGTGTAGGATTATTGAGGGGGATGCTGAGGATCTCCCTTTTCCTACTGATTATGCTGATAGATATGTTTCTGCTGGAAGGTATATGTTAGCTTGAATTTTTCTGAGTTTATTGTGATTTATGATTTGGTTCTGAGTTTTGTTGTTTGTGTAGTTTGGTTGTGGAATTGAATTGTCTTTTGATTGGTAGTTGGGTTAGTTTATTGTTGGTTGTAGTGTTATTTTTATCCATGTGTGGTATGATGATATTATGTTCTATATAAATTAATTTTCATGTGACATTGTGACCTAGAAAGCTTGCTCATTGTTGTGAAGATGACTGATTTAAGCCTCGTAAATGGTAATCTTACTTGAACCTGTAAAAAGAAGCAATCAAAGAGATAGAAATTTCACCATTGAGTAGTTTTGAGTCGATACCCTGAATAAATTTTTGCAGAGGTGCTGAGCCAGTATATTCCTGCAGATCAGATCATGAGTGCATAAGTTTGAAAATGAACTTTCAGTTATCCTGAACTTGTTAGTTGTTACAAGTGTAATTTCATTTCTGTTTTTAACCATGAATTGTGTATGATAGTGATACACACAGTCTTGTATAATTTGGATGCATTACAAATTTTCCATAAGAAAAGTGCAGTGACATGATATGCAGAAATTAAGGATGTGGAGGCGCTTAAAAGGCTTTGTGCATGTATTTTGCTTTTGGAAATCATCTTTTGTTTGTTTTAACTATGAATCTCTAAGGTACGCACATATAAGGTGGGTTTAAAATATGTCTTTATGAGCGGGTAGGAAGTTTCCATTAGAATTATGCATTGGCAATACATGTTTTGCTCAAGAGGTTGTATGCCTTCATTGTCACTTTTGCATATCACATTTGCTGTCCAAGGAACATATGAGGTGGGTTTGTTGAGATGGGTCTGTTTAACATTAGTTAATTTGAAGGACCTTTTAAAGTCCAAACATTGGGTAAAGGTCCCAATTCACAACAAAAAATCAATTTTATGTCCCATCTCACAACAAGTTTTTTTATAAGGTCCTTTGTCACAATTTTTGGACTTTAAAAGTTCCTTTTTGATAAAAAATCCTAATTTGAATGATGATGATGTTTGATTGATCTCAGTATTGAGTACTGGCCTGATCCGCAAAGAGGCATAAGGGAAGCATACAGGGTGCTAAAATTGGGAGGGAAAGCATGCTTGATCGGACCTGTTTATCCAACATTTTGGCTGTCTCGCTTCTTTGCGGATGTGTGGATGCTCTTCCCAAAGGAGGAAGAGTATATCGAATGGTTTCAGAAAGCAGGTTTTAAGGATGTTCAACTAAAAAGGATTGGCCCTAAGTGGTACCGTGGAGTTAGGCGCCATGGACTCATTATGGGGTGTTCTGTAACAGGTGTCAAACCTGCCTCTGGAGATTCTCCCTTGCAGGTAACTTGTCTTTCTATTCATTTACTTCGTACTTCATATATGATATAGATTGAGCTGGAGTAAAAGGATGCTCGTCTCTTTCAATTTTTGTTTTGAACTTTGGTTTGTCTCTTTTTTCCCTATTTATCATCTGTTAGACTTTTGACTATAAGAAATGTCCATTTAGTTTCCTGTCATAGATTGTTTGTGCAAAGATATGCAGCTACTCTCTTCATAGAATCAGACTATGACATTGCTTAATAAGTCATAAGTGTATGATGAATGTTCACGGAGGTATACTTGTGCGATTTGATGTTGGCAAGACGATGAACCCATTGGTCTATTTCCATGTGATTTTTACCTTTAGGCTTCGTTTGGTTTGATGTAAAACTTTTTCAGTGCAAACTGATTTTCCAAGGGTTAATACAAGTCCAAACTAGTTTTTCTTCGTTTAGTTCCTTAAAAGAAAACAAGAGAAAATGGTGGAAGATTGAGGGGAAGAAGGGAGAGGGAGGTAAGGTGGAAAATGTGATTTCCCTCCCTTTCAAATGCAATTTTTTTTCCAACTTTCATTGAGTTATGGAAAATTGTTTTCCATTCTTTGCCAAACCAAGCAACGTAAAATGATTGAAAATGGTAAAATCGTTTTCCATGAAAACGCTTTACTCCCTACCAAACGGAGCCTTAAATTTCCAAGTCATAATTTAAGGGGAAATTCACTCGTAGACTAGAGTTTTCTAGTACGGAAAATATTTTGTGTTTCTGATGTTAACCCATTTGATCATATGCGAATAGGAGGAATGTTAGGCATCTATCTGGGAGGGAGCATAAACATTTTTTTTTAGCCATAAAAGAAAGCCAACTCTCTTCCTGGTGGTATAAACTTGGTCACCACCATATATACCGCCACGACCCACTTTTATGCCACCGCGAAAGAGTGTTTTTCTAGCAAAAATTAAGTACTTATATTCAAGTTTGGTGCATGCCTTTCCATTAGAGTACTATTATGCAATCACTCTACACATGATGATTGCAAAGTTTCAATGTGTTGATTCTGGTTCTACATACGATGATTGCAAAGTTTCAATGTCTTGATTCTGATTTGACATTTATGTGAATGCAGCTTGGTCCAAAGGTCGAGGATGTCCAAAAACCGGTGCACCCACTTGTGTTTCTCTACCGTTTCCTCCTAGGGGCTCTGGCGTCGACATACTACGTACTGGTTCCAATTTACATGTGGATCAAAGACAAAATTTTTCCAAAGGGAATGCCATTGTAAGGTATGAAAGCAAGGGCTCAAACATGAAGAGTTGTTCGTGGACGAGGTTGATTTTCACATCTACAAGGTTGATTGTAATAATTATGTAGAACCTGGGTTGGTACTTTGTAGTTATGTAATTAGAGGATTTTAAAACCATTTGAGAAGTCTCATCACATTTCGGAATAGTTAGCTTGAAAGACTATGCACTTAATTCATGTTACAACTGTTGTTTCAGTTCTTCTGTCTAGTATTAGAGCAGCAGTTCAAGTTTGCATTTGTACCGACAGTAAAGAGGAACACAAACTTTCATGGCCATGGCTTGGCAATGGAAAGGTTTTTTGTTTCCTGAAACAGAAGGTCACAAATGACAAACGGCTTGGCCTACGTCATAAAGATGGATGTAGGCTGGGTCGGGCTGTCCGGGCACGAAAAAGCACGGCCCGACACGAGCACAAAAAAAGCATGGTATGACACGAGCACGAAGTCATGAGCTGCATTTTTTGAAAAAATCACGACAAGGCACGGCATGGCTCAACAAAGCATGCTAAATTTAGTAAAATTAGGCTTAGATACGATGGGTCGAGCCTTAGCCCTATTTGAATTTTTTGGCCCGATACTATGCAAAATGGGCTTGGTATGGGTCATACCTGTTTAAGTCAGGTCCATGGCCCATGGGCTCGCCCCCACAACCATTTTTAGCCTGCGATGGTCCTTCATATTTGCCAATATTAAACTTGTGCCACCTTGTTTTGTAGTTGACCGAAATTTACTGTCACAATTTACAAATGGCAAATAGGGGCGAGGATTCGAACCTGAAACCTATTGTACATGCTTTCAGTTTTAACCAATAGATCAAGACCTTAATACAATAGGGTTTTCTCACTTATCCCAAAACTTGTGCATTCTCAATTCTCATTTAGATTCTTAACGATCTTGGGAAAACTGCTTAGGAATAATAATATTTTTATTACATCGAACTCTTCTTTTAACTCTCGAAGTTTATGTCATCTATCTCCTTTCCTAATAATCGCTTTGTTCGTGTTAATAAAATGAATAGGAAGAGGAAAACAGTTCTCCATTACAAGGACATTGATGAAAGTTTAGGGTAAAGTGATGGAGAAAAAAGTTTGCTTTACAAGGAACAAAAGACTCTTTTCCGCCAATAATTTTCGAACATAAAAAAATGGCGATAATGGGTACAAGTTATCTTTAACCACCGTTATTAAATCAAATATTTGTATAACATCTAATCACCACAATGCTCACTGTACACCCTGTTTTAAAATGAACAATTAGTTCAAAAATAAAACATATTGTTTATACCCAAAGAACATATTGTAAATGAACATATAGTTAAAATCCAAAGAACATATATTAAAATATTCCACTCTCCATTTTCATTAGGTGCTCAATAAATGTTAATTAGTGATCACTGTGCACCTGATGTATAATCCAAATTGTGCATTCTAATGGCAAAAGAGAAGGATCCTCATGTAAGTAAAAACACAACTCATCGATCCAGAGGTTAACTAGGATCTCTCTGGTTCATTACCAAATATCCGCTTTTAAGTTCAAAGCCATTAAAGTTCAAAGAACTAATGCTTACCAATGATACTTGACATATCCAATGACCTAAAAGATGTTCTACTTCTCAACAGACTTTAAAATCCACCTAAAAAAACATGCTAAACATTTTGAACCAAAGTAGACTATCAAAAGTCAAATGTGCTGAGTCAACTCACAAATGAACATGGACATAATGTTTAACTTCTGCAGCAAAAAAAACTACCTTGATGCAGCATCAGGATTCAGGGCTAGCATCTCCATAGGCCACCAGACCTTTCTGCCCGACAACAGGTGAGCTTGAAGTTGACTTAATAGGAGATGTCGAGCCTCTCTTTCGGTGTTTAAGTGAACCAGCTTCGGGCGAGCTTGACCGAGATGAGCCGCGTCTCCTTGACCTTGACCTTGACCTTGACCTTGATCTTGCTTTTGCTGGAGAACGTGCACGGGGGCCAAGACGGGACCGTAGCTTATCACTGATTTCTGGGCGTGTCTCCCTTCTTGGACTAGACCCACGAACTGGACTCCGGCTCTGATCCCGATCCCGCCTTGGACTGGAACCACGAACTGGACTCCGGCTCTGATCCCGATCCCGCCTTGGACTGGAACCACGAACTGGACTTCGGCTGCGACCACGCCTGGGTCCACGTCTATCACTTGGACTGTGGGAGAGACTTCGGCTCCTCCTGAATCAAAATGCCATTATCAACATTGCCCAAATCAGTCTTCAAGACATAAAAAAAACAGACAAAGTCTAACTAAAAACAGAAACAAGCCCTAGTTTTCGTCATTTGGATTCATTTAAAGCTATGTTACTCGGACTTGGGTGCTTGAAGATGCAAATATCGAGCATCTGACACCAATATTTGAGGTAAAACGAACAGTCCGAAGAACATATGTAACCATCCTACTGACCAAAAGAAGGCTCTGTGTGTTCGACTTATTTTGACTTATTTCAGACAAAATAAGTTCAGATAAGTTTAGATAAGCTCATTTAAGTTCAGATAATATAATTATTTTCCAAACATTTTAACACACAAATAAGTTTTTTCAGATAAAATAAGTTCGGATAAGTTAATATAAGTTCAGACAAAATAAGTTGAATAGAACGGAGCCTAAATTGAGAATTGGCGAGAAAGAGAACCTAGGGGATCTTCTCCTTGGAGGGCTTCTATATCGGCGGCGAGGTGACCGATCTGAATAGCCTCTGTAGCCCAAATTCCTGTTGGACCTGTTCAGACAAAGAAAAGTTAATTATGAGGAAGTCTTACTCTCCTTTTAAGTTAAAAGCAAAATACCAACATACTTACCTATCACGATTCCTGTCATAATAATTCCTACCACCACCACCGTAGTTGAATGGCCTCTGAGGTGAGCGTTCTGGAGAAGGGGTCCTGTATCGGCGTGCAAAGGCGAATTTCTCAGTGAATCCTCGTCCCTTTCTAACACGCGTAGGTTCACCATTTTGAGAGGTAGTTTTAGACATTTCTTGATCCCGAGCAGGAGGAGGAGGCAGAACAAGCTCCTCAGCAGGAACTGTATCCTCATGATGTGGTTTGGGACTCCCCTCATGCTCTTTAACGGGGCTTAAACTAGTGTCTCTCCTTGGGCTAGTTTCTCGACTTTTCTTTGGACTAGGAGACCGGCCCCTGGAAAAAGAAATCCAATTACTTATTAATTATAAACCATTTCATAAAAAAATTGGAATCTTAATCCCCGTTTGACTATTCATGTATATCTAAGGGCAATAGCAATAGTGCAAACCTCATCATGGTTCATTTCTATGCCAAATCATCATTTTACAAACCCCATTTTCAACAAACCTTGTGCTAACAATAGACAAACCTATTTAAAAATTTATGTATGGGCCTATCCCTTCAACTCACATAAATATAAAATATTTGAAAATTTTTACTTTATTAGATGCAATGAGGTTTGTTTTTAGTAACCTCTCTTGAAAAAGCTTAGGCTAGCAATAGTAAGGTTTGTATACAAACCTCAAAAACATGAAACAAACCTCATGAAAAACCTCTTATTGCTATTACCCTAAGGATAACCCTACAACAATTTTCCAAAGAAAGGAAAGCTATCCAACAAGTAGGTTATTCAGAGACATACCTAAGTTTCTCTCTGCCTTTGTCAGAAAATGACTCCTTAACTTTCTCAGACTTTGTTTCCCTGCCATTTGCACCATTTGAATTACGTTCAGTCAATCGCGACAATTCACCCTCCACCTCTGGTCGGTTGATCACAACTATCTGCACACAAGCCTTCGGTTGCTGCTCCTCAGTAGGTACAGATGATTTCTTCTTCGACTCTGGAACATCAACACACCATATAAGTGAAAGAATAAAATATTATTATTTCACTTACATACAGGAGTATGATCTACCTTCCTCTTAACATAAAAAGAAAAATGCAAAACTTCAAATCATATACATAACATGACCAATGACAAGAAACAGAAATGCAAAAAGTGGAGCTATATCTAAGCAGCATATGGATTATGAAAAATCTTACTTGAAGAAGTACGATGTCTAGACTTTTCTTCCTCAGAGCCACTTTTGCTGCTTGTTGTTTCACTGTCACTGGCACTTGAGCTTTCAGGACTCCTGGAAACAGAAACGGAAAGTAGAGCATCATTATGCAAGATAAGTAGATAACTACTCCCTCCGTCCCCTTTTTATTCTTTACATTTGGTATCATGCACGCGATTCAACAAATAATTAACGTGGATAAAGATTCTGTTTTTGTTTAACTTAAATAATGCAAATTACGTTTATGAATAATATTTTCACTTTTATCAAAAATTTGGCATTGGAAAAATGAGAAAGATTTAATGTTCCAATGGGGAAGTGTGAGAGATTTAATGGTTAAAATGACCCAATGAATTTGATTGGTTGAAATAATCATTTGACACGATTTTATGCAGAATATTAGGGACTTTTATGCTACAATATAAAAGGAAAGATTCTAAGTGTAAAGATTAAAATGGGACACTAGAAACGGAAAGCGTAAAGATTAAACTGGGACGGAGGGAGTAACAAAAAACATGACGAAAGACGGCTTATATACACACCTTTTAGACTTGTGCCCAGATTTCTTCCTATTACGTCGAATTCTCTTGCTACTCCCCCTACTCCTTTTCCGTACTCGCTTAGGTATTTTAGTTGATCTCTTTCTCTTCCGACGCCTTCCATCACTGGAAGAACTGGAGTCAGATAAGGAGGCATCTGACTCTGAACCAGAAGAATCAGAGTCTGAACTGTAGGAATCAGAATCTGAATCAGATTGATCTGATGAGCTACTATATGAGTCAGATGAAGAATACTTCCTCTTCTTTCTCCTCCTATCTTTGGGAGATCTCTTACGCCGTCCTCTAGCTTTGCCATCTGAGCTATCGTCAGAACTTGGAAGTTTTTTCAATTTTTTTACTTTCCCTAAAAGAGATGTTCATAAGCAGTGCCAAGTCAAGCAAAAGTAGATAAAATAAGCAGCAGCATAACAAATGGATCCCGTATTAACATATTTCTAATCTCACCTTTCTCTAGCTTTACGGCAGATTCATTATTACCAGAAGAAACTTCGCCACAATCAACTATTTTAACTTGTTCAGTAGGTCGTCCCTCTGAAGTTCCAAACTGTTCCATTTTCTTCACAACCTCCATTCCTTCCACAACCTTTCCAAAGACAACATGCTTCCTGCCATATGATAGGTCAAACATCCATCATTTCCAGTGTAGGTGCACACATCACATGACATATGACCACAATCATCATAAAGTTTGAGGAAAAAGAGTAAAGATTGACATGTACCCATCAAGATGAGGTGTACGCTTGAAGATTATAAAAAACTGGGATCCATTGGTATCACGACCACAATTTGCCATAGAGAGAAGTCCAGCTTCTTTATGCTCCAATTTAAAATTCTCATCTGTACAAAAGAGAAGACAAAAAAAAATTCATACAACCAACACCAAAGGAAACCACCAATATCAGGCAACTGTATGATTGAATCGTACCTGCAAACTTGCCGCCGTAGATACTTTCTCCACCAGTGCCTGCAAAGCAGTAAAATTTTGTTCCTTACATCTGGGCATAAACGTATAAGTTAAACAGAAATCTGAATCAATCTAATACCAAAGAAAAGGGATCAATAAGGAATAAACAATACCATCTCCCTTGGAAAAATCACCCCCCTGTTCAATAAGCAAAATGGTCAGAGTGCCATTGGTATATGTTATTTCAAGTATAATGCAGAAACAATTAGCAACCAACAATATGAAAGGGGAAAGACAACAACTCGGATATAAATTACAGGAATGGATGTGAAACATTAAAATAAACAGGCCTTATGCAGTAACTATTAAAGCAACATTCCCCACTGATGAAAAAATTTCAAAAGTCCAGATTAAAGGAAGAATTTTAAATCCTCTGTTCTCATCCCTTAACTCGGAGAATATACACTTACCAAACAAGAAAAAAGGAGGGCAGAATTAGGATCGTAAACAAGAATATACATGCCTTGTTCAGAGTTGACAAGGATAACACAGTGGAAATCATCCTACCGAAACAAAGAACTTAATATCTTGCAAGTACCAGACAGCTCATGGAATGGAATTCTTAAGCACTATCATAACCATTTGTATTTATTGAGAGCATAAGCAGTGGAAAAACCAGCCATTTCAAAAATCCCAGCTCCAATATCCAATTAATGTATCTACTATTCTCAAGAGAGAATCAACAAATCACACCGTCACAATTAGTAAAAAAACAGAAACCAGAACTGAAGTTAAATTTCCGAGACAATTCAACAGATTTCATGAAGAGGAAGGCAACATCAAACAGCTACAAAGACATGAAGCTTCGGAGTAGTTTAAAAGTATGAATTCCAGATAGAAACATAGATAAAAATTGCAAAACGAAAGATAACTCTCTCTTATGCAGATAAACTCTTCGAAAGTGCAATATTCAAATAAGATCAGCAACACCACAGCCTCCCCTTCCCAACGGACATATTGAAGGAAAACACAAAGGAAAATTGCAAAAAAATAAAGAGAGTACGAAAGTACTTGGGCCATAAATCCTTGAATTATGCGGTGGAAATTTGATCCCTTGAAGTGTAACGGTTTCCCTGTAGTAGCTCCCACACCTTTTTCACCTGAGACAATAAAAAACATGCTGAGGTCTGTTATCGTTGAATAAAAATAGAAGACAGAATGGACGCTCATAGACAAGGCTCAGTCACGGTTCTTCTATCTTATACTCTTAAGGGAACAGTCTAAATTGCTTTACTTGAAGATTGTGTTTCATTCAAGAGAAGAGATAGAAAAAAAAAATACAAGCACCTATGAATCTATGATAAAGGTTTTAAAAAGAAATAGACCTGTGCAGAGTACCCGGAAGTTTTCTGCAGTTTTAGGAACAACATCTGCAAAAAGCTGCATGGTCAAAGCCAATTGTTAACAAACTGACATATAAGAATATCTTCATGTAGAAAAAGAGAATGCCTATAGCACTAGAAAGTAGAAAAGTGCAATGAAAATAAACAATATAGTTGAATCCGAATTACCTCTATGATAATTTTTTGGACAGGATTCCCACCGATTGATACATCTAAAAACACATGAGGGTTTTTTTTCTTGGCCATATCCCCTCAAACTGTAGAACCTGAAAAGGAAGTTCATTTAGAAATAGACTCAATTCCAACTAGGTCAGATGCTACTATGCTAGTCATCAGCAATCTCCAACTTTTTCAAGATAAGAAAAGCTTCATCCAAAGAAGAAAAAGTATAATCAATTTCTGTGGTCATTTGTAGTAACTTTAAGAGTTTGAAGCTATTAAAAGCAATGAAGCATACATTTCAACAAAATAAAGCTAGTAGCTAATACAGGACATTTCTAACTACCTACATTAACAGCTAATAATCTTCAGCCTCAGCAATTAGTTGCTTGCTTAGTTAGATAGTGCTCCCTATATGCACTGCAGTCAGCAATGGCATTTAAGCAGTGGTAGCATGTCATATCCTTCTACATAAATGTCCAATGGACAGAATAGGGCTTGGTCAAACCAACTAAGGTTTCTAGAAACAAGCATCACACATTCATTTTCTACCATATACAATTTGTTTATACCGTGTTTCAAAAATCCACAAAAGCCATAACTCTGGACTTGCGAGATAAGTCAGATTATACTAAGCATCGCTAGCATCAATTGACGCAAAACCAGGAGCATACGATTACATCAAAGTTGCAAGACTTACAACTCAGTCCTATACCAACATGGTAAAGTAACCAAGATCGTTTCTGTTCCATCGTGCACAAAGAGGAACAAAAGCCACAGCTGAATTACTGAATAGCGATTGACCTTCGACAAAAATCACAATCTAGATTAACTACCAGTCAAACAGGTCTTAATAAAGAGGACAACACATCTCCCAAAAGTTCATGCCATGCCATGGAAAAGCTACAAGTTCATATCATATCAAAGATGGCATCGAAATGTTGACCCAAAATTACAAAGTGAATGCCACCATATATTTCAACCAAAGGCTAGCTGAATTTTGCAGGTAAAAACCGATATACTTGCGGATTAAGAAAGAATCACGGACCCGCGACAGTAAGAATAACAAATATGACTTTATCAACCAGGTTAAAACAATCCCTTCTACAAACTCTCAACAAATAACAAGACTGAAACTCAATGAATAATTCAACACCCACTAAGATGCACCTCAAAAAAAGAACCCTTTTTTTTGCTCTCTATTCTAGTTAATTCTATTAATCCCCCACATTATGATTGTTAACAAAACTATATAAACAAATAACTAGGCTATAAGTAATGAGGAAGAGTTAGCTAAATTTGAGGCAATTATCAAAAAGGTAGAAATGTTTGAAAGATATAACTATATAAGCTATACCCATCAACAAACAACAGCAATAATCCGCAATTTCAGAGTCATTGCCTGAGAAAACCCTAAATCCCTAAAACCCTAAACCCCACCAAGCAAAAATTGAGTTTCAAAAACAAATTCAAGAAGAAGTTATAGAATCGGTAGATAAAAGCATGAATTTCACCCCCAAAATCAGCATTGTTTACCAAACGGAAACAGACGAACAAAATCTTCAACAATTCACGCAAATTATAAGCTTAAAACAACACAAAAGGAATAAAGAACAAATAATTGATTTTAGAGTAGGCGGGAAAGGGGTTACCTTTGATCGGAGAAAGAGTGTTTCGACGATTTCAGGGAAGATGAGGAAATGCGTTGAAAGTGTCGGAAAACATCAACACATAATTGCAGATAGTGAGAGACTGAGGAAGAGGAAGAGGAAGAGAGAGGCTGCCGAGCTCCACTGAATTTAGAGAAAGATTTGCGTAGTACTCGTAATTTCTTTCATTTTTCTATTTCTACTAAATTCTTTTGCAAATTTTCTCTTTGTTAGGGCATTTTTATATTTTTACTCAATTCTTTTGCAAATTTACTTTTTGTTAGGGCATAGATTTTAACCCTTAGGCTAAGATCACTAATAATTCGATATTATATATTTTGGAGTATTTTTATTTTACTTTTTTATTTTTTTTTGACGTTTTATTTTCTTCGTTTTCTCTTTAGTTTCAATGTTTTGATTTTTACGTTTGTCAATACAAATATTTGATACTCCGTAATTAATATATCTAATTGTAAAAGTTGTAAAAAGTTGATATTGTGAAAATGTAAATCAAGATGAATCTTACAAGATCCTACATGCCTATATATTTTAGTTTATGTATAATCGTCAAAGTCGGTTAAAGAAAAATAAATGAATAGTTCAAAAGTCAATACGTTGCAACGTACTAAAAGAGAGTGAAGGAAGTAGCTAGGAAGTATAGCGTATCAATATTATCAACTTAGTCGAGTAAGAAACATCTTTGTACAATTTTTATCTACAAGATTCTAAAACGGTGAGTTGCAATGAATCAATACTCGTTTGAATTAACAAGAATCGCATGATGAATTTTTTTCTAGTATGTAATAACCGGTCTAACTTTTTTTGCACTTGACCTATGAATAGTAAAGTGATTCGAAGGATTATGTCTTTCGGTTCTAAATTAATATCAAGGTTTCCGATTTTGAAATGCAAACTACAAATGGGGAGAATTAAAGTTGCCGATTTGATTACTCGGATTGGGACATTTTAAGTTCCGAGTCATGTCCAAGTCATGTTATATCAAGCCATAAAAAGCTCAGGAGATCTCTAAAGACTGGAAGATATTACCCATATCACCTCGTGTGCCTTAACTATTCTGTTGTAGTTTGCATTTTATTCTACTCGTACTACATACCTACAATATTAAAGCTAAATGACAATAATTTTATTCTACTCGTACTATATACCTACAATTTATTCGTCTAAATATTCCATCAAATTTTTACTTAAGTGGGATGACCCCAAATTTTTCATTTGTATTTCAAATATTTTTGATGTTTAGCTAAATTTATACATGAATAGTTTTGCGGTTTTGCTTTTGCCTCATAGTAGACCAGATCAAAAGACATGTCGAGTTAGGTCGGATTCAATCCGGACATCGACTAAAATTTAGCTCATTAGGTCCGGTCGGGCCGAGCTAAACTTCAGGCCGAATTTTCTATCCGAAACTCGTTATTTCGGGCAAAAAATAGCATTCGGATAATTTCAAAATCGGATCAATTTATAAAACTAAAATTTTAAATTTGAGTTGACCAAACCCCATCAATTTTTTTTATAATCGGCTTGGACCAGTTCGGGCACAAAACAAACATAAAAGTTCTACCCAAACCCATATTTCTGAACCAGGTCGGATCAGCAGGCAGGGCTCATGATGATCGGGCCTACCTAAAAGGATCCACGTCTAAACCATTTCAATTAAACTACAGAGTACGACCATTAATCCCTCATTAGTTCATTAGTTAACTCAGTTTCTCATCTCCAAAATTAATGGCGAACGCATCACCAAATTCCACCACCAACGAAGAAGATTACTCAGCCTCAGCAACCCTCACCCACTTCGACCGCCCACTCCCACTCCTCCGCCGCCCCATCACCGCCGGCCCAACCGACAACCCGAACCTCGGCCCGTACGTCCTTGCATTCCCAAACCCACAATCCTTCTTCTCTTCCCTTAAAATTTCCGAGTCGAAGCTTCTGGAACAGTGCGAAGCCGGGGTACGAATCGGATGCTCAATAACCGCATCAAACAACTGTAAACCTCCATGGTGGAAGACCCTTTTCGGGAAAATCGATTTTAGAGAGAGAAACGAGTGCGAGGAGAGAGAAATGGCTGCTTGTCTTCAAGGGTCGAAGGAGAAATGTTGGGAATTTTCCAAGGAGAAGTGTTTGGGCCCGTTTGGGTCTGCCCGGATTGCCTGTAGAGAGGGAAAGTTGAGAAGGAAGGAGGTGGGTCGGTTGATTTCTTGGGTCTCGGGTTTGGGTCTTGCAAATAGGAATTCTGGGTTTGAAATGTTGGTTAGTAATCAATTGGGGTTGCTTCCTGAGTTGAATTTGAGCTATGAAATCACTTATTTTAGAGGGTCTGAGCTATTAAGAGATAGAAATCAACCTAATTGATGATGCTAGATAAAGGAAGTTGGCTTACATGGTAGCAGTGTTGAAGATAGAGTGATTTATAAGGTTTGTAAGTGACAACATAATCATATGGTGTTTTCTTAACATTGTCAAATTTTCATCAATTTTGTTTATTTGGCTATTTTTTGTCATTTCTACATTTGATTATTTAGTTTGGTAGCTGGTTTATGTTCTTCATGTTATCCATGTGTGCAGATTATTGTAACTTTTGAATCTTAGTAATTTGATGGCTAACAAGTAACAAGGCCCCATAATGGTATTTATTTAATTGATTTGTTTGTGTGAATGATTCTTGATGAATGTTGTTGGGGGTTTATACCTTGTGTTGATTCCTCACAACTCGGAATGTCGATCGTACCTTGTATGTGCTCTGCTTAATGAGTTGATTACCTCTATACAGTCTCTTGGTTGTATTAAATATACCTAAGACTTTTTTTTATTAGAAGTTTAGTGCTTGGAAGAAATTCGAGAAATTGGGCAAAGGATTTTTGGTTCTTTGTATTTCTGATTAGTGTGGAGATTAAAAGAGCTAATTGATGGAAACACTAAAGAGACTGAAGAATGCAAGAATTTTAAGGATTAGTTAGTGTCCTTTTGTCCAAAAATCTGTAGAAGATAAGAATTAAAATTTGAGGATTATAAACTATGAAAAGTTGCATGTTTTTATTATGGAAGGGATTAGTTCTTGTTAAAATAACATGTTTCATTACTTTGAACATGTTCTGCCCTTTCCCAAAGAAAATAGAAAGCATGGTATACTGGAACCAGGGAGTATTTTTGTTAGTTGTTTTATGTTCTTCATGTTATCCATGGGCATGATGTGTGCAGATTATTGTAACTTTTGAATCTTAGTAATTTGATGGCCAACAAGTAACAAGGCCCCATGATGGTATTTATTTAATTGATTTGTTTGTGTGAATGGATCTTGATGAATGTTATTGGGGGTTTATACCCCGTGTTGATTACATTGTCAACTTTTCATCAATCTTGTTTATTTGGCAAGTTTTTGTCATTTGTGATTGTTGTGGAGATTAAAAGAGCTAATTGATGGAAAGATTAGAGACACTGAAGAATGCAAGGAGTTTAAGGATTAGTTAGTGTACTTCTGTTAAAAAATCTAGAGAAGATAAGAATTAAAATGTGAGGATTATAAACTATGAAAAGTTACAAGTTTCTGTTATGAAAGAGGATTAGTTCTCGACTTATTGTTATAATGACATGTTTCATTACTTGAACATGTTCTGCCCTTTCCCAAAGAAAAGAGAAAGCATGGTATACTGAAACCAAGGAGTATTCTTGTTAGTTGTTTTATTGCTCTACTGGGTTTGCCTTCGTCGTGACTTCACTTGTGCTTTCTTTGTATTTATTGCATTGAGGAAGTTTGCATGAACTCATGATTTGTTCGTTCTTTGGTTTTATCTATGGTATCGTTGAAGAATGTTGCAAGCAATGAAGTATACACGATGCATGCATCACAAATAATTCACAATATGTATACATTCAGTGTCAGTCGTAGTGAGTATTTACTATTTAGACACACTTGCTCACCTTTTTTGGCCTTTCTGTTATGAATCTCTAAACTTTTATGAACATGCTAATTGTTACTCATACCTTCCTCCTCGTAGAACATTATTATTTTACTTCTTATGACTGGACAACCCAGAGATTTGAGATTCCTCTTTACGGAGTACAATTTAGTGCCTAGCACTTAAACTAGGAAGATTTTGTCCCCTGTATGTGGCTTGTCAGTAGACCTGATTATTGGGCATGGTAGCTCAATGGGTATAAGGGTTGGGTCATGTTAATAGGGTTCTTATTTGATAGGATTCTTATTGGACAAGGCCTTTATTGGACAAGGTCAATATAGGGCCGAACTTATAACACAATGATTTTGAAAACTAAAATAGTTATGATATAAAATATTATATGGATAGCTTCGTATTCACTTGTATTCATACGACTTTTTTTTTTTCTTTTCCCTTGCTCGGTTAGTGACCCGCCCACTACCGGCCTGCTATTAATCTGTGACTCGGTTTGACCCGCTAAAATTAACCCTTTCATTACCCAACGCTTTTGACCCGCACCGACCCTGATCCGACCCACCCAATAACCAGGTCAACTTGTTGGTAGATCCCATGAATGCTTTGGTTGCATCCACACATTCTGCATTTTCAGGGGAAGTTCTACGGCTTCTACACTCGAAAAGTGGTGGAAGTTGTTTATCTAATCCTCCTTACTTCCTCAGGCAAGTGGAAACTTCAAAGTTCAATGGGATTTGACCTGTAGAATTTCATGCAGTCAGCCAAGCAAGTTTTGACACTTCCTAGGAATTAAATCTCTTAGGAAATTGTTGTTTCTTGCAAAAGTGCAAGTGTAAAACCTCTTCCATCAGACAGTTTTGCACCTCTTGAATTGGCATATCTTTTTTTTGCAATACCTTTCAAGCCCATTACTTGAAGTTGGTTTTTATGTCTCTTCTTTCTTTTTTTCCTTGTTTCTTTAATCCTAACACTTATAAAGCCTTGAACTTTCGTTACTATTCACCCAATAGTGCTCTCCCCATTTTGCCTCCATTTCATGCCTGATTTTTTTTTGGCTTATTCTTATCAATAGTGTGTGGACGATTCTACCCACTGCCATTTGCTGCCTGCCTGCCTCGTGCGTTCTTTTTCCTCTCTCGCCTTTCCCTGATCTTTGCTTTCTCTGGGGCTGTTTCTCCCCCTTCCATTTTCAACAAACCCTACTCTCATACTTCCATTCTCCTCCGCCCCCTTCACCGTTTTCTCTTTCAGATCAATTTTCATCAAAACTCATACTTCTATTCTCCTCCGCCCCCTTCACCATTTTCTCTTTTCAGATCAATTCTCATCAATCTATGTTCTTCTTCAAGATTATGTCGGTTTATGGCGATCGAAGGATCAAATTCGAGGATTATGAGAAGGAGCCCGAGTATGGAACTGTGGACATAATCACAAAAATTTACACTTTCGTTTATCTGATTTGATCATGCTAATTCAGCCTACTTGGTCCGTTTTCGCTGGTTTTGTTCTTGATTTTTCTTTTTAGGCTAGTTTTTAGCATTTGATTGTTAGTTGATAGTGCATTCTACCTGATATGAATTGAGGGAAAGTAAACCCTACCGTCTTTGTGAATATCTCTATAAGGTATGACATAAAAAACACATCCATTCTTAACCTCTTACCTGCGTTCCCCTATGGACTGTAATATTGGGACTTTGAAATCACAGATAGGAAAAAGATAAGAGAGAGTATATTTTCCAAAATTATAGCAATTTCCATCTCCTCGATTTCTGTAACCCAGGTAGATGGGCCCAACAATGACTTGAATAGCCAATTTCAGAGGCTGAAAGTTAATTCTGGCGGCGTAGTTTTACCAGTTCTATGAATTGTTGAAGTCTTATTTAAAGTGTGTTCGTTATAGAAATATGAACTACCAGAGGAACATAATGATGCAATCCATGATACAGGATTCGTCCAACAAGTGGAAATCACTGTCATTGCACTGAAGTCTGAAAGACTGCAACTCAATGGTCTGGACCTTCCATAATTTTGTAATTGAAGAAAACCAACAACAACCTAACTATGTTTAAGAACGTTAGATATTGCAGTGTTAGATAAAAGATTCTAGAGAGAGCTAAAGAGAGGAACCAATAGTACGTATCTGAGAGATGAGTAGAGAAAAAAAATGTAATATGGATATAATAGCTGTGGTCTCTGGGCATACCTCTCCTTTTATGAACTTTGTCTGTTGGGATTAGCAAGTGGTTCGACTTGCTGCTGCTGGGAACCCAAACCAGATTAGGTCTATAAAAGTGTATGGTGAGATTAGAGGTTGCAATGTTACTATGGTGGATAGTAGAATGAGAGAATGTGGTGTGATCGCAGGAGGGGGTCTAGCTGCTGCTGTCCCCTCCTCCCTGGTGACCAGATGATCTTCTCAGGTTATGGAACTTAATTGTTCTGTCAAAATGGAGTAATTTTATTGAAGAATTGTTTTTACAAGGCTCGTAGTTTGTGGAAATCATGTGAGTGTTAGAATTAAAGGTTGTGTTTATTATGATAACAGAATATCGTCATTTCCATCTGTCTTGCACGAGCTTCAAGATTTTGTATTGTCTATTGATGAAATCGCCTACAGTTCTTCCTATGTACTGGATAAGAGGGGTGGGGATTAACATTGTGCAATAAGCTGGAACTTCATCATAGTGGGCTTCTGAGAAACTTGTTCAATGCTCTGTTGTATTCTTGCTACCTGGTGTTTCTGATGATGGTCCTGCCTCCGTCGATTTAGCAGGCTTCTTATTGGGGTTTCATGTTCTAACACTAATGCTTCTTTAGGTGATCATGTAGTCTTGTCGATGCACCTGTTAAATTTATGAGCAGCTTGGTTTAATAGTATGACTACTAATTGACTGTATAAGATGTTAGCAAATATGTCTACCTTAAAAGAACCGAATTTCACAATTAAGTTGCTTCAATGACCTGAGCACTGCATGCTCTCTTTCTTTCTTGCTGAAGCACACGATTTTCAAGTTGCAGACATGAACTATGGTCCAAGCTTAGTTAAACAGGCCCAACTCCAAATTAGCTTCTGAATCGACTCATTAAGGCAGGCTGACTCGGGAGCGGAGAATGGATGGATGGATTTTGGGATGCCGGTTAATCTTGGTAGCTTGGGGATTAAGACTACTACGCAAGTCCATTACAGTACTGGCAATGAGATGAATTATGGCCTTTCAAGGACAACCGGTTTCCCTCCATGAGTAGCCGAGGCAGCTGCAAAGGCGGCCTGTGATGCCAACAGAAGAGAATCCCTTGCATCAGATCAGAAGCATAATGGAGAAGCTGGGAGAGAAAGTTTCAGGAAGGGGAGAGAGGGGAAAAAAACCAAGTACACGAAAGGTATTACTGCTATCTCTGTCCTGTTTCTTATCACAAATCGAGCAAAAAAATAAGAAAGGGGTAATCAGTTGAATAATACCCACCGAAATCATCCACACACGTCTTCTCTCTCTCTCTCCTCCAATTCCAAAGATGGATAGATAACATCCCCAATTTTGACTCTCAAAATCTCTCTTAGCTCAAATTCCCAATCATTTACTTCGGAAAAACCCTAATTTACAGTATGATTCAAACTAAAAAAACCCCAATTAGCTATGCTGTTCATAATTTTTCTAGGGTTAGGGTTTAATTTGAATTTGGGCGATGCATTAAAGGTTCCCTTTAGGGTTAACAATGTTCTCCCAGTTTCACCACGCCAAATTTCATGGCCCGTACTCAATAATCTTCACAGTGCGGTTGATTTGATGCCTTCTTTTGTGGGTTCGATTCGTCACAAAATAATGAGTCAATTCAATTGAAAGGGGCTTGCTTTTATGAGAATACTGCTCGCCTTGAGTTCACTGATTCCGGCGATAAGGGTTTGGGTGGTGGTCTTCTTCACCTCACGGTATTATTTCATGGAAAAATCACGTGTTAATCAGTGTTATTAATACTTAGTTTCTATTTGATGATTGAATTTCTTATTGTGTTTCTTGATCACAATTTGTTATTGGGTGGGTCTGATTTTTGTATATAAGCTGTTTGATTGTATAATTTGGGTCAAATTTTTAGATTGGTTGTTATACAGTTCAGTTTTCTGACATTATTGTGTTCATATTGAAGTATAATACTCCCTCCGTCCCAAAATTATCTTCCTGCTTTCCTAAACGAGCGTCCCATAATTATCTTCCTGTTTCTAATTTTGGCTACTAAGGTCCCCACTTTCTCATGTACTATATTAATTAAAATTGAATTGAAAACCCCACCCATGTACTATATTCCACTTTCCCCATGTACTATATTCTCTTTTACATGTACTTTATTCCACTTTTCCATACAACTCAATCATCATTTATACTTTATTCCACTTTTTCATGTACTATATTCCACTTTTCTTAAAATCTGTGTTTTTGGTCAAACAGGAAGATAATTATGGGACGGAGGGAGTATAAAATGGTGTTTTGGGAAATCTTTCATCTTTTTGCTTGATCATGAACCAAAGCAGTCTCTGTACTCTGCAGTTAGCTTACATCATACAAAAACTGATAATCAATCATGAACAGTTCGGCGTTGAACTAATAAGAGAGGAAATAGAATAGCAAATAGCAGAATGTACATAGGAAGAAGCTATATATAACAAGGCAAATAACTACTTATTATAAAATAGGAAAAACATTCCCATGAATCCATGATCATATTTAGTGGACAACACACTAACTACACTAACACAAAAAGCCTGAGCAACTAACACATGCTCATAAATAATAGGAAGTTAGGAACTAACTAACCACTAATTTAAAGCATTTATTCCAACATTCAGAAGTCCGGGTTCGTATTGGATTCACAATTAGTGATAAAATTTCCATGTTGTTTGTTGGATGAAGAATCTTGCACTATTATCCATGAGTATGTTGATTCTTATTTATTTGTTTTGTAGAAGAAATGATATTGATATGCATCAATATTCTGCTGTTTTTATGATAAGTTATCGGCTAAGTTTCGCGACTATATTCCTATGTTGACCTCCTTTACCTTGTTTTTTTACAGACATCTTCAGCCCACAGTCATACCTGTATGGATCTTTATGTTTTTGCAACTCCCTACAGGGTTACTTGGGATTATTACTTTGCCTCAAGTGAGCATACGCTCAAGATAGATTCTTGGGAGGAAGCTGCTTAGCTGGAATATGTATGGTTTAGTTCTAGCCTGTTTTGTTTAATGTCTGTATCTAATGTTGGGACAAACAATTAACTTTCTGACTGGCCATGGAGCAGGTAAAACAACACTGGATTTCTGTGTTCCCAATGCCATCTGGGGGACTTCCTTTCTTTGTTGGCCGTTTTGCCTCTATTTTCTGATTCTGTTTGGGTCAGCATGCACATGGGTGCAACATTTAAGAAGCGTCCTCAATCTTGGCGGACGATCATTAATCCTGAGGATGTCCATTCTGGTGACTTTATTGCTGTTTCAAAGATCCGTGGTCGTTGGGGGTGGATTTGAGACACTAGAGAAATGGGTCACCGGGGCATTTGCCGGTCACACGGCTGTTTGCCTAAATGATGAACAGGGTACTCTTTGGGTTGGTGAATCAGGGCATGAGAATGAAAAGGTATCTAAACTACTTGTGAATATTTAGAGAAGAATCTTGAAAGTAATGCTAGTTTTGTTCCTTATATCCAATGTTTGGGTTTACTCATTCAATCATTTCATTTGCTATTGCAGGGTGAAGAAGTTATTGCGATCATTCCACGGGATGAATGGTGGAGACTTGCGTTGAAGGACAATTCCAACCCACAGATAGCTTTGCTGCCCTTGCATCCCGATGTGCGTGCCAAATTTAACTCTACTGCTGCTTGGGAATTTGCACGAAAGCATGTCAGGCAAACCATAACATGATATTTAGTTGGATTGATACCATAGGCGACAACTTTCCACCTCCTCTTGATGCTCATTTGGTATACCTCTTGTCTGTGATATAAGCTGTTTCATCTTTTTTGCTATCTTTGAATAAGAAGTTTTTTTTATTTTGCTTTCCATAACATGATATTTAGTTGGATTGATACCATAGGCGACAACTTCCCACCTCCTCATGATGCTCATTTGGTATACCTCTTGTCTGTGATATAAGCTGTTTCATCCTTTTTGCTATGTTTGAATAAGAAGTTTTTTTATTTTGCTTCTTTTAATTCCTTTCTAATTTTCATATTTATGTCTAGCAACAAAACATGTTTGAAGTTGGCGTTAGTGAAATGAAAGTATTTAGTCCCGGATTTGAATTTTATTGTCATATGATCTACTTAACTATAGGTGTGGCTCTGTCTATAATGCTTCAGGTCATTTCTGTCATGTCTACGTGGACTAGATTACAGCAAGCATATGCAGCAAATATGTGGAACGAGGCTTTAAATAAGAGACTTGGAACTGAGGTATGCATGTCAATCTCCCTGCCTTTCTAAATTTCTTGACCGAAACTATGTTTTTGCCATTAGATGAGTTAAAAAGAAGTAAAATAGAGTAAAACAGAGTTTAAAGCCAGAAGTAATAGCGTACTTTCTCCTCGGTGCCAATACGGCTCAAAGATCTTTGATGCCCATGCTTTGGTACTCTGGTCGTTATGTTTTATCCTAAGGAGTCTTATCGTAGGTTCATCCTTTTTATGACTCTATTTCTCTATCCTTTTTAACAGAGTTCACAGTGAGTACTATTTCTCTATCCAAACGTTTTTGTTTTGATTATTGTATTTCAACATGGATGTATCAATAAAACTGCAGATCCACGATGCATATATGCTGAAATATTCGAGAGCAACACAACATAAGCAACTAAATATTCGAGGCCTTTAAAATGTTGATGGTTGTTTAGGCTATATATGTTTGTTATTTATGTACCACGTTGTAAAATGTTGTGGAGCAATACATAAGCAACAATTTGCCGCATTTTGTAATTTGTATATATGTATGAGACAGTCATCTATTGTATATAGTACGATTAGTTGTTGCTTTTGGAGAATCGGTTGTAATGGAAAACAACCACTTGTAAAAAAAAAACAACATATACACTTGACAAATTATAGTTATTTCCATCAATCCATCACGAAACTAAAAAGTTGACAGAGTATAAAGTTTTTGGTGTACAAGTATCATTTGTTAAACCTTTCCTACATCAATAATGGTTTTTTTTAAAAAAGATTAAGGAAAACTATCACAATGAACAAATTAGACAGCACTTAAGAAAACAATGTGTCATAGTACAATCCCACAAGTGATATAATGAAGAGAAAACAAAACTGACAATCCAATTGTTACTATACATACAATAGCGTAATAACAATTGTTTTTCTAGCATTTACCATAAAATTGTGAATGCTAATCTTTTACGTAATATTTTTACAAAATAAGTTTTTTCAATACCTTGGGGGAGCGTACGATGCAACAACTAGTTAATAAAAATTAGAAGAAAAAAAGGCTTCCATCAAATGGAGATGCCAAAGGAAGGTATTTGAGATGTAAATGTGTGTTATACATGAACATTGTTTGATTCATATGAGTTTAACACTCATCGAAGATTTATCCTAATTCTCAGGATGAACCTAAGAGTTAGAAATGAAGACAAAATGGAGACAGCCTGTTAGTGGATATTATAGAGTTTAAGGGAATGCATTATGCAGTAGACTGTAAACAAACAAAATGACCTCAAAAAAAAAAAAAAAAAAACGTTACAGAAATGAACTTTTTACATGTCTCCATAAACATAATCTTCAACAACTTCACCATAACCATAATCACCATTTGGTCCTTGGTCAGATTTCAATACCCGATCAACGCTTTCTTGGTCCAAAACACGAAGGCGGCATGAATTTGGTATTATGTTTAGGTTTACCCTTGTAGAAGTAAGTCTGTCTATATAGATAATCTGTTGAGGACAAAGGTTATCTGTCAATGAATTACAAACAAACAAAAAATGAGAAAAACAACTAATGCCATAAACAACAATGTACTTACGAGCAACAGAAGAGTACAACCCCCGTAACCCTCCTTCGACGAGTTGAATTTTTTTCCATATTTCACAAGCCAGTCCAACACATATCGTGCCCAATTATAATCAGCTGATTCACTAGCTAAATATAAGACGCTTGCATGCAACGGGCTTATCCAACCACGTTTCTGCGTTGGACGTAAAATGGTGCCAAGTGCATATAATAAGAAGTGCTTTTGAAATGTCTCTTTATCTTGAGGCTCGGAAACGATTTTCCCATAAACCTCTGACTCTGTAATAGCTCCATACATGGTATTCTGCTTGTACAACTTCTTGTTGTTAAGAGCGGTACTCTTGTTCGAGTAACTTGGGAACAATAGATGGTGACCGGACCGTAACCCTAAGACCAAACCAACCAACTCCTCATCTATTTTCACTTTGTAGTTATCTCTTATTTCAAGTTCTAAGGTGTTGGGATCAAACCTACAAGTAATCCCATACCCAAATCGTGCATCGATATTCCCAATCCTCATGAATAAAAGTTCCTCAAAACCCATATCAACAACCCACATCTTTTGTTTTACGGTTAAGTTCGAAAGCAGAGTTGCAAATTGTCTAACAGCACATCCCATTCCAGGAATCTGAAAAGAAGAAAATGGGCTTATTGCGACTATACTAACTAATTTCATTCACAAACTGCACATTAATGTACCAAACATGCTCATGCTCATGCTCATGCTCATGCTCATGCTCATGATTGTGTTATATTGCTTTAGTGTACGAGATTTGTTTAATTCATTTGATGTTCAAATTAGTAGAAAAAACATAATTATACCTTCCGGACACAAGGAGCAGGTTCTACACTTCCCCAACTGTGCATACTAGTATTTCCACCTTTGACTTTACATGACCCGGTGCTCTGTAAATAGAAACTAACATTAATATATTATTATGTGAATTAATATGTCTATTAAAAACATTTATTATCCAAATTTTAGTTGCATCTTTAATTAAAGAAAACGTACCCTAGGTTTTTTCGTTGAGGGTGGTGGTTGAACCGTCCGTTTTACAGCCCCCTTTGATTCTTCTTCGATGTCAAAGTGTTGAACAATGTGGACAACTGTGTTTGATTTAGTCAGTTCAACGAGGTCGTAAAAATCAGCTATATCTTGTATTGCAAGACCTTCCTCATGCAATTTTTCAATGTCGGCAACAAACCAGATCGTGTATTTCTTACGGCAACCCACCATATGAATCACCTTCTTGAGATGTATAAAGCTTAAACGTTCCCTGTCTATCAGAAGCATCTCCGATAACCCTTGTTCGTAACCCTTTTTGGGATGAAGTATGAACTTCCCATGATACCATATGTTGAAGAAAACAATGGGCGACCAATTGCATGGTCTGAATTGAAGAATATAAATCTATTAACAGTAAATCGACAATTAAATTTGCAAGATATGGATGTAAAATCAACTTTGTTGCAGATACAAACCTAAGTTTCTCTATGCCTTTATCAGAAGATGACTCCTTCACTTTCTCAGAATTTGTTCCCCTGCCATTTGCGCCATTTGAATTACGTTCAGACGTTCAGTCAACCGAGAAAATTCATCCTCCACCTCTGGTGGGTTGATCACCACTTTCTGCACATGAGCCTTCTGTTGCTGCTCCTCAGTAGGTATAGATGATTTCTTCTTCAATTCTGGAACATCAACACACAATATAAGTGGAAAAATGAAAGACTATTTTTCACTTATTATACATACAGGAGTTCCTCTAACATAAAAAGAAAAATGCAAAACTTCAAATCATATACATGACAACAGAAATGCAAAAACTGGAGCTATATCTAAGCAGCATATGGATTATGATAGATCTTACTTGAAGAAGTACGATGTCTAGACTTTTCTTCTTCAGACCCACTTTTGCTGCTTGTCGTTTCACTGTCACTGGCACGTAAGCTTTCAGGACTCCTGGAAACAGTAATGGAAAGTAGAGCATCATTATACAAGATAACTAATAGAAAACATGACGAAAGACGGCTTATCATATACACACCTTTCAGAATTGTGCCCAGATTTCTTCCTATTACGTCGACTTCTCTTGCTTCTTTTTCGTACTCGCCTTCCATCACTGGAAGAACTGAAGTCAGATAAGGAGGCATTTGACTCTGAACCAGAAGAATCGGATTCTGAATCAGATTGATCTGATGACGAGCTACTATTACGTTGACTTCTCTTCCTCTTCTTTCTCCTCCTGTCTTTGGGAGATCTCTTACGCCGTCCTCTACCTTTGCCATCTGAGTTATCGTCAGAACTTGGAAGTTTTTTCAACTTTTTTACTTTCCCTAAAAGAGATATTCATAAACAGTGCCAAGTCAAGCTAAAGTAGATAAAATAAGCAGCAGAATAACAAATGGATCCCGTATTCACATATTTCTAATCTCACCTTTCTCTGGCATAACAGCAGATTCATTTTTACCAGAAGAAACTTCACCACAATCAACTATTTTGACTTGTTCAGTAGGTCGTCCCTCTGAAGTTCCAAACTGTTCCATTTTCTTCACAACCTTCATTTCTTCCACAACCTTTCCAAAGACAACATGCTTCCTGCCATATGATAGGTCAAACATCCATCATTTCCAGGCTTCCAGCACATCACATATGGCCACAATCATCATAAAGTTTGAGGAAAAAGAGTGAAGATTGACATGTACCCATCAAGATGATAATCTTCAGCCTCAGCAATTAGTCGTTTTGCTTAGTCAGATAGTGCTCCCTATATGAACTGGAGTCAGCAATGGTACATAAGCACTGGAAGCATGTCATATTCACTGGAGTCAGCAATGGTATATAAGCACTGGTAGCATGTCATATCCTTCTACATAAATGTCCAATGAACAGAATAGGGCTTGGTCAAACCAATTAAAAGTTAGAAACAAGCATCACAAATTCATTTTCTACCCAGAAGCATCACTCTGGACTTGCAAGATAGTCCAGATTTTACTAAGCATCGCTAGAATCAATTGACGCAAAACCAGCTACATCAAAGTTACAAGACTTACAACTCAGGCTTATACCAACATGGTAAAGTAATCAAGATCGTTTCTGTTCCATCGTGCACAAAGAGGAACAAAAGCCACAGCTGAATTAGTGAATAGTGATTGACCTCTGTCAAAATCACAATCTAGAGTAACTATCATTCAAACAGCTCTTAATAAAGAGGGCAACACATCTCCTAAAAGTTCATGTCATGCCATGGAAAATGGATGGCATTGAAATGTTGACCCAACTTGGCAGTCACTTTAAATTACAAAGTGAATGCCACCATATATTTCAACCAAAGGCTAGCTGAATTTCCCAGAAAAAAAATCGGTCTCCTTGCGGATTAAGAAAGAATCACGGACCGCGACAGTAAGTATAACAAATTTGATCTATATCAACCAGGTTCAAACAATCACTTCTACAAACTCTCAACAAATAACAAGACTGAAACTCAATGAACAAACACCCACTAAGATGCAACTCAAAAAAAGAACCCTTTTATTTCCTCTCTATTCTAGATTAATTCTATTTAAACCCCACATATGATTGTTAAGAAACTATAAAAACAAAGAACTAAGCTTATAAGTAACGAGGAAGAGCTAGCTTAATTTGAGGCAATTATCAAAAAGGGAGCAATGTCTGAAAGATATAACTATCCAAGCTATACATATCAACAAACAACAGCAATAATCCGCAATTTCAGAGCCATTGGTGGAGAAAACCCTAAACCCTTAAAACCCCAAACCCCAGCAAGGAAAAATTGAGTTTGAAAATCAAATTCAAAAAGAAGTTAAAGCATGAGTTTCAACCCCGAATTTAGCATTGTTTGCCAAACGGAAACAGACGAACAAAATCTTCAATAATTCATGCAAATTATAAGCTTAAAATAGCATAAAAGGAATAAATAACAAAGAATTGATTTTAGAGTAAGGGGTAGAAGGGTTACCTTTGATCGGAGAGAAGGAGTGTTTCACGATTTCAGGGAAGATGAGGAAATGCGTTGAAAGTGTCGAAAAACATCAACACAGAATTGCAAACAGTAAGAGCTCCACTGAATTCCTAATTTCTTTCATTTTTCTATTTATACTCAATTCTGCTTAACTCCCAAGTTTGTTTTTTTTTGTTTTTTGTTTTTTTTTTTTGTTTTGTTTTGACATGGGAGTTCTTTCATTTTTCTATTTATATATTATTCTCAATTATGCGTAACTCCCAATTCAAGTTAGAAAAAGATCTGCGTAACATTGTTAAGCCGTTTTTAAAAGTGTTAATTTTATCGAGGATTGTGATTTTAGTTAGAGTATATGATTTATATAGAGGTGATCAAATTTCTAAGTTGAAAAAATAAATAAATTATATGGTGAATTAATATTAAGTGTTATAGAAGGAGATGAAATAGTAGAGGTTGAATATGAATTCAATGGTGAATTGATGATGGATGAGGAAGATGAAGCAGAAGATGTGTTGAAGTTGTGAAATGCTTCGTATAACAAATAACAACATGAAAAATTGGAAAAAAAAATTAAAAAAATTAAAAAATTAAAAATCCATGGATGAAAGAAGGAGGTAACACGTGTCATCTAACAAAAAAAATTCATGGATGAAAGAAGGAGATGACATGCGTCATCTAATCATGTATGGTTATCTTTTTTTAGATACTAGGTATATATTCTTTAGGAAATGTACTCTTTGTGAGGGCATGGAGTTTTTAACCGTTAGGCGAAAACCATCGATACCCGACTTTATCGATTATGGAGTACGGAGTATTTTTATTTTCTCATTTCTTTTCTAGTTGCAACGTTTTGAATTTTACGCTTGTATCTCTAATTATGAAAGTTGTTAAAAGTTGGTATTGTGAAAATCTAAATCCAAATTAATCTAATAAGATCGCACATGCGTATGTTTTAGGGGGCGTTGGTAGGGTATCTTCAAGAAAAGGAAAGAAAATTATGAGTTTTCATTCCATTTGTTGTTGTTTGTTTGGTGGTTTTTGTCATTCTCTTTACCCCAAATCCCTCTACAATAATACTCTACCCCCACCGGATTTTCCATTCTCTTTTTCTTGACCATCCTTTTATTTATTATTTATTATTTATTATTTATTATTTATTATTTATTATTTATTATTTATTATTTATTATTTATTATTTATTATTTATTATTTATTATTTATTATTTATTATTTATTATTTATTATTTATTATTTATTATTTATTATTTATTATTTATTATTTATTATTTATTATTTATTATTTATTATTTATTATTTATTATTTATTATTTATTACAGATTATTTATTATTTATTCAGTTCAGTTAAAGTTATTTGAGAGAGGGGAGAAGAATGGGGAAACCAAAAACCATTTTTTAACAAAGGGTTTTCTTTCCTTTCCCCTTGTTTCCCTTTCCATTTTCCCCTTCCTTTTTCCCCTTTATGAACCAAACGACCCCTTAATTTATATATAATCATCAGAGTCGGTTAAAGATAAATATATAAACAATTCAAAATTCTATATGTTGCAACTAGAGATGGCTAATGGGTCAGGTTTGACCAAACCCACCCTGACACAACCCATATTGGATCACATGGGTCGGACCCACTTATGACCCATGATATAACCCGCCCGACACTAGTGGAAAAAGGCTTATTTGCATCCCCGCATTTGCCACGCCATTCTAAACATGTGACGCAAATGACAATTTTTAGCATAAAATTTAGTCATTTGCGTCGCAGCTTTGTTAAACTGCGACGCAAATGACTCTAGGATGCCCCCCAGAGTCATTTGCGTCGCAGATTAGTAAAACTGCGACGCAATTAACTCAATCAAGTGCGTCGCAGATTTACTAATCTGCGACGCAAATGACTCTGGGGGGCATCCTAGAGTCATTTGCGTCGCAGTTTAGTAATTCTGCGACGCAAATGATGTTTTGTATTTTTTCTAAAATGCGATATTCCACAGCGCGCGACCTAAATTGAAACCCAATTGCAAAAGCTTCACCCCTCACTGCTTCAATTCCTTCCTCCAACTTCCTCGGCCTTCCTCGTCCTCCGCCGTCAACCTCGTCCTCCGCCGTCAACCTCCGTCTTCCTCGACCTGCTGTTCGTCTTCCTGCCGCGTCAACCTCCTCTTCGCACAGCTCATTGTCCTCCAACTTCCTGCTCGTCGCCGCCCCCTGATCGTCGTTCAACCCCCGGCCTCTTCACAGGTCACTGTCGCCGCTGCTTGCTAACGCCGTCGGCTGCCACGCCGCTGGCCCTCCTCTCTTCAATTGCTCCATCGATTAATTAGGTACATTTAAATTTTATTTTGTGGATATTATTTAATTGAATTTTAATTGTGCATTTTAATTATAATTGTGGATATTATGTTTGAATTTTAATGGTACATTTTAGTTGAATTTTAAGATTGAATTTTAATTGTGGATATTATTTAATTGAATTTTAATTGTGCACATTTAAGATTTAGGTTTTGTTGAATTTTAATTGTAGTTTTTGGTGAATTGTAATAGTTGGTTTTGTTGAAATTATTTGTTTATTACAATTAGGTTTTGTTGAATTAAGGTTATGAAATGAATTTTTGGGTTTGTTTAGGTTTATGAGATGGTTTGTGTAGGTTATGAAATGATGTTTTGGGTTTGCTACAAAATTCGGGTTTGTGAATTTGTGATGTGAAATGAATTGTACTATGGGAACTTGTTATTAGTTATGGTAGGTTTTGTTGGAAGCCATGGATTTATAATGATATGAATAGCCTAGTTTATATTCTAACCTTTGACAAAATTTGGTCATATTGTTTTATCTTTAGTGGTTGAAAATGGATCGGAGTTGGATGTATGGTAGTAAACGATTTTCTACAAGGTTCTTACAAGGGATTCAAGAGTTCATTAAGGTTGCCTTGAAACATCAATCAGAACATGAATCAAGTTTAATTCTGTGTCCTTGTTGTGATTGCAATAATTCAAGGGGGTATCGGGATATTGATGATATTGTTGATCACATAGTTCGTCGCGGTTTTAAGGGTAACTACACGACGTGGACATGGCATGGTGAGAGCATAGATCATGGGGCAAGTTCTAGTATGCCGAGCTCGAGTCAGCATAATCATTGTGATAATGGTGATGATAATGAAATTGAGGATGATATTGGTGTTGAAAGTGAGGAAGAAGAGGAGAAAGATAGGATAGATGATATGATGCATGATGTGGAAGACCATCATTTCGTTGAGCGTCCCCATATGTATGATAGTATAATCAAAGCTTCCGCAACACCATTATATCCTGGTTCTACACAAACTGTACTTGGTGCCGTCATCGAATATTTCAACTTAAAGGTGGAAAACGGTTGGACCAACAAGAGTTTTTCACAGTTTTTGGAGGCCACGTCTGGTAATCTTCCTGAAGGAAACAAACTTCCAAGGTCTAACTATGAGGCCCAGAAGCTTATGTGTCCTTTGGGTATGGATTATGAGAAGATACACGCGTGTCCAAATGATTGCGTGTTGTATCGAAAGCAGTATGCAAATCTGCATGAGTGTCCAAGATGCGGATTGTCCCGTTACAAGATCGTGGAGAATGATGCAACATCAACTAAGAAGAAACCTTCTCCGGCTAAGGTGCTTTGGTATCTTCCAATTATACCAAGATTTAAGCGCCTTTTCTCAGAAGAGAAAACTGCAAAACTCTTGAGGTGGCATGCCGAGGGGAGGAAGAAAGATGGGTTAATGAGGCATCCTGCTGATTCTCCACAATGGAGGAACATTGATCGAAAGTACAAGGTCTTTAGGGAAGAAGTTCGGAATCTCAGGCTTGGTCTTTGCACGGATGGAATGAACCCATTTGGGACACTTAGTACCCAATATAGCACTTGGCCGGTTCTTCTCACCATATACAATTTGCCTCCTTGGTTATGCATGAAGCGTAGATACATCATGTTGTCGCTCTTAATCTCTGGGCCTAAACAACCCGGAAATGACATAGATGTGTATCTAGAGCCACTCATTGAAGATTTGAAATTGTTGTGGGATGAAGGGGTGTTGATGTTTGATGCATACACCAAAACCAATTTCACTTTACGTGCCATGATTTTTTGTACGATAAATGATTTCCCGGCTTATGGAAATTTGTCAGGGTATTCTGTAAAGGGAAAGAAGGCATGTCCAGTTTGTCATGATGATTTGGTCTCGAGGCGCCTAAAATTTTGTGGGAAAGATGTGTACATGGATTACCGGATGTATCTTCCTGAAGATCATCCATTTCGAAAAGAGAAGGAAGCTTTTAATGGAGAATTGGAGATGAGAGAAGCTCCTGCCCCCTTATGTGCGTGTGAGGTTTATGAACGGGTTAAAGACATTGAGACAGAGTTTGGTAAGCCTTATAAAGGTCAGCCAAGTGGTGGTTACAAGAAGAGGTCTATCTTTTGGGATCTCCCATATTGGAGAGATTTGGAAGTTAGGCATTGTTTGGATGTAATGCATATTGAGAAAAATGTTTGTGATGCCATTGTTGGGACATTGTTGAATATGCAAGGGAAAACGAAGGATGGGCCTAAAGTTAGACAAGATATGGCTGCTATGGGTCGCTCCGAGTTGGCACCTCAAGAAAGGGGAAAACGCTGGTACCTTCCCCCAGCTTGTTTCACCTTGTCTAAAAAGGAGAAAGTTAGCTTTTGTGAGTCTTTGCATGGCTTAAAGGTCCCTGCCGGTTACTCTTCAAATTTTCGTAGACTTGTGTCCATGTCTGACTTGAAATTAGTTGGAATGAAATCTCATGATTGTCACGTGTTGATGCAACAATTGCTGCCGGTTGCAATTCGAGGGATATTGCCGCCACAAGTGAGGTATACCATTACAAGATTGTGTTTCTTTTTCAACACAATTTGTAGCAAGGTGATCAATCCAACAATACTGGATGATTTGCAGGCTGATGTACTTGAGACCATGTGTCGGTTTGAAAAGTATTTTCCGCCATCATTCTTTGACATGATGCCTCATTTGATTATTCATCTTGTTCGTGAAATTAAGCTTTGTGGGCCAGTTTGTATGAGGTACATGTATCCCTTTGAACGGGAAATGGGTACCTTGAAAAATAGAGTGATGAATCCGGCCAAACCTGAAGCTAGTATTGTCCAACGAACCGTCGCGGAGGAAGTTGCTGCATGGGTTTCTCAATATATGGCACGTTTGAAAGAAGTCGGAGTACCAAAGTCTAGACATGATGGGAGACTTGGGGGTCAAGGTACAATTGGCAAGAAAAGGATATCAATCAGTTCTGAAATGATGTGTAAGGTTGAGCTGTTTGTGGTGCAAAGTCTTAGTGAAGTCCATCCATACGTGGCTGAGCACATGAACTTTCTTAGAGAGCAATATCCTTCAAAAAATGGTCCTCAACTGATAAAAGAGCATAATCGTTCATTCCTCACATGGTTCAAGCGTCGAGTGATGGATCAATTTTCCGACACGCCTAATGAGGTATCTGACATGGTGAGATGGTTGGCATATGGTCCTAAATGTCAAGTCATATCTTATGAGGGGTACGACATCAATGGCTATTCTTTTTACACGAAGCGACAAGATGACAAAACGACGATGCAAAATAGTGGTGTTACGGCAATATGTTTGTCTTCAGAGTATGCTAGTGTAAAAGATAGAACACTTGTAGATAAGACGAACTCTTACTATGGAGTCATTGAAGAAATATTAGAGTTGGAATATAAGTATTTTAAGATTCCTCTATTCCGGTGCAAGTGGGTTGATATTAGTCGCGGTGTCAAAAAGGATGAACATGGGTACCTGACACTTGTAAACTTTAGTCGAGTTGGGCATCTTGCAGATCCTTTCATATTAGCATCACAGGCAAAACAAATCTTTTACATGGTTGACCCTGCCGATCGTAGTTGGTCAGTTGTTCTGGAAGGCAAAAGAAGAATACTTGGCGTTGAGGATGTAGATGATGAAGAAGAGTATGATGAGCAGTTTAATGAGATTCCACCTTCCTCCTGGCATATCCCTCAAATGATTGACGATGTTGACATGAGTTATACACGCCGAGATCATGATGAAGGATTTTATGTTGAAAAAGAGAAATAGTGAGATAGGTACTATTTTGGCAACTATTTTTTCACCAAGTTAATTTGTAGATTAGTTAAAAGTTGGGTTCGAAAATGTCATTTTTGCCTAAATATGTACTATAACGACCCAATTACCCTTAAATGTGGAATAATAGATTATTACGAGGCTTAGAAAGTTATAACTATGCATATGAGACATGTAATAAGTTTGAAAACATTCCTTAGGTTCTTTGGTTCAAAGTTGGGTTCGAAAATGTCATTTTTGCCTAAATATGTACTATAACGACCCAATTACCCTTAAATGTGGAATAATAGATTATTACGAGGCTTAGAAAGTTATAACTATGCATATGAGACATGTAATAAGTTTGAAAACATTCCTTAGGTTCTTTGGTTCAAAGTTGGGTTCGAAAATGTCATTTTTGCCTAAATATGTACTATAACGACCCAATTACCCTTAAATGTGGAATAATAGATTAGTACGAGGCTTAGAAAGTTATAACTATGCATATGAGACATGTAATAAGTTTGAAAACATTCCTTAGGTTCTTTGGTTCAAAGTTGGGTTCGAAAATGTCATTTTTGCCTAAATATGTACTATAACGACCCAATTACCCTTAAATGTGGAATAATAGATTATTACGAGGCTTAGAAAGTTATAACTATGCATATGAGACATGTAATAAGTTTGAAAACATTCCTTAGGTTCTTTGGTTCAAAGTTGGGTTCGAAAACGTCATTTTTGCCTAAATATGTACTATAACGACCCAATTACCCTTAAATGTGGAATAATAGATTATTACGAGGCTTAGAAAGTTATAACTATGCATATGAGACATGTAATAAGTTTGAAAACATTCCTTAGGTTCTTTGGTTAAAAGTTGGGTTCGAAAATGTCATTTTTGCCTAAATATGTACTATAACGACCCAATTACCCTTAAATGTGGAATAATAGATTAGTACGAGGCTTAGAAAGTTATAACTATGCATATGAGACATGTAATAAGTTTGAAAACATTCCTTAGGTTCTTTGGTTCAAAGTTGGGTTCGAAAATGTCATTTTTGCCTAAATATGTACTATAACGACCCAATTACCCTTAAATGTGGAATAATAGATTATTACGAGGCTTAGAAAGTTATAACTATGCATATGAGACATGTAATAAGTTTGAAAACATTCCTTAGGTTCTTTGGTTCAAAGTTGGGTTCGAAAACGTCATTTTTGCCTAAATATGTACTATAACGACCCAATTACCCTTAAATGTGGAATAATAGATTATTACGAGGCTTAGAAAGTTATAACTATGCATATGAGACATGTAATAAGTTTGAAAACATTCCTTAGGTTCTTTGGTTAAAAGTTGGGTTCGAAAATGTCATTTTTGCCTAAATATGTACTATAACGACCCAATTACCCTTAAATGTGGAATAATAGATTAGTACGAGGCTTAGAAAGTTATAACTATGCATATGAGACATGTAATAAGTTTGAAAACATTCCTTAGGTTCTTTGGTTCAAAGTTGGGTTCGAAAATGTCATTTTTGCCTAAATATGTACTATAACGACCCAATTACCCTTAAATGTGGAATAATAGATTAGTACGAGGCTTAGAAAGTTATAACTATGCATATGAGACATGTAATAAGTTTGAAAACATTCCTTAGGTTCTTTGGTTCAAAGTTGGGTTCGAAAATGTCATTTTTGCCTAAATATGTACTATAACGACCCAATTACCCTTAAATGTGGAATAATAGATTATTACGAGGCTTAGAAAGTTATAACTATGCATATGAGACATGTAATAAGTTTGAAAACATTCCTTAGGTTCTTTGGTTCAAAGTTGGGTTCGAAAACGTCATTTCAGGAGCTTGGTTGTGCTTTCTTTGTTGCTTAATCTTTAAAGAACAGTCTGTTTTTGGGTGGGTTTGTGGACCAAAATTTTGCATATTCAAATTCATTCCCCAGCATTTGTACAGAACTGATCAGAACTGACCAGTTCTATGCACTGATCTGCACAGCTCAGATCAGAACTGTGCAGATCAGTGCACAGAACTGGTCAGAACTGATCAGTTCTGTGCACTGATCTGCATAGTTCTGATCTGAGCTGTGCAGATCAGTGCACAGAACTGGTCAGCTCTGATCAGTTCTGTGCACTGATCTGCACAGCTCAGATCAGAACTGTGCAGATCAGTGCACAGAACTGATCAGAACTGACCAGTTCTGTGCACTGATCTGCACAGTTCTGATCTGAGCTGTGCAGATCAGTGCACAGAACTGATCAGCTCTGATCAGTTCTGTGCACTGATCTGCACAGTTCTGATCTGAGCTGTGCAGATCAGTGCACAGAACTGGTCAGCTCTGATCAGTTCTGTGCACTGATCTGCACAGTTCTGATCTGAGCTGTGCAGATCAGTGCACAGAACTGGTCAGCTCTGATCAGTTCTGTGCACTGATCTGCACAGTTCTGATCTGAGCTGTGCAGATCAGTGCACAGAACTGATCAGTTCTGACCAGTTCTGTGCACTGATCTGCACAGTTCTGATCTGAGCTGTGCAGATCAGTGCACAGAACTGATCAGAACTTTATTTTTATTTTAAAATCCTGCTTTTGAAGGTATGTAATTTTAATGATTTTCCAATGCAGTAGCGTCAGGCATGGATGAAGATCAACACGCAAATTCAGGTCCTTCTAACAAATCACCAAATCAAGTGCCCCAAAAGCAAAAAAAGAAGCCAAGAGGCCCTACAAAAGGAATAAAATCCATGCCCGGGGTTCCAAGAAAAATTGAATGGGATCACTTGGACCGACCCACAGGGAAATGGGCAACGGATTACAAGAATCACATTGGCGAGATAAGTCGCGCAAAGGTTTCAATATTGATCAGAACCTGGGAAGATGTTTCACAAGGAATAAAAGACACTTTGTGGGAAGACGTCAAGGTAACCGGTTTTATTTTGGAAATTCAGTTGTACATATCTACGTGTCTTTTTCATGTGCTAAAAGACTTTCTTGTTCCTTTTCTTTTTCTTTCATTTAGAGAGAATTTCATATCACAGATGAAACTAAGAAAGAAGTTGTCTTAAAGAGTTGTGATAAGCGTTGGAGGGAATTCAAATCAAGATTGGCGACTGGTTGGATTCGGGGTACAAGGAAAAGGCCAAAAGATGAAAAGATGCCATATGATTTGTATAGTTATATAACTAAGGATATATGGAAGGAATTTGTGAAGATACGTACCTCCGAAGAAGCTGAGGTATAAAAATTATTCTTATTTAAAGTCTTGTTATAATCTAAGTTTTATTTTGTTGTAATAATTTCTTTTACCCCCCTAAAATTAGGAAATAAGTGAGAAAGCAAGACAAAGTCAATCTTTCAACATATATCCTCATCATATGGGACAGAAATCATATGCTGAAATGACAAGTGAATGGCAGAGAAAAGGGTACATTCCCTCAGTTTCTTCGTCATCTGAAGGTTCCTCTGCGTCTACAATTTCTTCAAGTTTGCCGAGTAGGACATGTTTATGGCTTCTTGCAAGATCGAAACCAGATGAGAAAGGAAATCCTTACTTGCCGGATGAGGGCACACAAAAGGTCAAAGAAAATATTGTAAGTTCATTTAACAATTTTGCGTAATGTTGTGATTCCTCTAATTTCATATATGTTCTTAAATATGAAACCAAGTGTTGAACTTTTCTCAAAACCATTTGATTTCATGTAGGATGAATGGAAAAGGAAACAAGATGAAGGGGAATTTGTTCCCAAAAGTGCACGAGATGATGTCTTATCTCGTGCACTTGGTAAGACTAAAGAAGGGAGACCACTAACATTTGGTGGTGGAGTAGGCATCAAAGCTGTGTGGGGGACCGGAGAGCGGCGTAGCTTTCGACGGTATGGAGATGCGGAGATGGAGGAAATGGAAGCAAGAGTGACCAAAAGGGTCAAAGATGAGACAATACAAGAGATGAACTCCAAGATGGATGCCATGGTCATGGAGAAATTTATCACATTTGCTAAAGAACTTGGTGTCCAAATACCAAGCCATATGAGGATAGACGCAAATGTTCATAGTAGTTGTCGTTCCGGGGGTTTAGATCCATTTGCCGACATTACGGTATGATAATTTGTGTTTTTCAAGTACTTTGTTTCTAGTTAATTCTATTGAACTTTTCTAACATGTTACATTGTATTTGCGTTATTGTTCAAAATAAATAATAAGGAACCTGTCCCGTGCCATCTATACCTGAACATAGGCTCGGAGAAAGTCTTTGTTGCCTATGGTACCATATGTCCAGAGTTGCTCCTTGATCACCACAACGACGTCACGTCCGATAACGTGAAAGTGAGCGTTGATGATTTTGAGCCCGCGTACAAAGAAGCTCCCGTCCCCGTGCCTTCTCAATATATTAAGAAACTTGCTCAAGCTCATGGTACCTTCACTCAGTGGCCAAAACATTTGGTGTCGCTTACGAATGAGGAGGTAACTAACATATGCATGATAATTTGAAGTAGAACTATTATACCATGTATGCTCACTAATATGTATATCGTTATTTGAAAATCATACCTCAGGTAAACAAGCCTACAAGTAAAGAGCCTAAAGGGAAAGGGAACAAAGGGAAAGAGATAGTGGTTGGGGGAAGTGGAACAAAAGCGTCCAACACTAAATCAAAAACCTATTTCCTTGAAAATTATAAAGTGCAAAATTTGAGTGGTAAGTGCAATGTGATGAAAACTATGATGTTGGGATTAAAAGAAGGGGAGCACGTTAAGGTACATTGCACTAAAAGGACATTCAATATGGAAAAGGACTTTGAAATTAGTGTCACCGTTGAAGACACCGATCAACTTCTCTCGGGAGCATGGCTCAATATATCAATAATACAAGTTTTTGCTACGTGAGTTACCTAAATTCATATTTTGCCCCTAAATTTGATTTTTATGATTGTCTTAACGTTCTTACACTCTATATTATAGGGCTTTGAGTGAGTTGTGTTTTCACGATGATTGTCACCCCAATAGTATTGGATTCATGTGCCCGGAGATGATCTCGGCCACCATGTTAAAGTCCGATGCAGATCGAATTCTATTGTACATCACGAGGTCCATGAGTGCACTTAGTTCTAAGACATTCATCTTATGTCCATACTACGAAAAGTATGAAAATTACTTTGAACTTCGTTTTTAATTGATTGTTATAAATTTAACTTTTTTTTTTCTAACTACATACGTTTATTGTTTGTATGTAGGAGTCACTGGATGCTTTTAGTTCTTTGCTTGTCTAAACGTGAGGTCTACATATTTGATTCTCAACAGAAGAAGAGAAATTTGATGATTAAGGAGCCACTAAACAAGTAAGTAAAGTATGCATATGAAAATGCCATTTTTGCCAAAATTTTTGCCTTAGGTTCTTTAGTTCAAAGTTGGGTTCGAAAACATCATTTTTGCCTAAAAATGACCTAGGACGACCCAAATAGCCTTAAATGTGAAATAATAGATTGTAAAGGGACTTAGAAAGTTATAACTATGCATATGAGACGTGTAATAAGTTTGAAAACATTCCTTAGGTTCTTTGGTTCAAAGTTGGGTTCGAAAACATCATTTTTGCCTAAAAATGACCTAGGACGACCCAAATAGCCTTAAATGTGAAATAATAGATTGTAAAGGGACTTAGAAAGTTATAACTATGCATATGAGACGTGTAATAAGTTTGAAAACATTCCTTAGGTTCTTTGGTTCAAAGTTGGGTTCGAAAACATCATTTTTGCCTAAAAATGACCTAGGACGACCCAAATAGCCTTAAATGTGAAATAATAGATTGTAAAGGGCCTTAGAAAGTTATAACTATGCATATGAGACGTGTAATAAGTTTGAAAACATTCCTTAGGTTCTTTGGTTCAAAGTTGGGTTCGAAAACATCATTTTTGCCTAAAAATGACCTAGGACGACCCAATTAGCCTTAAATGTGAAATAATAGATTGTAAAGGGACTTAGAAAGTTATAACTATGCATATGAGACGTGTAATAAGTTTGAAAACATTCCTTAGGTTCTTTGGTTCAAAGTTGGGTTCGAAAACATCATTTTTGCCTAAAAATGACCTAGGACGACCCAAATAGCCTTAAATGTGAAATAATAGATTGTAAAGGGCCTTAGAAAGTTATAACTATGCATATGAGACGTGTAATAAGTTTGAAAACATTCCTTAGGTTCTTTGGTTCAAAGTTGGGTTCGAAAACATCATTTTTGCCTAAAAATGACCTAGAACGACCCAATTAGCCTTAAATGTGACTACTACGTATATAATTGTATTTACATGTGTAAATAAAGTATATAATTGCACTTACATGTAAAATATTCTTTGCATTTACATGTGTAAACAAAGTATATATAATTGCATATTTTATCGAATGTGTAGTGCTTTTCGGAGTTACAAGAGACTAGGTGGACAATCTAAGGGAACTAAATTAACATGGATTCCAGCACAGGTATATATATATATAATTAGTTTATTATTTACCTAAGAAATAAGTTTTTCAAAATTATAACATACAATGTGATAGAAATTTTACTTGTGTTATTTATTTTAATGCATTTAGTGTGCTCAACAACCGGGATCACTAGATTGTGGCTACTACGTCATGCGTTTTATGTACGACATAATAATGAATCATGGTAATAGTCAAGATCTTACTAAGGTATGTTCTCATAAACTACGTACTTTATATAATAAATTGAAGTACACAAAACTATTATATTGATCAATCGTTGATAAATTGAATTATTTACACTTTTTTAGGATTTTTCAAGAACATTGCCCTATTCACCGGAGGAGATTAATGAGGTGAAAGATTTTTGGGCAGATTACTTCATGAACAATGTCGAATTTTTAGCTTAATTTGTAATATGAACTTGATCTCTAGCTAGCTACGTACCTTTGTTGTAATAATTTTATGTTTGTTGTAACATGTTGGTTGATCGATCTATGACGAATTTAATTGCCTTTTATTGGGAACGTTAATTACGTTGTAAACTTTAGTGACAGGTATTAATTATAAATGTATTCCCGGTATTGGGAATGAAGCGTCTAATTTCAAAGACGATCATGTCGGAATTTCCAACTAAAATATTAAAAAACGAATATTTTTTTAAAAAAAATAAGTCATTTGCAACGCACGTTAGCTCAATGTGCGAGGCAAATGACTTAATTTTTTGGCGCTAAAATTGTCATTTGCAACGCACATTTAGCTAATGTGCGTTGCAAATGACTTTTCAGCACCATGCCTAAAAAGCTATTTGCGTCGCACATTTAGCTAATGTGCGACGCAAATAACTTTTCAGGCATGGTGCTGAAAAGTCATTTGCAACGCACATTAGCTAAATGTGCGTTGCAAATGAACCTTATTTGCGTCGCACATTTAGCTAATGTGCGTTGCAAATGACTTTTCAGCACCATGCCTGAAAAGTTATTTGCGTCGCACATTAGCTAAATGTGCGACGCAAATAAGGTTCATTTGCGTCGCACAAATGTGCGACGCAAATGACTTTTAGTCATTTGCGTCGAGAGCTTTTGCCACGCACGATGTGCGACGCAAATGTGCTTAAAAGTGCGATGCAAATGACCCTTTTTCCACTAGTGCGACACGGGCATTTTTTTTATGTGTTGTGGGTCGGATTTTTTCAACACAACCCATTTCGACCCACCCAACCCAACCAAACATACGAACCGAACCCACCCAACACACGAACCCAACCCACCAAACTCATCCTAATTTGAACAAATTTGTATGTTTAAAATGCTAATAAGTTCTAGTTTTATTGTGTAAATGTATATTAACCACATTTATGTGAGTATGTTTGTAACACAAATTTCAAATCTGCAAAAATAATAAACTCAAAATAATGTGAACAAAATATATTTTATTAATTTGTGTAATTTTGGGTACAATCTCTAACATTTTCTCCTATGATTCGATCTCAAATTTTAATTTGAGTTGGTTCACGGACTTGTTTAATGTGGTTCGAGGACTAATTTGATTTGGTTCTTGAATGAGGGTCTTCGGGCTTGATCTCGTTCAAGGATGTTGATGTAAAATAGATCGGCACGTCAGTTTTGTATGCTTGTTGTTCTTCTTCCATCGGGATGGTTTGATGTCGATTTGGTGTTACTCACGAACGGATTTGATCTTCTTGAGTAAGGGCCTCCGGGCTTGATCTCGTCCAATATTGATCTTCTAGAATGGAACGACACGTCGATTTGAATTCTTCGTGTTCTTCTTTTATGGAGAGAGTTTTATATGACTTACTGGCAGGGAGAGATTTGATAGTTGGGTAGGCTTTGTCTAATTTCCTAGGTCCTCAATACAATGCATAGCTACTATCTCCAATGTCTTTTTCTTCCCGAATCATCTTTTAGAAGTATTAATAGTAGTGTGACCAAGTTTTTGTGGGGGAAAGGGTCGGATCAAAGGGGCATCCATCTTCTTAGTTGAGATGTCATTTCTAGTACCAAAGAAGAAGGGGGTTTGGGAATTCGTTGTCTTAAATCCTTAAATAGAGCGTATATTCTCCTAGGGATCTTATTATTGGCCCGTTAACTGTTGGGGAGGATAATCTTCTTGTTGGGAATGTGTTGAACAATGGAAGTTGACCGGGATTTCTCTTCCATTTCTTTTGAGCTTCCTCGGGTTGTTGTCAACAAGTGTTATGTTGTCCCTTTGTCTAGCCAACTGGTTCACTTCGAAGATTTAATGTTTTCTAACCTTACTTTAAATGGGAGATTTGATTATTAAAAGGTTTTGAAAATATACAAGAAAAATGATCCTCCACAACCCATCTCTTGGAGTTGGATTTGGAAATGTGATTCAATTCTGAAAATTAGATTTTTTATTTGGCTAGCTTTCCAAGATATACTCCCCCCCGCAAAATCACTCTTTTTGTGAGAAATATGCATGGCTTCTTCCGATGTTTGTATTAGCTTTCAAGCTAGGTGCCTCGGAAACCACCATTCATGTGTTGAGGGACTGCCCTCGTGCTAAAGAAGTGTGTGACCACACCTTTCTTTTCTGTTCCATTACAACAATGGCTTCATGCCAATTTGACCCACATTCTGCCGAGCCAACAACAAATCTCCCTCTCTTGGAAGACTTTATTCCTTCTCTCCTTTGGTCCATTTGGAAGATACCTAATAACCTTATCTTCAATCAATTCCAAACTACTATAAAAAAAGTGTATTCTGGGTATTCCACTCTTCAAGAAGTTGCAACTTATCCACCCCTTCATCCCTTTTGCCTTATGTTTCTTGGTCACCCCATCATACTTTGAAATTAAATTGTGATTCCTCTTTTGTGAAATTGGGTGATGATGCTAGTATAGCTGGAGTATTTCGTAACCATACAGGGGATTGGATATATGGTTTTACTCAAAAGTGCAAGGTTCAGTCGGTCATTATGAGCTTCTTGCCATAAGAACGGGTTTGCGGATCATTGAACAAAAAGGATGGCAGCATGCCATTATTAACATGGATGCAAAGCAGGTTGTACATGTCATCGAAGGAAATGTTTCTGATGTTAATCTTGTGATTACAACTGATTACAAAGACCTCTTAATGGGGAAGAGTGGGGTTAAGCTGGAATATGGATCTCAGAGCACTAATCATGTAGCTGACAAATTAGCTAAATTGTGTAGAGCTAATGTAATAGATAGCTATGAATTTCTTACTTTCGATCTCCCTTCGGGAGTTATTGCGAATGTATTTTTTTTTTTTTTTTTTTGGTGTACCACCCGGTCCACCCTTAGGGCTAATCCGGATTCGGGGCGAGTTCTGAGTGGATAGGTTCCAGTCCCCTCCCAATTGTTGTCGTGGGGGATCGAACACGGGGTTCTCCCTACCAAATTCAGCCTCAATCACCACTGAACCAACAGGCAATTGGTATTGCGAATGTATTATTGGAGGATATACCTCCACATATAATCTTGTATGTTTTTAAACTTTTGAACTTTTAATATATCGTTCCAAACTTGCATAAAAAAACTCCGTTTCTCATCTCCAAAATTAATGGCGAATGCTATCACCAAATCCCACCACCAACGAAGAAGATTACTCAGCCTCAACAACCTTCATGCACTTTGAGCGCCAATCCCACTCCTCTGCCGCTCAATTCCCGTCGGCCCAACCGACAATCTGAACCTCAACTCGTACGTTCTAGCATTCCCATACCTACAATCCTTCTTCTCTTCCCTCAAAGTTTGCGAGTCGAAGCTTCTGGAACAGTGCGAATCCGGGGTACGAATCGGTTGCTCGATAACCGCATCAAACAACTGTAAACCTCTATGGTGGAAGACCCTTTCGGGAAAATCAAGTTTTGAAAGAGAAATGTCTTCTTGCCTTCAAGGGTCGGAGGAGAAATGTTGGGAATTTTCCAAGGAGAAGTGTTTGCGCCCATTTGGGTCTGCCCGGATTGCCTGTAGAGAGGGAAAGTTGAGAAGGAAGGAGGTGGGTCGGATAATTTCCTGGGTCTTTCGAATAGGAATTCTAGGTTTGAAATGTTGCTTTGTAATTAATTAGGGTTGCTCCTTGAGTTGAATTTGAGCTATGAAATCACTAATGTCAGAGGGTCTGAGCTATTAAGAGACAGAATTCAACCTAATTGATAGAGAGCCCGAAGCTGGTAGCAGTGTTGAAGATAGAATGGTTTATGAGATTTGTAAGTGAATGGTATATCATTAACATGGTCAAGTTTTCATCAATCTTGTTTAATTGGCTTTTTTTTGTCATTTCTATTTAGTTTGGTAGGTCGGTTTATGTTCTTCATGTTATCCAGTCTAATTTAGTGCTTGGAAGAATCGAGAAATTGGGCCAATGATTTTTTTTCGTTGTATTATTTATGATTAGTTTGGAGATTTAAAATAGCTAATTGATGGAAAGAATGGAAGGAGTTTAAGGATTAGTTAGTGTCCCTTTGTCAAAAATCTAGAAGATAAGAATTAAAATTTGAGGATAACTATGAAAAGTTGCATGTTCTTATTATGAAAGGGAATTAGTTCTTGTTAAAATGACATGTTTCATTGCTTTCGTGAGTTTTTCACAAACCTACAAATTGTGAAAAAAAGATCTAGTATCAAATAGTATATTAAATAAAAAATTGAAAAGTAATTGATCTTTCGATCTCATTTCATGATCATTCCTGAAATTTATGATTTGAATCCTCAACTAGTTTCTTGAAACTATGTTATATTTTTGAAAATCTCGGAGAAATTTGGTGATTTTTCAAACTTTTGAGGGTGTTTCATGCATAACTTGAAAAATGGCTCATTAAGAAATTATTTTCCGTAAATATTTTCTTACTAAACTTTTCTAATTCTAAATCATCTAAATCATTACCCCGTTGTCTTAAAGAGGCCCCACAAGAAACTAAACTTTTCTATTTAACTAAAATTAATTTTAACGAATTAGAATTTTCAAACTTTGGAGGGTGTTTGATACATTGACATCATAATGTAAGTGTAACTTTTAATACATACCCTGTAGTTGTAAATTTTGTTTATAAAGTTTTACAATCCACAACACAAAATTATAAGCGGTTACATAACAAATTGTGATCGAGACACTATAAGATCATCGTCTATTTGACACGTAGTTGGCCTTATAGTTGTTTAATTAAGCATATTTTCTATTATGTATGAGAAATTTAAAATGACAAGAAGAAAACAATTGAAAAATCTTACTTCGTTTAAGTTGGCAATTGAAAATGACTTGTGGAATTCCAAAACCAGCCCACTAATAACAAAATGGAAACATAAAAGTTGATACTAACAAGATGGGTGTTTACAAACACGAGTTACCAAAAATAAGTCATTTACAATTAAACTACAAATAAATTATACTTTAATTTATCATCTCACCACCATTTTTAAACTTGAAGGACATAAATATTTAACATTGCTTGAGTTACTATTTTTCCATAACCGTTTATTGTCCCTATCTTAATTCCATATTTTGGGTCATGAGAGTTAATGAACTCAAATTCATCTCTACATTTCTTGTTGTTGTTTGACCAACAGAAAATTGAGAAGTGGTGGGTGACCACGAGCCTCTCATGGAGTTATGATAAATTTAAAGCTTCATAAACCCGCTTTCCTGATTTTTGCAAAAAGTCACCGGTTAACTCCAGCTCGCATAGAATACTTCCGTAATGAAGTACATCATTCTCAATCTAAGTAAATCTGTTGCGCACCCTGCTTTATGTTATTATAATAAACATAAAAAATATTACAGTTTGAAAATAAAAGTAAATAAAATTAAACATGTAATAATTCAATTTCTTGTTTGTATACCTCAATAACAGATTTTCTTTTAGGATTATAATGTTGAACCGGCACGACACAATTGAGTTTTATCCAACTCAAGAATGCAGCCAGAGTCTTTGGTTGTATCACTTTGGTGAAAACTCACATCATAAAATCGAGAGATAATTTCGGTGCTACAATTTCAGCTTTTTCTGCCATTACATTAATCTGAAATTGAAGCAACGTCTTTGTTTCCATGACTAATATATTTCTCTATTTTGAAATAACATTATCAAGTTTTCAATCATCTATTACTCCGTATTAATGTTGTCAAACATACAATCACACCGTCACCTAACTGAAATACAGTGTTAATATTAACCCTAAAAGTTTTGAGAAATCAAGTAAAGTAACTTAATTTTCTTAAATGTAATATATTTTCAATATTTCCCCGAAAAAGTTGAAAAATAAGTTGAAAATAACAATGTTTAAATTTGTGTTTTACGTACGCATTATAACACCGTGCTTAATTGGAAGTTTTGAACTAATTATGTTTTACACAAATTCAAAATTTTATTACGTCGTTATTTTTAATTTGTATCTCATGTTTTCTCAAACACACATAACAAATACAAATAAATTTTATTTCATTGAAAATATTTCATATTTGTATATTGTTATTTACGAGTAATTAATAATATTCCTTAAAAAATTTAATTTCATCATGCGTTGCATTAGTCATAAGCTAGTACTCTCTAACCGTATCACCATCCTAAAAACAACGACGTGGTAAAATTTTGAAAAAGTTGGTCAGTGTGACAAATTTAAACCTTGTTATTTTCAATTTACTTTGGGGAAAACATGAAGAGAAATTATATTTTAAAAAAATAAGTTAAGTTTTTGAATGTAAGTGCTATGTATCCCCTTGTTGAAAACCCATATCATAAAATTTATAGAATGCAAGTGCTTCGATTTCAGTTGTTTCTGCCATTAAATTAATCTGAAATTGAAGCAACGTCTTTGTTGCCATGACTATGCAACGAATAAAAAAATATATTGTGTTAGACATTTAGCTTAAGGTCCATGCAACGTAGATAAGAAATGAAATTTGTTTACGGAGCATTATTAATTACTCGCAATAATAATTTACAAATAAAAAATATTTTTAATGAAATAAAATTTATTTCGGTATGTTATATGTTTGTTTGAGAAAACATCAAGTACAAATTAAAAATAACGATGTAGTAAAATTTTGAAAAGGTTAGCCAATTAAGTATGGTGTTATATTGTTTACGTAAATGATAAATTTTGATTCTAACGTTTTACAATCCACAAAACATAATCGAGGCACTATAAAATCATCGTCTATTTGGCACATAGTTTGATTAAAGCACAATTTATATTTTGTATAAGAAATTTAAAACCACAAAGAGAAAACAATTGAAAATGACAAATATTATGTGGAATTCCAAAACCAGCTTACTAATAATATCAAAATCGAAACTGATACAAACAAAATGAGTGTTTACAAACATTAATTACAAACAATAAGTCATTTACAATCAAATCACTAACTATACTCTAATCTATCATCTCACCACCATTTTCGAACTTGAGGGACAAAAACATTTAACATTGTTTCCGTTACTGTTTTCCCAAAACCCTTTAAGTGTTCCCTATGTAAATTCCATATTATGGGCCATGAGAATTAAGAAATTCAAACTATCCCTACGTTTTTCTTATTTGTTGACCAACCGAAAATAGGGACGCAGTGAGCAACCACGAGCTTTCCATAGTGCTCTGATGAACCTAAAGCCTCGTAAACTAGCTTTCCCGAGTTTTCAAAAAATTCGTTCGTAAACTTCAGCTCGCACAGAACACCTTCGTAGCGAAGTACAACCACCCAAATTCGTCGATGGTGTGATCAAACCCGTACTCTCGGTCTAAGTAAATCCGTTACGCACCCTGTTTTATATTATTATAATAAACATAAAAAATATTACAGTTTGTAAATAAAAATAAATAAAATTAAATACGTAATAATTAAATTTTCTTGTTTATATACATACCTCAGTAACATATTTCTCGTCAGCATCGTAGTGTTGAACCGGCACGACACTATTGACTTTTATCCAACTCAGGAATGCAACTACAGTCTTGAGTTGGATAAGTCGGTGAAAACTCATATCATAAACTCCAAAGATAATTCCGGTACTTCAATTTCAGCTTTGTCTGCCATTAAGTTAATCTGAAATTGAAGCAACGTCTTTGTTGTCATGACTATGCAACGAATATAAAAAATGTATTGCGTTAGGCATAGCTTAGGGGCTCATGCAATGTAGAATAGAAATGAAATTTGTTTACGGAGCATTATTAATTATTAGTAAATAATAATTTACAAATAAGAAATATTTTTAATGAAATAAAATTTATTTGGATATGTTACGTGTGTTTGAGAAAACATGAGGTACAAATTAAAAATAACGATGAGTAAAATTTTGAAAAAGTCGGTCAATTAAGTATGGTGCTATATTGCTTATGTAAAGGACAAATTCAAACCTTATTTTCATTTACTTTGAGGAAAAATTGAAGAGAATTTATATTTAAGAAAAATAAATCAATTTTTTTTAAAAGTAAGTGTTACTTGATTTCTCTAAATTGGTAGCGGTTAAAATAGAAGTAATTTTTTTATTAAACTTTGACTCTTTTTATTTTAGAAATTTTAAATTAGAGTTCGAGTAAGAATGTAAGATACATTGATACGGAATATAGCTTAGAACATATGTTGTACTAAAATATAATTTGAGTATATGTTAAAACTCGTGTTGTATGTTAGATTCCACATAATTCATCTTTATTGTTATATTTATCATATACATTTTAGTCTAGGTTAGAATACATAGTATAAAATATAACAGATAATTTTCAATGTATACATGAAACGTCTTTTAAAGTTTGAAAATTCAACAAATGCCCCGATTTTTTCACAAATACAACATAATACCTTCATTAGAGTACTACTATCCAAAGTCTAACACCTTTAGCCATTTAACCATAACTAACCTAATTAAATCCCTAATCAATCCAAATAATTACACTAAATGACCCTCTAATTAACCCCTCCAGGCCCCAACCAACACCATTACCCTTTGCCTTAGGTCAGACGGCCAAGATGTAGGTCCGTTATGGGTCAATCACATATTTTGTTAACTTTAATTGAGTATATCATCACATATTTCTAATGTAGGGTTTTATGTATGTAATGCGCAAATAAAAAAAAACACATGAGTACATTACCAACGGCGATTTGACATTTGTTATACAATTAAAATGACGGGTAGAATAGTAGCTCCACAAAACATTCTTGTTATGAGGAGAAATATCAAGGTAGCGTCAAATAGTGGATTAACTAGTTGACGATTCAAGTCGTAAGTTGCAGGAATGATCTTGAGATGAGATCGAAAGATCAGTTCCTTATCAGTATTAAAGAAATGATTCGATACTAGATTTTTTTCTTCAAGATTTGTAAGTTTGTGAAAAACCCACTAAAGTATATAAACAAATGTACGTAAAATATATATACTTACAAAAATTATATCTACTATATACATGTATTGTACAAAATAGAAGAAAAGACATCAAAATTGATTTAACATGATTTTGGTACGTACTTTATATCGGCATTTCCAATATAACATGACATGAAAACATCACATAATTCAAACTATTAATTAATTCCCTTGATAGCATAATGTGACGAGTATAACTACATATATATAATAAATAAAATGATTTTTAAACTCTAATATTTACAATTAATATAAATATTAATTGTATTCTGGGCTTTATTTGGCTGAACTAAATGGAGCTGAACTGAACTAAATAGAACTGCAATTACGTTCAAAAGAACAAGGACTCATAGCTAATGTTTCATCAGTCTAATTCCCGTCCAATGAGGTACCCTGGACTAGGAGGATGATGAATACATTTACAATAACAGTAGCCTTGAAGTTCAGCTTCAACTTCATGATCATCTGAAAGATAATCAATCATGTAGTATAAGATTACATCGAGATATTAGTAATTGAAAAAACGAGGGGTCTTCTTTCTCTTTGCGTTTTCTTTTTAACAATTGAAAAAACGAAAATCAATCAGGACATATGCATGCCAATAACACTTCACAAAATAATTAGCTTAAAAATAGTTTATATCTACTTCCTTGTAGACTCAGGCCCGTCCGTGGGGGTTGAATTGAGGGGCGGCCGCCCAGGGCCCCCGAGGACAAAGGGCCCCAAAATATACAACTGTATTATACGTTAAATAAATTATAAACACAAATATTAATCATAGAATGCTAGTGGCTAGTTGGTTGAATCCTATTAAATATCTCTCAAACAACAGGGGTACGAAACCCAATAGCTGAAATTTTGTTAACATTTTTTGGAGGTTTTGATTTTCTCTGTTTATTTTGATATTAATCCTCTTCTTCTTTAAATGGACTTATTTTTATGGGTTCTATAAACAAAATATTTATGTGCAAATTTTATAAAATATTGTGTCATTAAGAAATACGTAGTACGTGCAAATTTTTAAACATTGTGTCATTAAGAAATACGTAAAATATGGCATTGTATATTCATATGTGTTGTTAAATATGGTTCAAATATTTAAAGGAGAAATAAATATACTCGAAATGCCATATGTAATATGTACATACAGTGAATATTTTAAGACCTCACACCATATATAAGGGCCCCCTTGAGACCCCCTTATCGTGATTCGCCATGGGCCCCTAAAATGTCAGGACCGGCCCTGTGTAGACGTAGACTAGTTGAGTAGTGCATTTCAACTAAGATAATCCTACTCCGTATCTAACTGTTTGACTACGTCAAGTCAGATTATGGACAACCATAATGTAACATCACAAATTCTTATTTACAAGTGGTGTACAATAAATATTGTATACCAGAGTAAAAGTTAACTCAAAATGTTTAAAAGTTACCTTTCTATATGTAAAAGTTATCTATTCTTTAGTGATAAAAAATTTCATTTTAATAAATATTATTTCTTCAAATTTTCTAATAATGTATAAAATTAATTATGTAATCCTTTACAATGTTTATCTACCAACTATTCTTATATAATACTTCGTAATAAGAATATCAATTTAAATGAGAGGCCTCCAAATCCTCATCTAAGTATTCTCATTCACTCCCTCCAAAAAACCCATTTACACCCTAGATTTCAAATTCAAAACACTTTTATTATAATTGATCATTGAACTACTCCATATAACACGATCAATTTCCATGTAAAGAAACAGAGCGATTTCCTTCAATATTGCATAAAGATCCAACAATTCCCTAAATACGTTACTTTTTAAGTTATTTCCCACCATACCGTCCACGTAAGCAAGGGAGAAAGAGAAGTAATTTTTTTTTCCGGTTCAGCATTGAACCGCTATATGAGATAGCGGTTTCGTTTTAAAGCAAACCGCCATCTCAGATGGCGGTTCAATGTTATAAACCGCTATCTCAGATAGCGGTTTGTATTAAAACAAAACCGCTATCTCAGATGGCGGTTTACTTAATTGTAAATTATTTTTAACATGAATTACAGTTTAAATAGAAATATAATTTAGAAGTAACCTCTTATGACATCAATTGTGTCTGTACCTCAGTGGATAGAGTGTGTTGTTTCAACGCAGGAGGTCGTGGGTTCAAATCCTACCTGATGTGTTTATTTCTTTTTAACCATTTATTAATATTAATTATAAACATTTCTAAATTTAACTTATCAACATTAGTGTCTGTAGCTCAGCGGATAGAGTGTTTATTTCCTAACCAAAAAGTTCGTGGGTTCGACCCCTAGCTGATGCAGTTTTTTTTTTAACCATTTATAAATAGTACTACCTACGTGATTATAAACCGCTATCTCAGATAGCGGTTGACTTAAGTCAACAGCTATCTGAGATAGCGGTTTAGTGTCGATTCGTTAAAAAAAAAGAGACCGGTTTTAATGCTGACCTGGACGATATGGTGGGAATTAAGTTAAAAAGTTGCGCATTTTGGGAATTTGACGTTCTTTAAACAATATTGAAGGAAATCGCTCAAAGAAACAAAACAAAAAACTGTTTTCTCTTGCTCTCTCATACCAAAATTGGAAAACCAACTTCTCTGTCATACCTAGAAACATTGAATGCCATGAGCCCATGACATGCACTCATTTCCGACCACCGCCTTGGTCTTATCACTTGAAATAGCCAATCACTTTCATTCAAGCACAACCTCAACATTGCATTTTTGTCTATTGTTTTACTTTTATCTAACTTTTTTATTTTTATTTTTTTACTTTTTTACTTTTTTATTTTTTCAAAAAAAAGTTATTTGCTTAATAAGTTATATTTGTTGGTTTTGTTTCAAGGTTTGGTTGTATTTAGTTGATGGTTGCCTTCCATCTTCCATACAAGCGCACAAGTGGTTCTACTCTTCTCTCAAATCCTTCCTCAATATATTATCTCCGTCTCTTTTTGTTCTTTACGTTTGGTATTTTGCATGCGTTTTAACGACTAATTAATGTACATTGAAATTCCTCTATTTTTTTTTAAAATCAGGCAAATTACGTTTATTTATAATGTTTTCACTTTTATCAAAATTCTGATATTGGGAAAATGAGATCGAATGTTTATTTCTTTTGTTTATGTTTATATGTTTGGTGTGCTCTATGTCTATTTTTTTTATTTGAATTAGGACCCTGTAGAAGGGAGTGCTTCACGTCTTCAATATAAGCAAACAACAAGAGATCAAATGTTTATTTCTTTTGTTTATGTTTATATGTTTATGTTGTATATGAAATCTAATTGTATTATTTTCTATGTTTCTTTATTTTCTTCACATTATTTAAGAATCATACTATGTACTTCTTAATCTTGATTCAATCTTTCAGATTCTTTAATATGGACTACTATTATCTGATAAAAACTTTACTACGTGATGACCCACATGAAAAAAAGTTGGGCGTCAGTTTTCGGGGGTAGTTTTCCTTCAATATTGCATGGTTATTGTGTGCCTCTTGCATACTAGACATATGAAATGGAAAGGTTGCCATTATTGAGAGGATTGTCATGAGATGCTTATATTCAACTTGAAAACATAAGGATTTGGCCATGATATCTAATTATTATGGAGAACATGATTTATCTTCCCTCCGTCCCGGAATACTTGCGCCATTTTAACTGGACACGCTTGTTAATGAACAACTTTGACCACCAATATCTTGAACTACATATTATATAATCTTATGAAATATTAATATTTTGAAAACATTAATTAAGATGAAGCCAACAATATATTATATACTAACATTTGTTTAATTTTCATATACTAGAAATAAAATATGGTCAAAATAAATTATGTGAATAGTAAAAAAGTCAAAACAATGCGAGTATTCCGGGACGGAGGGAGTATACCTTTACCTTAAAAGTGTTTATTTGATCTTTTATTATATCATGTTTAGTCACTCGATGAAATATGCTTAGGTATATATATCAAAGGAGACAGTTAAGTTATTCTTGAGTTGGGTTATCATTTTCATGTTTATTCACTCTTTCTCTATTGTGTGTTCTGATTTTTAACAATAGCTCAACTTAGGCGGTAATTGCGCGCTTGACTTATGAAAATTTAAGTACTCAACTTGAAGTATAAAACATTTATCAAATTGCTTATGTTTATCTTATATGGCCTTTTTCATTGATTTAGGGTTGCAGTTAAATGTTTAAGGGTATGAAGATTTGACATTTGCTACTTAATTTGTGAAGACACAAATGCTCACACCAACTACTAAAAAGTAATTTTATTGGTGCCATTGGATATTGTACGTGCGAATATCTAATATATACCCATTGTAGAGTTTATTTTGACACATTTTTGTGGCATTTTGTATCAGGGCTTTTCTTCGATTATTTATTTAATATTAATGCATACCATTATTTTGATTAAAACTATTGTACTAGGATATGACTCTCAATGATATGACAAGGCTCTCATCTATATTCATCTTTGTAACTTTTTCTCACTTTTAAGAATTTGTAGATTCCAACAATGATAAATTGATAGGGGATTTGTACACCTATTACAAGTACTCCCTCTGTATTTATTTAAGGGATACACTTGTCTTTTCCGGCCGTATTTATTTAAAAGATACACTTGAAATTTTTAGTAATTTATCAACCCCACCATCTAATTAAATAATCTATTTACACCCCATCCCCACCCCCCATCCCCTAAAATGACATGGTCCCACTTGTTTTACTTATTAAAATATCTACCCAACCCCACTTGTTTTATTACTTTATTTCATTCAATTCTTTTTCTTAATACCCGTGTCCGACCAAGTGTATCTCTTAAATAAATACGGAGGGAGTATTCTAAACACCATTCTCCGATAAAGACACATTTTTTTTTGTTACATGAAGAGTTAGTAAGTTAAAAAAAAAAGCTGATCATCAAGACTACTAGCAAAAAGTACTTCATAGATTAAACATAATTACTTTTAATAGAAGCAAATTGTTCTTATTAATCCATCCCTTTCTCATAAGATTAAGTTAATTACGGAGTAACAATCTTTATTTTATATATCCCGTGCTAATGCACGGCCATACACTAGTTAAAATATTGCATCGAAAGCACACTAGTTAAAATAAGTTAAGGCTCTCTTCCTCTTTAACCAAGATCTCGGGTTTGAGCCTTGAGAATGGAAAAAACCTCAAATAGGAGAGATACTGCCCATCGAGCTACCCATACAAACTCACACGGGAGATTAGTCCACCCGTCGTAGCAGAATAATAATAAAAAAAAAGTTTAAAGGTATATCTACATAAAATAAATTAAAAAAATAAAAAAATCCGATCCTAATACAACCAGAGCCTGGTTAATATAGGCGACACCCCAAATTAGGATACAGTTTTGAGAGAAGATTATCCTAATTTCTATTTACTTTTCCTTTTTAGAAAAAGAAAAAAAAAATTCGGTTTGTACGGGCCCGACCCAGGCCAACCTCGCTTGATTCATGCCAAAATTTTCAAACGGAGGTCCAAACACAGTTCAAGTCCACGTGCTCTCGTGCCGGGCTAGACCTTTGTGCATAAGCCAAATTTTAGTCAATTTAACATGCTTTGTCGTGTCAGACCGGGTGGTGCCAAGCTCAGTTCATTCATGCCTGTCCGGGCCAATAATTTAAGGAAGAAGGCTCAGACACGACCCAAGGCCACGCGCCCTTGTATCGGGCTGGGCTTTTGTGCCTAAGCTTAATTTAGCCAATTAACGTGCTTCGTCGTACTGAGTCAGGTGGTTCCGTTTCTTGTCGTGTTTTTTCAAAAAAAACGAGACCAAGCCCAATAGGAAGTAAGTTATTTTATGAAGTACAATAAGTAGGACATTAACCTATCATTTTTCGTTTTCCACTTGTCAATTGTCATGCAAGTTACAATCCAATGCAAAACATTTCTCTTAAGGAACAACTCCTTCATAATCAGTTCCATTTGCCAACTTTAAACGCGGTAACAGCTCTTTACACAATATTTTGAATCACCTTTCTCACCAGGAACAACAAAATAAAACATAAAATAAAACATAAACTAAAATAAAATAAAATAAAATAAATCCGAAAATAAAATAAATAAAACATCTATCCAAGTAGAAGATATATTGAAGTACTGGAAATGTTTTCTTTTTCTTCCAGAAGCGGGAAACCATCACTTCTCCACCTGCAGTTGTATGATACCACTATTTTATTCCTGACATAGTCAAATATACTCAACATGATCAAACTATAACAACATTAAACTGCTTAATTAATAACTAAAAAAACGGCGAAATAAATTATAATTAAATCAGCAGGTGAAAATCAGAAGAATAATGAACGATTCAGGAAATTATCAAGAACCTTCACCTTCAATGAAGCATGATGTGTTACCATCATCGCCATATTTACAGGGAGTATATTATGAACAACACAAAGGTTGACAGTTGCTGTAAACCTTCAAAGCAAGCAACAAGGAAACTGCAGTGAATGTTCCTGTATTACCAAGTATAAAGATAACTACACAAAGTTACAATGAGGTTGGATCTCACAATATGGGACAAAGAAGACTAGAAGAGCATAAATAATCAAGTGATAGTATTACCTTTACCATCTTACGTAAACATTAACTCTGTCATCAAAACAATATTAAAGAAACGGCAAACAGACACAATACTCATAGCTCACAAGTCAACCACATACACAAAACCCAGCTAATGTTTCATCTTCACTGACATAATTAGATAGATTCACACATCTATCTTGATCTCGTTTCAGTCTCCATTGTGACCTACAACACCCAGCTAATGTTTCATCAGTCTAATTCCCGGCCAATGAGGTACCCGGGACCAGGAGGATGATGAATACATTTACAGTAACAGCAACCTTTAAGTTCAGCTTCATCTGAAAGATAATCAATCATGTACTATAAGATTACAGTCGAGATATTAATGACATAACCATCCACTCAAGTATATATATATATATATACCTGGTAGGAGAAAAGATGGGCCCAAGCATTGGCAAAAGTCAACGAAGAAATATCTGGCCCTTCTGATCACTTCCGCAAAAAAAGTCATCACCTCAGCATCAGGATCGTCTTTGTTCTTTGCCTCAAAGTTCATATGCTGGAGGAACCCAAACCCCAACACTACTATTTCAAACCGGCCAATCTTCACAAGCTCAAAGTTTGAACCCTGAAAAGTTCATTCATAAGCCAGGTATATATTAATAATATAATAATATAATTACGTGGACCCACGAAAAAACAAGGCAATACAACAAATGGGAACTGAACTATTTTCAGGAGAAGAAAACCACACCTTCTCTCCATTGAACAAGCGCAAGGCTACAGATGCATTTCTAGCTATCATGTCCGTACAAGTGTTGTTGCCCCTGTACTCGAGTCCGAGATCCGGGAACCTAAGAGAGAGGTCTTCTTTGTCTTTGCGTTTTCTTTTTAGCAATTGAAAAAACGACATTCAATCAGGACATATTCATGCCAATAACATTTCACAAAATAATTAGCTTAAAAATAGTTTATATCCACTTCCTTGTAGACTAGTTGAGTAGTGAATTTCAACTAAGATAATCCTATCCGTATCTAACTGTTTGACTAAATCAAGTCAGATTATGGACAACCATAATATAACATTCAGAACACAAATGATAGAGCTATATGAAGCTAGTAAGGAAGATCAGTAAAAAAAATGCAAGATAATTAGTACAGTAATACCAAAGAATTGGTTAACAATAAAGAAAACAACCACCTCAGTATACCCTTCTCCAAGTACTTATTGAACTCCTTGAGTTTGGAACACAAGGTATCAAAATGAGGTTCCCCGCCACTTCGGAAGCTACAGATGTCAGCAGGATGGTGAATATCGCGAGAACAACAATAGAGGCAACCGTGAGTATCAGCTTTCTCTGCAACAAGTGTAACCGAAATGGCAAAAAGGATCATCTAATGGTAATGATAGTGCAGAAATTTTCTACTACATAGTAAACAAAGTCATCCACACCAAGAGAGTAGAACAATGAGATCAAGTAATCAAGTATACATGGGTTCAAAGAGTGTATAACCTGGTAGTATGTCACTTGTCCCCATGCAGAGTACTTTTTTTAGTTTCTATCAGCTCAGAAAAAAAGGTCTGCACACCGGATACGCCCTTTTCCTTAACCTTGAAGTTCAAATGCAAGATACGGTCGCCTGTAGAAAGATATCCTACGGCGAGAGGGCCAGCCTCCAGAAGCTCAAATTCTCTGTTTCCAAGTTCATTTAAAGCTACGGTTGAATATTTCTCCTTAACGGCTTCAGATCCCACGTCAATATCTTTGTCGTCAAAGTCAGACAAAATGACACTAAACAAAATTATAACCAAATATGTCAGTATATAAATTTACTCCCATACTAAAGCTCAATCAGTAGAGTGCACATAAAGAGTAACGAGGAGCTAGTAAGCAAGAGCAATTAAAAAACAAGATAAAGCTACTAGTAAGAGTATATAGCCAATTAGCCAGGTGTACGTACGTGTGTACCTTCCTTAATCTTAATCCTTATTCGGTTCATAAAAACTTTACTTGGCCTATGTTCATAAATAAAGGCTTGAAAACCTTGCTTAGTAGCTTACCCTATCTTCATAAGACAGCCAACTCAATCAAGTGGTCAAGACTCAAGAACACAATGATCAGAAAAACGTGTCTACTGGATATGGAAAAAGGTATTGTATTACGGTGTATGACTTGCATACTTTCAGCCCTCAATCATCTAGCTCGTAAACTACTTGTAAGAATACAATGAATTGAATATGGGGTGATCAGTATCCCCAACTAAAAACAGACTCATGTTTCCAATCCCACATCTAATAAGACCACACCAAATATACTTGTGGAAGAAATCAAATTACTAGTCGTATTATAATAACAATGATTACATTCATGATACACAGACTACCAAATAAACAAAAATATCACATAAATGGAGGAAAATATTGGCATTAGAATGCAGAACAATTATCTAATGAAACCAATTACAAAAATTTTGTATATATTTGATTTCCAGAATTCCTTGCTTTTCTACACAGTAACTGGTTGCAACATGTAATTATCTTTGCCCTACACTAAGGAGTTTCTTAGCACAGGAAAAATAACACATGAAAATGAGATCATCTATTAACCAACCCACACAATCGAATCTATGAACTGAATCCCCAATTAAAAGCTGATCCATGGTTCATTTGCCAATCCCCCCACATAAAAGGCTTTAAATTCAATAAATTCAATAAATCCAATCAAAACAAACAAATTCACAAGCACAACCAACTCAATTATACAGTAGCTCACACTTTATCATTACTTAATGGAAAAACCCTGTTAACGATGTTCAAATTCGCAACAAAAACCAAAAAGAAAACCCTGAAATGATGCATAAATTAAGGTGCTTAATAGAAAAATTCACCCATTGTTATTTTCGCGACGTTTGGAGTCGACATCTTTGCTCAATCGAACCGCCTTCCTTTTCCGCACATCAAGTATAGGTCTAAAAACAAAAAAATTAAATGTATGAATCCACAAAAATCAAGTTCTGCAATTCCAATTGATTAGAAATTGCAACTCGACATCTACAATACCAAACCTAGTTGTGAAATTGGAATCGAAATCAAAAGGCAGAATGATGATAAAAACTGTACCTGGATTTATTTCCGGTGTCGAATTCATGTGCATTTATTCGAGTTAGGCTTTATTTGGTTGGGAGGAATTGGAAGGAAAAGAAAAGAAAGGGAAGGAAAAATAATGTTTCTTATATTTGGTTCAAAAAATTATATGGGAAGTGAAAGGAAATGAAGGGAATTGGAAGGAAAGCTCACTGTATAAAAGTTTCACTTTCCTTTTATCTCAAAATTGGAGGAATTTGGAAGAAAAGAAAAAATTAAATCTGTCAAACAAAATATTAAAGCTTAAACACACGTTTTTTTCTTTCCTTCCCTTCTCTTCCTTTACTAATGTTGTACCAAACATGAGATTCCTATCATTTTCTTTCATCGTACCAAACATGGGAAAATATATTTTATTTCCTTTCCTTTCCTTTCTCTTCCTTTCTCTTCCCTTCCTTTCTCTTCTCTTCCCTTCCTTTACTAATATCGAACCAAATAGGGCCTTAGACGATGAGCACCTCTGCGCCAACCCAAACCCTTTTCTTCCCCAATTCCCTTTTCCATTAAAAGCTTCTAAATTTGGCGCGTCCAAGTTATATTAACGAGGCTCTCGCAATTTGGATTATACACCCGGTTGCACAGTGCTCAATTGCTCATTGTGCACCCCGTTGAACATTTATTGAAAATCTAATGAACAATGAGAACGATTTCAATGTACATGTACTAGTGAAATATTTAAACTATATGTTCTATGAATTTGAACTATATGTTCATTGGCTATATGTTCTTTGGGTATGAACAATATGTTCTTTGTATTTGAACTATATGTTCTTTGTAAAACAGGGTGCACAGTGAGCATTGTGCACCCGGGTGAACTATATGTTATATTAGGATCGGAATTTTGTATTTTTTTTATGTACATTTAAACTTATTTTAACTTGTGTATGTAGATGGAGAAATTTCAAATTAATCTGCTTAATTGGCATATTCAGTAGCATTCTCGTAATTATAATGAACAATATATCCCCTCAAAAAAAAAGTTAAAAAAAATGGTGAACAATATACAATCTAATTGCAATGTACAATCTAATTGATAATATGATACTTTTAAAAACTAAAAATAAAAGAAAATAATTTTAATATAAAAAGAGATTGTACATTTAAATATGTGGATTGTATATTTTGATAATTTATTTACGAAAATACCCCTTAATATGTTTTGCTTGCCCATCATGGAGATTGGCTGGCAGAGCTCATGCCCGCACATTGGCACGGGATATATAAAATAAAGATTGTTACTCCGTAATTAACTTAGTCTTGTAGAAAAGGGAAGGATTAATAATAACATTTTGCATCTATTAAAAGTAACTATGTTTAATTCGTGGAGTATTTTTTGCTAGTGGTTTGATATTTATTTTTTATTTTACTTACTAACTCTTCATGTAAAAAAAATGTGTCCTTATCGGAGAATGGTGTTTATAAATTCTTGTAATAGGTGTATAAATCCCCTATCAATTTATCATTGTTGAAATCTACAAATTCTTAAAAATGAGAAAAGGTTGCAAAGATGAATATAAATGAGAGCCTTGTCATATATTGAGAGTCATATCCTAGTGCAGTAGTGTTAATTAAAATAATGGTACGCATTGACATTAAATAAATAACCGAAGAAAAGCCCAAATACAAAATGCCACCAAAATGTGTCAAAATAAATTATACATGGGTATATATTAGATATTCGCACGTACAATATCAAGTGGCACCAATAAAAATACCTTTTAGTACTAGTTGGTGTGAGCATTTGAATCTCCGCAAGATAGCAAATGTCAAATCTTCATACCCTTAACCATTTAATTATTGGAACCCTAAATCAATGAAAAAGGCCATACAAGATTACCATAAGCAATTTGATAAGTGTTTCATACTTCAAGTTGAGTACTAAAATTATCACAAGTCAAACAATTACTATCTAAGTTGAGCTATTGTTAAAAATCATAACATGCACACAATAGAGAAAGAAGTGAATAAACATGAAAATGATAACCCAACTTAAGAATAACCTAACCGTCTCATTTGACACATATATACTAAGCATATTTCATCGAGTCACTAAACATGACATGATAAAAGATCAAATAAACATATCTAAGGTAAAGTTATACATAGTAGTTCAAAGATAAATCATGTTCTCCATAATCATTAGATATCGTAGCCAAATCCTTATGTTTTCAAGTTGAATATAAGCATCTCATGAAAATCCTCCCAATAATGGAAACCTTTCCATTTCATATGTCTAGTATGCAAGAGGCACACAATAACCATGCAATATTGAAGGAAAACTACCGTCGAAAACTCACGTCCAACTTTTTTTCACGTGGATCGCCACGTAGTAAAGTTTTTATCAGATAATAGTAGTATGTATTAAAGAATCTGGAAGATTGAATCAAGATTAAGAAGTACGTAGTATTATTCTTAATAAAAGTGAACAAAAGAAAGAAACATAGAAAAAAAAAACAATTAGAGTTCATATAAAACATAAACATAAAAAAATCCTCCTTGCTTGATTCGATATCTTGTTGTTTGCTTATATTGAAGACGTGAAGCACTCCCTTCTAGGGGTGTTAATGAGCCAAGCCTGCTCTTGAACTATTTGATGCTCGGCTCGCTAAAGCTTGTTCAAACCTCGGCTTGAGCGGGCTCGATTCGAGCTCGAGTTCGACTCGAGATCTTAACAAGCCGATCCTGAGCTATCCTAAGCTCGGTTCGAAAGCTCGTGAGCAAGATCAAGCATTTTAAGAATAATACTGTAATTTTTACTGCTTCATATGAATAAGTGGAGAAAAATGATATGAATAAGATTTTACTGTAATTTTTTTTTATTTGAATTAGGACCCAGAAACTCAAGCTCTAAATTTGTTGTAATTTCTACAGGGTCCTAATTCAAATAATAATAATAAAAAAAAAAAAACATAGAGCACAACAAACTATTTAGTAAAAGAAAAAGTGGTACATTAGTTTAGACTTCAGAGGGCGTTGGTGGCATGCAAACTGGAAATAACTCATACGTTCCACCCTACTCCATTAGAGATAATTCAAAATGTTTAAAAGAAATATAACTTTGTCCATCTCTTTTTGTTTTTTACGTTTTTCTTTTTGGATGTCCTAAAATATATTTTACATTTCCTTTTATATTATCACATAAATGTTTTAATATTTTATCAAAATTTGTGTCCAATGATTATTTTAACCAATTAAATTCATTGGATCATTTAATCTCTCCCACTTTTCCATTGAAATATTTGAATTTTCTCATTTCCCAATATCAGGATTTTGATAAAAGTGAAAACATTATAAATAAACGTAATTTGTCTTAGTTTTTTTTTTTTTTTTTTTAAAAAAAGAGGAATCTCAATGCACATTAATTAGTTGTTAAAACGCTTGCAAAATAGCAAATGTAAAGAACAAAAAGAAACGAAGGAGATATATTTTAAGGAAGGATTTGAGAGAAGAGTAGGACCACTTGTGCGCTTGCATGGAAGATGGAAGACAACCATAAACTAAATACAACAAAACCTTGAAACAAAACCAACAAATGTAACTTATTAAACAAATAACTTATGTTAACATCAAAGCTAACAAAATTAGACAAACGTTGGGGTTGTGCTTGAATGCAAGTAATTGGCTATTTCAAGTGATAAGACCAAGGTGGTGGTCGGAAATGAGTGCATGTCATGGGTAGTGGCGGATCCAGGATTTTAGGAATGGTGTGTCACAATAAACCGCGTATTAAACAAAAACAAAAATAAACATACAAATAGAGTGAACATCATAGAAAATTCACATAATACATGGTTTTTATTTTTACACTTTATATTTCTTGTAATATCGGTATTATGGTATATTGGTATGTCTTTCTATACTCTTTCCAAGTGATACATATCCAAGTCCTACGGTCATACGGTCAATCCCATGATTTAAAACTTGATAGGTCATATTCAATACACTATTTTGACGCCCCCTCAATTTTAGTTTGTGTAAAATAATATTCCGAAGCATATTAATGTAACCTAAAATCATATACATTCGTTTAAATATATTAAACACGTGGTATATATAATATAATTTAATACGAAAAACATAGTTCACCATAACCTATTTACTTTTTAAAGGTTTTGGAGCACAAAAATAAAATAGAGAAGGAAAAAACAAGGGGTACAACTGTACAATGTTGATATTACAATCAAACCAAACTACCCAATGACCAAGACATACGAAGTGAATAAGGAAGGTTAAAAAAAAAAAACAAGCACTGCAGAGTCGAACCCAGGTCTCGGCTGGGACAGTTAACGTTAATGAAATTGTGTAAGAAACCACTGAAGCAGAAGAATAAATGTGATACTTTATGCAGGCTAATTACATTTGTCGAATTTTTCCCGAGGAATGGTGGGTCCTGTGACCCACCATGCACAAGGCTAGTTCCGCCACTGGTCATGGGCTCATGGCATTCAAATTTTATGGTTATGACAAAGAAATCGGTTTTCCAATCCTAGTTTGTGAGAGTAAGAGAAAATGGTTTTTTGTTTTGTTTCTTTACATGGAAATTGATCGTGTTATGTGGAATAGTTCAATGATCAATTATAATAAAACTAGTTTTGGATGTTTCAAATTTGAAATTTAGGGGTGTAAGTTCTTATTATTATATACGATAAGATAAGATAAGATAGGATATAATCTATTTTTGCAAAAACAATTTCAGAAAAGTTCAATAAAAATAAAAATACAGAGTTAGGTATTTTCCAGTAAAAATAAGTTCGAATAAGTTAATTTCAGTAAAAATAATTCAAACTTGATCGCATAATGCGCCACGTATACCACATGTATATAATAAATAAACTAGTGTGTAGCTCGGGCGTTGCTCCGGGCCGGTTTTACTTTTAGTGGGGTTTACTTTTTGTTAAAATGTTCCCATTTTTAAAAGATTGTATTTTACATTTAAATGGGAAAAATAAAACATACACTATAGCTAGCTAAAATGATAAGAAACGAAATTTTTAATCCATAAGGTTTGTTGTTCGATTCTTACTACATGCTTTTGTACGTAACACATAAACGCTTTTATAAACATCTTTTAATATATATATTAGTATGTGTTCTTTTCAAGCTCTAATATTAACAATTGATATACAACCTACACTGTTTTTACAAAGTTAAAGAGGAAACATCGAAATTAATTTTACACAATTCTGTACATTGTATATGTCTTTACATTGTATGTGTCTTTACAGTGTATTGTGACATGACAAGAAGCCAAGCCAAGAAATAAAAATAAAATGTATGGATCTACTTGGTCAACAATTTATCACGATAAACATTTACCCATTTACCCATTTACCCATTTACCCTTACTCCTTTCCTTTTGGGGGGCTCATCTTAAGTTCATCTTCACTAACATAATTAGATAGATTCACATATCTATCTTGATCTCGTTTAAGTCTCCATTGTGACCTACAAGTTACACATTTTGTTAATATTTTCCACTTTTGAGTCATTTTCCAGGTCATCAAACACTCCTCGTGGATAGGAATCTTACACGTTTCACATGCCACCATTCTATCTCCCGACCTCCCAGTCTCAAGACAGATAGGACACGTGGCACCAACATCTGCTTCCATGCACGGCTTTATACTCGCCCCCTGTATGCCTAACTCCTTCTTCAAGAAGAACATCTGATGGAACCTCTGACGTAGAGTCCGGCTTGCCAGAGATTTTGGAGAACTAGAGGTGGCTTGAAGCCTCTCTAGGTGGCAAGGGTTTAGGGTTTGACTCTTTAGGCTAGGGTCGTCAAGTGGGACCCCTAGAACCCTGATAAGCACGAATAGAATGTGCTTGCATGGGGTGGCACGATCCGGGCACGTGCATGAAGGGGTTGCCGTTATGTTAACAATGTATACGTTTCCTGTAGCTCCTAGAACGTAAAACTCTGGATCTGACCTGTATAGGAGGAAGATATTATGGAGTACCGCGTGTGATACACGTTCTATAAATGCTTGCAAGGTGGGCTTAGACCGGTCACAAGAATGTTTCTCATGGTTCGCTTTTGTCTCCAGGTATAAATATGGCATTATGGGAGGATGAATTTATAAGTTAGGGAGATTTATGTATGTTGTAAAACAATAGATAAAGCGGTTAACAATATATCTCCTAATTTATAAGCAATCAAGGAAAAACAATAAGTTATTTTTAGATAAATTAATGAGTTGTTAGTAGTAATCCGAACAAAATTTTAGTTACTATTTTTATATGATTGTAGTTACTGACTTATTGGTATGACATGTCTTACTAATTGTAGATTATGTTTCTGTTTGTTTTCCTAAATAAACTTGATCGTTTGGCATAACACATGAGCAAAAAAAAAAAAAAGGTAATCTTAGTTGTACATCAGTTGTATACACACGTAGAAAATTGCCATCCTTTTCGCATTTCCAAAATAAAAGAAATTTAAGAACATTAAAAAAGACCAAAAAGTGCACTTCCGTAAATAAGAAAATCGAAAATGATAAAGGTCGCAACATGCGACCTTTAAGCCGTGTCACAATGATGACATGACATGTTTATGTGTCATGATTTAAACTGGAAACTAAAATATTTAATTTATATATTATATTTTAAATGTTTCAAAAAAAGCTAGGAAAATCTTAATATTCTAATTTGTTTCCTTATTTATACCGACTACCTTATTTACATATTCTCATAGTAAAAATATTGCATTGATAGTAAAAATATTATGATGACTCTTAGCCTACATGTCGCTTATATGTACCAATTAAACTGCGACACGTAAGATTGCGCAACTTGCGACCTTTATCATCATCCTAAGAAAATATATGTTTCACCAAAATTTAAAAAATTAAAAATTCCGTTGCCGGGACTTGAACCCGGGTCTCTCGGGTGAGAGCCGAGTATCCTGACCAACTAGACTACAACGGATTTGTTGATCAATTCATTATCATATATTATTAATAAGTAGGAATATAAATATTATATTATGTACATATTTGCCTATATTTCTCTAACTTTCTAAAATCAAATAGATAATTTTAATGTGTGAATATGTGATTATTTTAATATTTCAAGTATTTCAGTTTGTACTGCTCACGCTTCTAGATTTTCATGGCACTTCCTCCATCATAGTGTGAGCTAGGAGCATCTCCAAAAAGTAAACGTACACGATTAATCTCATACAAATTTTTAACTTTATCAGGGTTCTAAATCTCCCTAAAAAATGTGCCACCATTTATAACGGTATTCACTTTTTCTGAATCGGTCCATAGGCTTGGACTTTGGTGTTTGAGTTGAAACAGCTACCCATCTTTTATAGGTGGTATTTGATTCACCTCTTTCTATTTGACATGATTTAATAAATTATACGCTGGAGTACCATTAAATACGTGAACTTGAGATAAACATATGGCATCACTGCATCAGGCAACATTTAATAGGTAGTCAATCACCATAAAATGTACTCCCTCTGTCCCTTAATACTCGCACCGTTTCGACTGGACACGCTTGCCAATGCACAACTTTGACCACTAATATCTTTAACTACATATTATAAGAACTTATAAAAATATTAATATTTTGAAAATATATATTAAGATGAAGCCAACAATATATTATATACTAATATTTGTTTTCATATACTAGAAATAAAATAGGGTCAAAGTGAATTATGTGAATAGTGCAAAAAGTCAAAACGGTGTAAGTATAGGGACGGAGGGAGTAATATAATAAACAAAAGTGTAGCAATATTAAGTAATAAGCACCAGTGGTCTAGTGGTAGAATAGTACCCTGCCACGGTACAGACCCGGGTTCGATTCCCGGCTGGTGCAATGTATTTTTTTTCAAACTTTTTGGGCTAAATTTCCTTGATTTTATCTTTTCCTATGATCATCAGCTAATCAGGTTCAGCACTCGACTAAACTCCAGAAACCATAAGGTAAGTTAAAGCTTATGTTTTTAATTGTGTTTACGGCTTATCTCAACTTATTTTCACTTATTTCAGGTAAGTAAAGAATATTAGTTAGTTCCCCGTTCTTATTCTTTGGCTGATCACATACTTAGATACTTTAATTATAAACATCTTTGTACTTTCGTTCAATCAATTGATTAAGAAATAGGGGTTACCTAATTTCAATTTACAATTTCATTACTTCAATAACTTCTAGACTTCTAGTATTAGAAATTCAGCTAAAACTGACATACTCTTAAAAGGCTTATTCATTGAACTTACAAATTTAAATTGTTTACACCAAAGTGGTTTGAGTGTTTCTTCTAAGATCATTTCTTACTAGATTGATGAGATCATATCATCATATGAATTCATTTGTTAATCTGAAAGTCTAGGAATAAGCTAAGAAGATAGCCTCGGGTCGGGTCGGGCCGAGTTTTGGTGAGTAGCCATTGTGTCTTGGGCCTAAACATGCCCGACCCACGTCAACCCACGTGTCTTGAGCCTGAACAAGCTTAAACGCATCAGAAATTCACAACTTTGAATGATTCATGCCAAAATTTTCTAAAAGGAGGCCTAGACACGATCAAGCACACGTGCTCTCGTGCCGGGTTGGGCCTTTATGCCTAATCCTAATTTTAGTCAATTTAAGATACTTTGTCGTGCTGTCCGGGTCGGGTGGTTCGCCAAACCCAGTTGATTCATGCCCGTTCAGGCCAAGTTTTTTACAAAGGAGGCCAAAACACGAACCATACCCACTTGCCGGACCGTTCCTTTGTGCATAAGCCTAATTTAGTCAATTTACGTGTTTCTGGTGTCAAGTCGGTTGGTACCGTGTCTTATCGTATTTTTTCCAAAAAATGGGGACCAAACCCGACCAATGACTGTGTCCTCGCGTCGGACCATGCTATTCCGTGCCCGTGACGGCCAATGCCTTTCTATGCTGGCCCGGCCCGACCCAGTAGTGCCATCTTTACCGATCAACGAGTGTGATTACTTGTCGGTACACCTAAGTGTGTATATCAATTAGAATTCGCAAGGACAAAACAGAAGAAGTATGAAATCTTGTAGAAAAATGTAGGCAAAAAGTGGTTACCGACTTAAACCAACTAGCTAGACAACGGAATTAACCTCCTCATAAATTTCAACTCATAAATTTCTCCGAGTCATATACATCTTCGTTGAATGCTGCTTTAATATTTTTTTGCAGGAAAAACTGTTATGTTTACATGCATCTAACGAAATTTCGAGGTAGTTTCTTCAATTAAAATTCAAAGTCTCAAATTAACAATGAATATTATTGAAGAAGACAATTAAATTCCTTTCAATGACGCAAAATCGAGTATGAAAGTATAATGTAAACTCATGGAAAACGGAATATTGGTACAACAACATCATGCATGGATTCATGGTCATCATTCACGAACAATGGCGTAGTGACCACTACTTTAATTTTTTGGCTTTGGAAATTCGGAAAGTTCCTTTTTAAGTACTAATAATAGTCTATGGTATTGCAAACCTTGTGAATCCGACTTGCATGGTAGTATCGAACTATCGATTATCCTTTTTTAAGTACCAATAATGATATTGTAAGACCCTGTTCTTTATAGCTGAATTGAACTGAACAGAACTGCGAAATAAGTCATAAAATTGCAGTTAAGCAAAAAAGAACAGGACCTAAACCTTGTGAATCCGACTTGCATGTATCTATTATCCTATCTGTGTTGCATGACGAGATTGAAATTAACCCGAATTTGACGCAATAAGTGCGTATCTAAAATGAATTGTTTCATCATGTCTCGTTTAGGACCCCCGTCCACGAGGACGAGCTGGATGATCCGGAGGCGGAAGACGGAGCCGACCGGGAAAAACAAAGAAAAAGATTCGAAGGTGGGGGCCTTATCAGCGCGATTATGGTAGAAGGATTCCTCTTGGTGGTAAAAAGTCTTTTCTGAAGCCAGGGTGCTTACTAGATTAGATCCCGTGCACGCACGGATTTGATTATTTTTTTCACAAAATATTTAACTGATTATCTCCCAAACTACTCATACTTATAACATTTTTAACATGCTCGTTTAAATTTATTCATCTAATGTGCATATTTAAAATGCTAATATGGTAATTTGACCAAAATATTGAGTGATATATTTTCCATTATTGACTAAAATATTACCAATTTAGAATAGTTATAATTACGTCGTATCTATTATTGCCATAATTTATAAACTAAATTATGTTACCATACATAAATATTTTATATAAAAAAAGGTAGAGAATAAAAATAAAATAAAACAGATACATTTTTTTAGGAAAGTGGTTTTTGGCGGGAAAAAATCGCACCAGGAATTGACACGTGTCATTCCTGGTGTCTCTTTTAGTATATAGTACTTCGTAATAGATATGCCTTGATCTAGCTAACTCGAAACTAATAACATGTCAAATATTGATTTTAGGTTATGTTCTGTACTTCGGTTCGACTTGTTTTTTACTTACTTCAGACAATATAAGTGCATTTATGTTCAGGGAAAAAAAAGTATTTTTTTAATCAATTTCACATACAAATAAGTATATTTTAGACAAAATAAATTACGTTAAATTCAGATAATATAAGTTAAATAGAGCGGAACGTTGAATGCATGCTAATATACATCATTGCACTTGAATTGAATCAAATGATTATTCCAAAATTTTAAAAAGTTGATATTCTAAAATTATACATTGAATCGAGTCTAATATGACTATATTATTTCTCATAAGTTAGTGAAAATAGGCGGAGTATCCGCCCCTAGTTTATTATAATAATGGTAATTGTGAGCCTTTGATTAATTGTGTTTTACACTTTGTTTAGTTAGCATTTGTGAAGGGGAAAAGGAGGGGAGGGGAAAATACTCAAAATAGTGAAGAGAACTAGTATGTGGTACGGGCGTTGCCCCGTATTTTGACTTTTATTCGGATTTATTTGTTATAAGTATGTGCCTAAATATATAGTGCCGTCATAGAATTACGGGTTAGTGGCCGATTAACAACATTCCCAACCTGAAACCCCACATCCGAAAATAAAAAACAAAGTCAGATCCTTTTTTCTTTATCATTAGTTGATTAATTACTCTGAAAATTATTAGTGTACATTACGCCCAAGAGAATATTTATACCCATTGGTGATCCCTATCACATTTTCTCCTCGAATGTAATGAGAAAATGAGAGAGAGTGCATATATATTGTTTTATAATTACTCAATCCCGGTCAATGTTTCCCCTCTTACTCATTATTAAATACATTACCGCAAGATTTTATTTTAGGCTTAATCTAAGAAAATAAATGAAATAATCATTCTTTTTTTTCATTAACTTTTATTCAATTTGTTATTTATTGTAAAAAGAGTATATATGTTTATATAGAAAAATATAACATAAGTTGTACTAGTAGTTGGTTAGAATGGTAGGAAATATAACTTTTAACAAAGAGGTCTACATGTCATGATGTTGATTGATAGTGACGTGGCGTAATGAAGAGGGTATACGTGACACATATACGTTCTTAAAACGCATTTTAATATAATAGTATAGATTGGAAAGGAGGTGAGAGGAGGAAATAATTAGCTTTTTTTTTTCTCTTCCAAATCTTTTTAAATGAATAAATTTGATGTATTAGAAGACGAATGAGAATGGATCCCTCTCATTCTCATTCCCTTCTTTTCTCTTCTCTTCCCCTCTACGTCTTATCTAAGTAAGTGAAGGTGTATCACTCACTTTCCTTTCCTTTCCTTTCATTCCCTTAAAATCTTCCTATCCAAACATAATGTTAAGGATAGTTTTGAGTGGATACGGAATAATGCGCCATGGTCCAATCAATAGCACTTCCATTAAGTCCACATTATAAGGTTGCATATTTTTATTAGTCATGAGGCAAGCTTGATTTAGATGTTACATGTTAAATCAATGAGATTTTGGCTTAATGGTTGAAATTGGTGGTCTGTGTACAGGTCTCAAGATCGAATACTCTCTCCTATTTAATTTAAAATTTGCATTGCCTTTTTGGCTCATTCTCAAGGTTACATGTCACGTGTTCGAGCACTTTATATCACGAGGCGGATTATCACTTTGTATTTGTATAAATTATATTAGTCGATTGGATGGTGCTAAGGATCCAGTATATTGGACTTATTTTGACTAAACTTATATTATCTGAACTTATCTGAACTTATTTTATCTGAAATAAACTTATTTTATCTGAAATAAACTTATTTGTGTGTGAAAATATCTGAAAAAAACTTATTTTTGCCAAACTTATATTATCTGAACTTATCAAAACTTATTTTGTCTGAAATAAGTTAAAATAAGTCTAGCAAAGCCTAAGAAGATATTGAAGCATACTCAGAAAACTCAGGAAAATGTTAAGAGAAAACGTCACGAAATTCATATAGGCAAGAATACATTATAGCTCCGATTTTTAACTTTTTACCAACCAACAAAAAATGTTCAATGAATTCGGCTAAGGAAAACTCTCGTTTAGTTGACATTAAGCTTTCACTCCCTTTGTAGCTTTCTAAATATTTTATGCACCAACAAAAATAAAGTGAATAAATTATAAATCTATACTTATAGTATTTCTTAAAAATATAGGGGGTACTGGAAAAAAAAAAAAAAAAAAAGGAAAAACAGATGTAAAATGAAGAAGTACTCGTACAAGTGTACAACTACTCACGTAATCACGTTATAACCCGCAAGTTAGATGCTAATTTATTGTACGACGGCCAACGTGACTTCAACCAATTAAATTGCCTTTTTTTTTTTTGATGTACCATTCGGTTCACTTTAGGGCTAATCCGAATTGGGGCGAGTTCTGAGTGGATAGTTGTTGCGGGGATATGGGTCCTCCCTACCAAATTCAGCCTCAATCACAACCGAACCAACCGTCAATTGATAATTAAGTTGCCTCGTGTTAGTTGATTGGTATCCATTGGCAGATAAATGACACCCATTTATATTCCAAAAGGTCTTGTGCGCACAAGGTGTACAATAAATTTATTGTACACCAAGATAACTTTTATTCATTTTTTTGTAACTTTAACCTACTTTTGATTAACTTTTATATTAGTAAAAAAAAAGTTGATAGATAAACATTTTAAAGGGTTAAATGATTAATTTTAGTGATTTGAATAAATAAGTTTTATTAAAATGAAAAAAATTTATCACTAAAAGTATATAACTTTTACATATATAAGCTTAACTTTTAAGTAGTTTGAGTTAACTTTTACTCCGATGTACAATATTTATTGTACACCCATTGTAAATAAGAATTTGTATTTACATTCAACTTGTACCCATTTAACTCCCGATGTCCATCCAATCGTAATTGACAATCTTTAAAGGTCGGAAAGATGAAGAGTTTTAGCAGATCGAAACTAAACTTATATCAAAGATTAGACAAGGGCTTGACCCTTAGGAAGTGGGGGAAAGGGTAAAGAGATCCCCTTCTCCCAAAGTGTTCCTATTGATGATTGAATTTCCAACAAATATCCATCCATATCCATGAATGACACTCTGAATGATTATTTTTTTTATAGTAAAAACAATTAATTAATAAAAATAATTATATGACGTCTACAAAAGAAATTTGAATACAATAACAAATAGAGTCAAATAAAAATCTCCTTTATCAAAACTACGATCGTTGAGAAGATCTTGCGTGGGACATCTCTCGCACATATCGATGGAGTATACAACCTTTTCGGATGGACAATGTAACGATTTGTTGTAGTCGTGAGGATGGTTTTCATCTGATTGCATTCGAATTTTTTTACAATAATCATTAGATCTGCGATCCTGGACATTAGAAAAATAAGAAAATTCCTGTCTTTCGAGAGTTGATCGGTTACTTGTTTCTTGCAATGTTGCACTTAGTGGATAATATGCCACTAGTAAAATAATCTAGCTCTTCATTTGGTCGACAACGTATCTATATCTATCAACTCGGATAACTACGTTATTTTTAAGCTAGATTGGAGACATTATCATATCGGGTCAACTTTTACCGGCTTAAAGTCTTGTAGCTTAATAATTAGCCCCCCATAAATCAATGACCAATAGGGAGTAAGTTATTTTATGAAGTATAATAAGTTGGACATTAATTAACCTATCATTTTTCCTTTTCCACTTGTCATGCAAGTTACAATCCAATGCAAAACATTTCTCTTAAGGAACAACTCTTTCATAACCACTTCCCATTTTCGCCGACTTTAAACGCGGTAATAGCTCCTTATCCACAACATAATGAAATACTGAATCACCTTTCTTAACAGGAACAAGAACAATAAAATAAAATAAAAAATCGAATATCCTTTTCGTATCCGAAAATACAATAAAATAAAATAGAACATCTATCCAAGTAGAAGATATTAGAAACCAATAATGAAATATTGATGTATTGGAAATGTTTTGTTTTTCTTCCAGAAGTGGGAAACCATCACTTCTCCACCTGCAGTCGTATGATACCACTATTTTATTCCTGACATAGTCAATATACTCAAATTGATCAAACTATAACAACATTAAACTGCTTAATTTAACAAATTAAAAAAAAAAAACGGCGAAATAATCATAATTAATTGAGCAGGCGAACAATTCCGGAGACTATCGTGTAAGAAAATCAGAGGAATAATGAATGATTTAAGGAAATGATCAAGAACCTTCACCTTCGATGAAGCATGATGTGTACCATCATCACCATATTTACAGGGATATATTATTATGAACAACACAACAGGTTGACAGTTGCTGTAAACCTTCAAAGCAAGCAACAAGGAAACTGCAGTGAATGTTCCTGTATTACCAATTACCAAGTATAAAGATAAGTACACAAACTTATAATCTTGCTCACGAAAATAGAAAGAGTCAGAATAATCATTCAATAAAATAAACTAAAAGTCTATAACCATTTCCTCTTATCTCAAATTTCTCAACCTTTGTTGACTTCCTCTTATCTGAAAACTCGATCATTAGAATGGAAGGGAGAGATTTCGTTAGTGATTACGGTACTCTGCTTCATAACATGAGCACCACCATAACACGAGCGAGGAAGAGGTGGCACGTAGCAGGTGCAGCAATCTATTCATTCAGGGCATTTCTGTCAATAGCCAAAGACACCACTTTGGGTATTGGTTACCAGCAACCTTACACAGTTCTTGATGTTGAGCCCAGTACACCAGCAACCCCTTCTTCATCATGTATAGATGCAGAAAAGCTTGCAGAAATTGTGAAAGAGAAGAGGGTTGAGTCTCTTCGCACGATTGGTGGTGTACACAAAATTGCAAGTGCTTTAAAGACGAATGAAGCGAGCGGTATATCGGGAAGCGAGCATGATCTCGGGTGGAGGAAGGAGAAATACGGGTCAAATACGTACAAGAGGCCGAAATCGAAGGGATTCCTTTATTTCGTTTGGAATGCGTTTCAGGATTTGACTCTCATCATCCTTCTTGTATGTGCAGCGCTTTCTCTTGGGTTCGGGATCAAGTTGCATGGCATCAAAGAAGGGTGGTATGAAGGAGGAAGCATCTTCTTGGCGGTTTTTCTTGTTGTTCTTGTTACTGCTGTTAGTAACATTAAACAAGATAGACAATTCAGTAAACTGTCAAAAATCAGTGATAATATCACGATTAGTGTTGTGAGGGATGGGAGGCCGCAACAAATCTCTATTTTTGACATTGTGGTTGGAGATGTGGTGGTGTTGAAGATTGGTGATCAAATACCAGCAGATGGGTTGTTCATAGACGGACAATCGTTGCTGATAGATGAGTCAAGCATGACGGGGGAGAGTGATCATATAGAGGTTAATTCAAGTAACCCGTTTCTCCATTCGGGTTCAAAAGTTGGTGACGGGTATGGCCGGATGTTGGTGACGGGTGTCGGGATGCATACTTCATGGGGAGAGATGATGAGCTCGATTAACCGTGATACGTCAGAACAAACTCCATTACAAGGGAGGCTCGATGGATTGACCTCGGCAATAGGGAAGATAGGTCTGGTTGTGGCTTTGCTTGTCCTCGTAGTGTTACTTGTAAGGTATTTCACGGGTAACACACTTGATGAGAACGGGAGAAGAGCGTATAACGGTAAAGCAACAGGGATTAATTCCATACTCGGTTCCATAGTTCGGATAATCTCTGCTGCAGTCACCATTGTTGTTGTTGCCATTCCCGAGGGGTTGCCGTTAGCTGTGACGCTCACGCTTGCTTACTCGATGAAACGGATGATGGTGGATCAGGCGATGGTGAGGAAGCTCTCGGCTTGTGAGACGATGGGGTCCGCCACCGTCATCTGCACTGATAAAACCGGAACCTTGACGTTGAATCAGATGCAAGTGACCAAGGCTTGGATCGGAGAAGAAGAAGGAACCCGAGTAACTGCTCCCAGTATTCTTGAACTGCTCCAACAAGGGGTTGCTTTGAATACAACGGGTGTAATATATATACCTTTTGAAGGAGGAGTACCGGAGATTTCAGGAAGTCCAACTGAGAAAGCCATTCTTTCTTGGGCAATCAAGGAATTAGGTATGGATATGGAGTCAATAAAGCAAAGTTGTTCAATTCTTCAGGTTGAAAGCTTCAACTCGATTAAGAAGAGAAGTGGGGTGATGATGAAGAAGGAATCTGATGGGAGTATCAACGTGCACTGGAAAGGAGCTGCGGAATTTATTGTAGCAATGTGTTCTGATTATTACAATGTTGATGGCACAAAAATAGGGATGGATGAAGATAGAAGGAGAAGAATCGGGTTAATAATCGAGGGTATGGCAGCTAGCAGTCTACGTTGCATTGCATTTGCTCATAGAGAAGTCTTAGAAGAAGAACTCGAGTATAACGAGGAAAACAATAAACCGAAGATTAAAGAAGAAGCGTTAACCTTGTTGGGGATTGTAGGTTTGAAGGATCCGTGCCGTCCAGAAGTCAAAAACGCAGTAGAAGTCTGCAAAAGAGCAGGAGTTCGGATCAAAATGATTACAGGAGACAACATTTTCACAGCAAAAGCAATAGCCACGGAATGTGGCATACTCGGTTACCAACAACAAGAAGGTGAAGTTGTGGAAGGGTTAGAGTTTCGGAACTACACACACGAAGAAAGAATGGAAAAGGTTGACAAAATATGCGTAATGGCTAGATCATCCCCTTTAGATAAGCTCCTTATGGTTCAATGCTTAAAGCAAAAGGGTGAAGTGGTTGCAGTTACAGGAGACGGAACCAATGATGCACCAGCTTTAAAAGAAGCAGATATTGGACTTGCTATGGGAATTCAAGGCACCGAGGTGGCTAAAGAGAGTTCCGATATTATCATCCTCGATGATAATTTCAGCACGGTTTCCACCGTTCTAAGGTGGGGCCGGTGTGTTTACACCAACATACAAAAATTCATTCAATTTCAACTTACAGTGAATGTAGCAGCTCTGGTAATCAACTTCATAGCAGCAGTTTCCGCCGGAGAAGTCCCTCTGACAGCTGTCCAGCTACTATGGGTCAATCTTATAATGGACACATTAGGGGCACTTGCCCTTGCTACGGAGCGTCCTACAAAAGAGCTTCTCGATAAGCCCCCCGTTGGAAGAACAGCACCATTGATAACCAACATTATGTGGAGGAATCTTCTTTGTCAAGCACTATATCAGATCACAGTGCTATTGATCCTGCAGTTCAGAGGTAGGTCAATCTTTAACGTGTCTACAGATAAAAAGAACACTCTCATATTTAACACGTTCGTGTTGTGCCAAATTTTCAACGAATTCAATTCAAGAAGGATGGAAAAGCAAAATATATTCGAAGGAATTCACAAAACTCCTTTGTTTCTTGGGATTGTTGTGATAGAAGTTATCCTTCAGGTTGTGATGGTTGAGTTTTTGAAAAATTTCGCCAACACAGTGAACTTGAACTGGAAAGAATGGGCAGCATGTATTGTCATCTCATTTGTTACATGGCCTATTGGTTTTCTAGTTAAACTCATACCTGTTCCAGAAGAGCCCATTTTCCGCACTCTTGGAAAATTCATATCCAAAGCAAGAAAGTCTAAAGCAAGAAATTCTATTCACAGAGATGCTAGTCTTGAATCCAGATCAAGTAGAAAAGTACTATAACCGGAGCTCAACACGTATTATCAGATAATTCATAGACCTTTTTGTTTCCCTTACTTAAGATTAATTGGTGTATCTGATAGTCGATTGGTTAGTGATCAGACATTTGTACATCTTTGACCTCCCCAACCCTTGCGAGTAGGATACTTACATGATTGTTTTATTTTTATTTTATTTTATTATTGTAACATTAAACATTTAAACCTTTGGCTTGTTTTGTTGAAGGCCATAAATCTCAGGAATTATGACATTTTTGTGTAACTTTGCATGGGATTTCCCAATGTCATGTTCAAGGTAGCACATCTCCACATTTCTATTCACTAATAATCATTGAAGAAAAGCAACTGGAGATGCTTTACACTCAGCAACTGGAGATGCTTTACCATGAACATTCCCATGGGAAGTTCCATCAAAACTTACACTCAGCAACTGGAGATGCTTTACCATGAACATTCCCATGGGAAGTTCCATCAAAACTTACAAAGTCAGTATCATTCCATTAATTCATGACCTTGAACAAACTAGCCGAATACTCATAGTACTTTTCTTTAACTTTCTTTTGTAGGAAAGTGCTTTTTTTTTCTTTATGTATGATCTGTAACAAACCTTGAACTTTCAGAAATGTGTATTTTCATTCTGGTGTTACCTAGTTTTCTATCAAAAGAGCTTGTACAGTTGTACATAGACCGAAACATGCATGGTTTACACCATACGAATAGAAGAAGCATAAGCTCTATTGTTTTTCTTTATTTCCCTTTTCCCAAAATGATCGAAATCCAAATTTTGACAATCTTGTTCGGCTTGGCTACCCGCCACCCCGTTTCTAAAGCCATATGTAACAGTCTAATTACTCTCATAAGTCATGAGATTCATGATTCAACTATTTCCTAAACAACAACTTAAACAACCCTAATTTGTCGGTCAATTTCCCGTCCTAAGTTCAATTCTCCATCAATTTTCCTCGGAATTCCAAAGCTTAAGAGTTAAGATCTTATATTGTTCCGTACTTAGAAAATACTCCATGATTGATCTCACACAAAAAACTCAATAGAACTATGAATGCAGAATACTGAAGTCATTACTCCAATTACCAGCAATAGTTTGAATTCCCAGTAATCCAATTCCAAAGCTGGTAAAGCTAAACCAGAGAATATGACAAATTTTTTCAGAAATTAAAACTACATTTCCTGATCAATATCTACCAAGAGAAAACAAAAAATTAACAAAAAATTTTGTTTTAAATTTATAAGCAAAGACGAATGCATTTGGTAGTAGACAAATTGAGAGGATAATTGGATAAATTCGTGCGAATTTTGTGATAATTCACAATAAACAATTGACAATTAAACATTTCTCCATAACAAAAAAAGCATGGAATTTGCAATATGGATACATGATCAATTTTGATTCCTCTGAAATGCAAGTACAGAAATTGGCAAAAAAAAAAAAAACTGATTATAAAATTGATGCAATTTCCTGTATTGAAGTTGTGAGAAATTGGCAGACGAGCTTTGATTTGTATACGATTAAAATTCAGAAAAAGGAAATAAAGAGGCAAAATTGTGTTCTTACTCCAGAAATTGATGCATGTCACCGACTTTGATCGATTGGATGAAGCAACGTTGCCCTCGCCATTGAAGCCGTATAGAGCGAAATTGATACTCCCTAGTCCCTACTAGTGGAAATTTGCAAGTGATGTGATATCTGGTTAGTCGTAATGGCTATGGCTCGTGCTTATGAATATCTGGTTAGTCGTAATGGCTAATAATGGCTAATAGCTATGGCTCGTGCTTATGAATATCTGGTTAGTTGTAATGGCTAATGGCTATGGCTCGTGAAATTGGTACTCCCTACTTGTGTTTGGGAGTCGGCTAACAACATATTGTGTTATAATTTTCAAATAGGCTACCCAACTAAAGCCGATCCAGCCAATGATGTATTGGCCTAATGGTTAAGACTGAAGGTCTGTGTATGATAGGTCTCATGTTCGAATCTCACTGCCCCTGATTCGCACCAAAAAGAACTAAAGCTTAAATCCACATTCCATTATTTTGGATCATGTGTGTGTCTGGTTCTAAACAAATTCATCCAGATCATACTTTAGCGTTCTATTATGTCGGGTCATTTTGTGACGTGCGGTGCTCCCCACCCCCCAAAAATGCATTCATCCATGATCTAAAACTCTATTCAGTATTCACAAGCAACAATGTCGTATCAACGTATCGTGTCTTCCTTGATATTTTTGTGTGTGTTAGTTTTGTCTTGTCGTGTCTCGGGGGTCACTGTCGTTTACAGTAACCTTAACTCGATAACTCCCTAAAACCCAAAGTCTGAAACCAAATAAGAATGCTACCATAGTCCACGAGCAGAAAACCATACTCACAAATATTTAGGATTTTAGGTATTGATATGCACTATTTTGAACATTTTTTATGAAACTCACGGAGTATCTAACAAAATGATACACATTCGCAACATTCATAACAATAATGTTGGATTTTCAACTTTGCATCACAAGTTTTTAAGATCTTTTTAAAATTTCGTATACTCTTATAGTCTCATCCTTTCCAAGGAAACTGATTTTGGCACACCTCTATGTGAGTAAAGGATAATTTCCAGTGCCTCGCTTTTTCTTACTCGTTAAAAAAATATAGTCCTTACATTAATACGGGTTACATGTTGTTGAGCTATTTCCGGGCCGAGTTAAATAATTCAATTTTACCTTCTACAAAAAAAAAAAAAAATGTGGTTGAGTTGTTGGCTTTTTTGTTACACAAATGTAACAATCATCCCAAATCAACAACCATCGATTACAGATTCTGTGGGGTTTGAATTTCACGTTCTTGTAGAGGATCACTATCAGTTGGTCGTGTGGTCAACCAAAGTGATGCCTAATCCTTTCTTTTTTATACAATCATTTCAAATTTAGGGTAGGATTGAGAATCTTCCATCCAATAATTTAAGACAATCACTATTCATCATGATGCACACCATGTGTTCGAGAAAATGACCCAATGAATTTTTCATTATTGAAACACACCAAAATTCACAATCTTCATCTCCATTGATAGTTGACCTTAATTTTCCCAGAAGAGAGAGAAAGTGTGGCTAACACGTTGTAGTACTGAATCCCATAAGTCTACTACATGATCATGGCACTCAATTTCTTTACTGTTCTTCCTTGTTCAACATCACCAACCTTCAAAAGTTGCAAAATTTTCAGACCCAGAAACTTAGAGAGTCGAAAATGGAGTCCTGGGTAAACACATTGGTTAAGGATATCAAAGGAAAAGTTGGTTTTTCTGGGCCTTTATCAACTTCTACTACAACTAGAACTACCCTTTTCTCTCTTTTATCTCAAGAGAGTGAAGTTGTTGATGTCCCACAAAAATCAGACACTTCATATGATTATTTTCCTTCAAGGTAAAATTGCCCCACTTGATTCTTAGTTGTTTGCATTCATTTGTTTTCTAGGGTTTGATTTAAGCTAAGTTTTTGTTCTAATTGTGGCTGTAAATGTTGATTCTTAGTTGCATATGAAACTCCAGTTGTTTAGGGAAATTAGTTTAGCTTTTACTAGTTGATAGTGTAACTTGGAAGCTTGGAGCACTGTTGACTTGATTATATCAATGGTTTGATACTTTGATGGGTATATAGCGGTAAAGAATATATCTTGACAGTTGATTTATTTGAGCAACAACCCTAAGAATAGGTGCAGTAATTTGTAGCTTGTTTAGCATAATGTTAACTTGAAATCATTCATCATTCATCATTCATCAAATGTTAACTTGAAAGCATTCATCATTCATCAAGTAACAATCCTAATAGTAGGTGCAGTTATTAGTAGCTTGTTTAGCATTGATCTCAGGTTGCACGGTAGCTTGTACCGGTGCTTGCTACTCGCCATAGTGCTTTAATAGGAATTCAATTTCTAGTCGTTTTCATTATAATGTGAACTCCTTGACTCAAACTGGCTGTTAGAAGTTAGTGTTGTACAAACTCTTAATGTCTTATGTCATGATGGTTAAGAAACTCTTAACTTACTTTCTCTCATTGATTACTCAAACTGGCTGTTTGAGGTTAGTGTGTTGTAGAAACTCTTATACTCTTATACTCTTATGTCATGAATCATGATGCTTAAGCTTACTTTCTTTCATTGAGTACTCAAAGGCCGTTGGAGGTTATTGTTGTAGAACATTATAGGAATTAGTCTTAAGGAATACTGCTTCTCAGTTGAGCTAAGTTTATTACGACCTTATTGAGACGCAGATGCTTGATTCTAGTGCTAACCATGATTGTTTCCACTTTTTTTTTCTTCTAAAATTCTCAATTAAACTGCTGTTAGTCCATATAATACCTAGTATATTATGAAAATGCATTTAATTTCCAACTCAATTTGACTTACTTCAATTATGTGTCATGACCTTTGTATTTTTTTATCACAGCTTGTCGCCTCCAGAACTTCGGTTACTTATTCAGTATGTTCTGCAAATGAGGCTCATAAATCCCAACCACGATCTCAATAATATCTTGGGAAGACTCTTATTCATGGAGCATTTGGCCTCTGAGAATGCGTCTTCTACACCTAGTTTGGAGTTTGACATGAGCAAAACGGGCCATGCTTGTATTGCAGCATCGCTAGGGGAGAGGGCATGGCCACCAATGGAAGGCTACTCTTTCTTGTGCTGGTTTCAGTGTAAGGGGTTAAAGTCACAGAGAACAGAACATCAGGGAACAATGAAACTAAGGTTGTTTTCTGTTAGTTCAACAGATAGTGGAAACACATTTGGGGAAGAAATTTTTCTGCAGGAAGATGGCGTGCTTACTCTTGCAACAAACAGTACTTTGTTATATTCTTCTTGTAGCTTGGAATTGGAAGAAGGCAAATGGTATCATCTAGCCATTGTACAGAGCAATAGAGATGATGTTGCTGCCGAACACTTTTCTGGTACTGTACACATATATCTTAACGGGAAGCGGAGTGACACTGCAGAACTTGCTTACACTCCAGTGCTCGTTGAAAGGGAATTGCAGGTTACTATTGGGACACCTGAAAACCATGCAAGTGTGAGTGACTTGCAATGGAGACTCCGTAGTTGCTATATTTTCCAAGAACCGCTCTCTCCTGATTTTATTCATTTCATGTACATGCTTGTTAGAGGAAACACAATTCTACTTCAAGGTTCGGATAATTCTCACTCCGTTTTTAATGAAGATGGTGGTGGAGAGAGGAATTCTGTATTGGACTCAAGTTCAGATACTGGAATAGAAGGATTAGACACTGATGAGAAAGTAGGGAGACCTGAGGCAGATGGCTCAAAGACAATTTGGGATGTGGAGATGCTGGAAAAGACGTGGTTACAACTTTGGGGAAAGAAACTTCTCTGTGCATTCAATGCATCACGAATAGAAGCTTTACCAGCATCACAGACTTTGACCTTGCTCAATCTTGTTGATCCTCTGTCAACTGCTGTTCCTTCAACCGGTTAGTACTCAAGCCCTATATTATTACTTAAAAATTCTTGTTAAGTTATTCATACAGAATTTTTTCAATGTCATTAGGCTCCGTTCTATTCGACTTATTTTGTCTGAACTGAACTTATATGAACTTACTTGTTTTATCTGAAAAAAAACTTATTTTGACTAGAATAACTTTAAATGTGTGTTAAAACGTCCGAAAAAAAACTTATTTTTCTGAACTTATCTGAACTTAACTGAACTTATCTGAACTTATTTTGTTTGAAAGAAGTCAAAATAAGTCGAACTTATTTTGTCTGAAATAAGTCGAACTTTTTTTGTTTGATTGATTCATTTCCTTTATCTCATATTTTTCTTGTGGGACTTCAATATTTCAGGCATAGCGCACTTTGCGCATCTCTACGGTGATATCTCCATTTGTAGGAGATGCATAATTGGAAATGTTATCTGCCCAGTTACAGGGATAGCAGTTATCTTAGCTGTTATTGAATCTGCTGAAACAAGGAACATGCTTCATATAGCCTTAACAATATTTGCATCTTCTCTTAATTTGAATCCTCATATGGCTCAACAGATGAAAGCATGCAAAGGTTATCAGTTGCTATCTCTATTCCTTCATAAGAAAATAGCCTTTTTTGACATCCAATGTCTTGAGATTCTCTTCAAGATTGCCGTATCTGAGGATCCTCTGAAACTGATGGATAGCCAAACTATTATGCCTTCTTCAATGGATATTCATGGAAATATGCATGAATTGTCTGAAAATGGAGAAACATCTAATCATGATGATGAGTATTCAGATGATACTAGGGCATCTTTATCAATCTCTGGTGCAATATCTGATGCAGATATAATAGAGCATGTTTTGCTAGACTGGGCCTTATGGGTGACATCACCTGTTTCCATCCAGCTAGAAATACTGAACTTCTTCGAGAATTTGACATCGGCGTACAAATTCAAAGATCATAACCTGACTATTCTGCGTGAAAGAAACATAGTCCAGCATTTTCTAGCAGCTTTACAAAGGGATGATATTGAAGTGGTTATCTTAGAGAAACTTGTTGTTCTACTCACAGTCATCTTAGAGCACAAGTTTCTTGAATCTGAGCTGGAAAGTGTGACATCATTTGTGCTTACAACATTTGAACCCTTTGAAGTCAAACCATTTCAAGTCAAAAGAGAGAGAAAAAGTAAGCGTGTGATTTTGAGAAACATTCTATTGGAGTCACTCATAGATTTACAAGTGACCATCACTTCAGAGGAATTGCTTGAGAATTGGCATAAAATAGTCTCATCAAAACTCATTACATATTTTCTTGATAAGGCAGTTCATCCTACAACCATAGTATGGATCATAACCCTTCTAGGTTTATGTTTCACATCATCTCCCTTATTTGCTCTTAAATTTGGGAACAATGGGGGATACCAAGTACTCGCTCGTGTACTTCCCAGTTTCCCTGATTTTCTTGACATATATTATACTCTTTTCTGCTTGATATTTGGCAAGCCTATATACCCAAAATTACCTGAAGTTGGAATTCAGGATTTTGAGGTGTTGATGCTCAGTAATCAGGAGTTTGTTGACTTGAAGTTTTCTAACCTTTTGGATTCTGTAGTTGTTATGGTGAAATATATATTTGATCAGCTTAAAATCCAGCCAAGTCTAGCTCAACAAGATTTGAGTATCTCTCAAGCTTCAGATGTAAATGTGGACCTTGCAGTAGGAAACTTGGATATTATTGAAGAAATAGTTGGAGAAGAAGCTTCGAGGCAAAACGCTAATACTGCCTCTTTACTTGGTCTTGAAGCTTCTGCTACTAATGCAACTTCAATTCTGAGATTAATGGCTAATTTGGCAAAAATTTCCCCCTCTTTCTCTAATATATGTGAACGAACTGAATTTCTTGAAAGCTGTGTGGACCTTTATTTCTCTATTGTGAGGTATGTTGATTTCTCCTCTCTACATTATCAATACTTTTACGGCCCGTTTGGTAACCGATAATAAATGGTGGCAATAGGAACAAATCTAAGTGTTATTTGACAAGAAAATTACATCATAATGTCCATGGTACTGAAACGTTGTCTCAAACTTGGTGTTTTTCTTCATAAATTTGCATTCCTACCCAATACCACTCCTCAAATGGTAATGGAATTTACAAAGAAAAATAGATCATTTTGAGTGAACTAGCATTACCATGGGAATGGATATTGGTTTTCCTTACAAATTTACATACAAACTCATTCCCATTGACACCATGCCAGCTACCAAATGGGTCGTCAATACTTTAGGGTCTTTTTTACCTAAATTCAGGACTTCTAGTCATAGCTTCTTGTTCCTGGATATTTTATCTTGATTATTTCATACTCAACCTTACAAAACTTTTTTTTTTGTTTTTGTTTTTGTTTTCTAGGGCTTATATGGCGGTAAAGTTGGTCAAAGAACCAAACATTTTAACAATTTCCACCAATTGTTCCATCCTATCTTCTGAAGAAGATGGATACCCGTCTCCAAAGTCTGATTCTCACATAACATTATCTACTGAAGATTCCAGTTTTCTAACAACATCCCATCTTATGCTGGAAATTGACAATTCCGGCTGTAGTGGTGAACCATATTCAGTAGGATCAACAGCTATCTTGGATCTTATAGCAGAAGTTCTCTCTGAAACCCTGATTGGGGATGTAAATGCAGTTACAACCATGGAAAACCTTTTATGGAGTGTCCCTTTATATCTTGATTCTGATTCTGTTCTAACTTTCCAGGAACTCTGCTTCAGTAGAGTTATGAATTATTTGGAACGGCGGCTTCTGTACAGCGATGACAGAAATAGCAAAAAATTGGATAAGAATAATCTGTGGTCAAATTTAGGATCATTTTGCAACCTGATTGTAGATTGTGTTTACATGGGTGTTTTCCCTCGGCCTTCATCTGTGCTGAAAGTGTTGGAATTCTGTTTCTTGATGCTTCATTCAGCCAAAAAAGACTGTCAAATTGAGGAATCATCACCACTTCCTTGGACAGGCCTACTGTCAATTTTGAGAGGAAGCACACCAGCTGATGTTATCCTCAAAAGCACGAATCGGATGGTATTGTATTGTTTTCTTCCATTTTTCCTGGCCTCACTTTCGGGTTCGGGTTTACAAATGCTTGTTCAAGACCCGGTATTTTCGGGCCGGGTTGGGTCGGGTTTTGACAGGTCTAGTCCTCGTATTATTTCCCAAGAAGAAACGAGGGTGGATGTTTGCGTAGTCTTGGAACTTATACATGCTCATAAAGAAATCATCTTCCATCACAGCAATGTTGATATTGATCTTTATTCCTCCCTCTGCATTAATCTGATCTCCTTTGTTTCTAACCAGCAAATTACAGATGCAGGAAACTTATCCCTGAGTATCCTGAAATTTCTGCTAGTGCATTGCCGAGTTTCCCTAGAAAACGTGCTCATATCAAAACCAGACCAAAGCAAACGCTTTGATGTATTAAACGGAGGCCTTGATAAACTGTTAACAGAAAACTCATCAACTTTCATGAAATGGTTTCAGACCTCTGAGAATGAAATCAACCATGTTTTACAGCAATTTGCAGGAATTAGATGGGAAAAGTTCATTGCAGAATCAGCAAAGTTCAGAAGAGAGAAGTTTGAGTTGTTGGAAGATCAATGGACAACTAAAATGGGAAGAAAAGCAGAGAATGGTACTAAACTTGACCTCATGTATCAGGATCAGTGTGTTGAACAAAGAGCTACTCTTGCAGTGATGCAGAATGAAGCGCGTAATGAGTCGGATGTTGGTTTTCAGAAGAAACAGGAGTTGGTTGTTCATGCAGAGAGTGAATGGAGAAGTTGGTTTGGACAACTTGGGCATGAACATAAAGTTGAACTCATCACTTCTCTAGCTTGGGAAGATTACTGGCCTTTGTGATCATAGAATTCCAACAGGTAAAAGTTTTGGCATATTAGTTTTTTTGTTGCTTAACCAACTGGGTGATCTTTGAGCAATGGTAAGACAATTTCATACCATTAACATTCGGGAAGTGATTTTGGCACACCATTGAATTACGTATTACCACCATGAACATGTATTAACGTAATTCAATGTTCTGTACTACTCCCAGTCAATATGTATAACTAACATTTCTAGGTGACTAGGTGACTGAGTGGATGTCAGCTAGCTTAGTTGGTAAATTCTTGAGATGTGGTATCTAAGACCTGGGATCGAAGCTCATCTACACCAGTTGTCGCCTTGCACTTTGTGCCTCTCTCTACACCCAAAAAAAACATTTTTGATTTTGGCTGGTCCTCTAAAACCAGAGATATGTTACTTTTTCTTTCACTTTTGTTGAAGTATGGTGATCTTTAAGGAACTCGTAAGTTATAAATCTAGCATTTTAAGAATTTTTTTACCGTACTGATAATTTTTTTATTTTTTTGTATCAACTTTTCCTTCAATATATAAATCGGCCCATTTGGTAAGCAGTAAATATTGAGTCCATGTGTAAATATTGTTAGGAGAAACCTCATGTCAAAGTATAGGACTTAGGTGACCACAATGAAAGATTGAAAGGGGACTCAAATGGCTGACCGTCCGATCCAATATTAGCTGAGTTTATTGAGTAATTGACGGTCTGCTTGGCTTGAATTCTACTTCATATCAATCACCTTCTAGGTGAGGTTTCTTGAACCTAAACCCCTAAGCTCACAAATCACAGAACAAGCAAGGTGATCTGTAGGGCCGTCTATAGGGAGATCTAATAGGACCTCCAGCACATGGCCCCAAATTTTAGGGGACCTAAAAAAAAATTAGTGATAACTTACACAGCCTAATTATTGGTTATATAGTAAATCGTGCAAATAGAAGATACTGAATTGATTTGTGGATCAATGGTACAACCTTCTCTTAATATTTCATAGGTTGTTAGTGTTACTAATCATTTTATTAAGTAAAGGGCCTCCACATTAAAAAAAAAAAAAAAAAAAGGAAGAACAAGGCCTATGAATTCTCAGAGACGGCCCTAGTGATGTTTGGTTGACATGAAAAACCATAGGAAGTATGACTTCATAAGAAATGGAAGATTAGATTATTGTTTGGTTGACAAAAACATGTGAAGTCACATTTCCTAGGAAGTTCTACTTCCTACAAAATGGAGAAAGTTTCTTACCTAGGTTCCCCTAGGGAAGTAGAACTTCCCATGGGAATTTACTTTTGATGTTTAACCAAACAATGTCACCCACTTCCTAGGAAATGCTAATACATGGGAAAAACTTTTATCTAGTAAGTTTTACTTCCCACGATCAACCAAACAACCCCTAAAAATGTATTACTCCCAATTTTTTGGTTCCAACTCTTCCAAGTGCGTTTTACCGGTTTTTCGATATCAATAAAGCAAAAAGTCTAATTTCCTCCTTCCACCCCCTTCCCAATCCCTTGATAGAATTCCAAGGGTTTTATCATAAGGGTCGTATTTGGGTTGGACTAACCTGAAATAGGTCGATCAAACCTTGATTGACCTATGCGTAAAAAAAAAAGCCTTGATTGACCTATACTTGTTAATAAAAATAAAATAAAAAATGACTTCCTCCTCTATTTACTTTAACCCCACACACTTAAAAAGTTTAAGTTTTTCTGTCAGACTGTCTAATCAAATGTTCTGAACAGCTGAGTTAGCTTTATACATTCGACAACAATGCTTTTTGTTTGTTTGTTTGTTTGTTTGTTTAAATACTATATGCCCTGATTAATAAGGTGATGTTTGCTTAGCATGAGAATTATGACTTCTTACTTCCTAGAAAATGCAAGATTGTAGAATTATTTGGTTGACAAAAACATGGAAAATCACACTTCCTAGGAAGTTCTTCCTAAATGGGGGAAGTTTGCTTAACCAAGTTTTCCTTAGTAAGTGGAACTACCTATGAGAATTTACTTCCCATATTTAACCAAACAATATCAACAATTTCATAGGAAATGCTAATACATGGAAAAAACTTCTTCCAATAAAGTTCTACTTCCCACAATCAACCAAACGACTCTAAAAAATCTATCAGACTGTCTTTTACGAGAATTAATAAGCCAAAAGAACCTCAAAAGAAAAGCAAAAAGAACAAAGAAGCTCTGCATCAACTGGATGGAAAATGTCATTTTAAAAGGTAAAGTTGATGAGATCGATTTGAAGATGTTTTGGGTTCCCAATGAACATAAGAAGACACATTATGTTCAACTGTATTATGCTGTCATCTGAAATATGCATGCAGAGTCTAGGAAAAGCACTAATTAAGTCAATGTCATTAATTAGGACCACACTAATACTAGCATTAACCCCTGCCTACTGCCTACTTGGCTAGTGGCTACTACTAAGCCTACTATTATAGCTAGGGATCCAAGGAGAAGCTAGCCTATCTAGGTCTTTGGAATCATCTTGGTTTTTATGTTGCTGTACTTGTGAGGGGTGTTCATAAAAAACCTTAAACGCAAAGAGTACCGAAAATCGAAAAAATCGGACTAAACGGGCGGTAAATTGAACCGAAGAAATAACGCAAATGATTACGGTAACCGAACTGGCATTACTAACGGTTAAACGGGTCGTTTACGGTTACAATTTTTGACAAATCAGTTAACCGAAAAAGCCGAGAATTATTTTCTTTAAAAAATTATTCAATTTAATTTAGCTGGAGGTAACAAAATCACAAAATTATAGGTAAAGTAAAAAATGTTTGTTTGTGCACCGCTAGCCCAATCAGTATACTTACTTCTTGGGCTCTTAGCCTATTAGTCCATTCTTGAAACAATGAGTAAGTGACTTAATAATTTTGTTTAAACTTGTGTAATTTTAGACGTTGTTCAGACTTATTTTTTATTGACTTGATCTTCTATCTACAAATGTTATTTTTGTAAAAAAAATAGTACGATAAATGCAATCCAAAATAAATAAAAAAAAATTCAATAGCGATTTATGGTTAACCGGATAACCATACCGAGACCGCGGTTAACTGTTTAAATGGTAACCGGTTTAAACAATACGGTTAAGATTCATGAAAATACCGAACCGAAATTTTCGATTGCCGAACCAAGCATTAACCCCTGCCTACTGCCTACTTGGCTAGTGGCTACTAAGCCTACTATTATAGCTAGGGATCCAAGGAGAAGCTAGCCTATCTAGGTCTTTGGAATCATCTTGGTTTATGTTGCTGTACCTGTGAGTAGTATTACCTGCTATGAGCTGCCATCATTTGTCTACATTCCTTGCCATTTTATTCTCTCATATTCTGTCTCCCAACTCCCCCACACAAACAAACAAAATAGTTGGTTATTTAGGTTTTGTTTTTGAATTGGCAGATCTTTGAACAGTTTTACGAGGAGGTAGGTAGAAATAGTTGTTTTTGAATTGGCGGATCTTGAACAGTTTTATGAGGAGATCGGTAGAAAAATAAAGTGATATGACGGATCTTGATCAATTTTACGAGGGGGCCGGTAGAAAAATGAAGTAATGTGGTATGAAATTATACAATTATAATCAAATTTTATGGAGAGATCGAAACTAAAAATATACTACGGAATTTTTCACCTGGGGGACCAACCTATCCAGGCCATAACTAAGAACCGCCACTACGGTGATCACAAAAAAAACATGCCCAAATCAAATAGGGCCGGGCCGGGCTTTAACACAAAAAAACATGCTCAAGTCCATAAATTTGGTGCTGGATTTGCGGGCCAGAACGAGCTTTTTCGGGCCAGGTTCGAGTTTTTTGGTACCCAAACCCGTATTTTTTCGGACCCGGTCGGATCGGGCCAGCGGCCGGGCTAGTTTTAACTTTCGGGTTTGTTTTCTTTACCTGAAATAATGTATAGAGTATTTATGAGTTGAATTTTTTTGAGGTGTGATCTTATATGGTTAGAATTTGTTTAGGTCTAATTTAGTCTGGTCTGAGATTTTTCTATGAAGAATTACAAATCTGGAGGGCTCTTTGTGATCTCGTGATAGGGTGCAAATTAAATCACCAACACATGTGTATAGTGATTATCATACATATTTAGAAGAACATTACATTATGATAAATGAAAACGAGAAATAGGACTTTATGGAATTATTAAAATAAATAAAAAACTAATATGTCCATAATCTAGGCTTGGCATTTTCTATGCACTATTATAAAATTTGCAACAACAATATCGATCAAGACAAGGCAAGGAAATCGCCCAACATGATACAGCAACAAACAACGATAACAAAATACTTGATCCATCTTTGTCCATAATCATATCCATATTTTTCAAACCTCGAATTCAAGACCTTCACAAGTTGGGTTTGATATTATTTGGCCATAAAAGTTTATTGAGTTTAACTTCATGTGTACATTAAATGATAAAAATCTTCAACATTGATGAATTCAGGATGTAAGATATTTTACACCTATCAATTTCGCAAGATCTTTTCATACAAAAAATCACTACAAGAAATTGTACCATTAAGATGGGAAATCCCGTCGCTAAAGACCAATAATCGTTGATTAAAGACGGGATTTCCTGTCGCGAATCCGTCATAAAAGGGGGCCGTCGTTAATGTAAAATCTCGTCGTTAACCCGTCGTAAAAGAAATTTGCGACGGTTCCCGTCTTTGTTTGGTTGTTAGTCTCGTCGCAAAAGGCTTTTGCGACGAGATTTTTGATTGTCGTAATTAGGTTGTCATTAAAGATATAAATTCTTGTAGTGAGTCTTGTGTGTCCCGAGTGTACAATACGCCTCTTTTTTTTTTTTTTTTTTTTACATGTTATATATCCTTACATCATTCATACTATGTACTACGTACGAAGTACTAATTAGGCCCTATTTAGTTCACCTTATTTTCATTTGTTTCACGAAAAATAAGTTCAGTTAAGTTCATATAAAATAAGTTCATAAAAAAATAAGGATTGGCCAAGTATAATCTACAACTAAAATAAGTCCGGATAAGATAAGTTCAAAAAATAGTAAAAATCAGATATATAGAACTATAGAAGGCATCCTTCGTGTCATTATACTCATTAACAAACCATAACACCATGTACTGTATTAATTAAAAATAATTTCTATTAGGAAAGAAAATTAGACAAACCCAAATCATCCATTTAAATGTTTCAAGTCATATTTCAAAAAAATAAAAAAATTAACATCACACATATTTTAAATACTAGTAGTGGTCCCTTTATTAGATATTAAAAAAGGATGTTAATGCATGAATTAACAACAAAAAAAAGTAGTTTGGACGTAAGAGTTGGAGCAAGGATTATTGTACTATTGCTTGTTAATTTGTTTCCATCTCCTTATCTACAACAAAACGACATTAATTTGGCATTAAAATTGAGCCAAGTACACCGAATATACCTAAATTCATCGAAAAATACCCAACTACAAACTCAATAGATTGATATTTGAAGTTGATATAAAGAGTCCAAGAGTGCAATTCATTTTCTAAAAAAAAAAAAGTACTATTTCGATTATTTTATTTTTAGATATAAACAAGTAACAGGTTGTCCAAGTATGACTGAGGATGTAATTTCTTCTGATTTCTGTTTAATTTTCGATGAAAACTATTAGAGAAAAGACATGTATAGAGCCATAACTGATCGTTGTTATAATAAAAACAATTACTATATATTTTATCTCACCTATACAATACGGAGTATTTAGTACACTTAATCATCCGCTAGTTGTAGATTTATAGGAGTATTATCCAACTCAATTTCTATAAATAGTCGGATAGTTAACAATACCTATTGTCACTTTTGAGTTTTGATTAACGAAAAGATTGTGTGGCTTAATTACACATGCAAAAAATATATTCTTTCATTTCGAATTATTTTTGTGTGTGGTTTTTTAAAAGATACTATGGGGGTGGAATTGAGACATGCTAGGTGGAGTATCTTGCTTTTGAGTAGTTTTAACATGGGGAGGTTAGGTGCGTTGACTGTTGATAATTGGATCCAGATTTTGACTTTATTGGATTTACAGTTATTACTTGGGTCCGTGAACGGATTCATGTTACGTTACAATTAAAAATGAACGGATGAAATATGAGATGTAACATTTTTAGTTTAGGTATTTTCATTTAAAGTTACATGTCGTTATCGAAATGTTAAGATCTGGGGAGATAAGGCAAGGAAGAGAAAAGTTCACAAACATAGCCTAGGTGAGGTTTGTTCAAAAATCAATTGACAATTTGAAGAGTACTAGTCACATCACGTAGTACTCCGTATAAAAGATGGAGAATATCCAACATACTACTAAGTACTAATTACTCCCGGCCTCCGTCTCTTTTTTGATTGCTCAATGAATATATACTTTACTTTATTAAGAATTGGATTTAGATACATGAGTTAGTAAAGTGGTCAAGTGACAAAACCAAGTGAAAACGAAGGGAAATACAGAGAGAAATCAAGTGAAAAAACTTACCAATGAAGAAACTTCACTTTATTAAGAATTGAGTTTAAATAATGCACATGAGTTAATAAAATGGTCCTATAAGGGGAATATAGAGAGAAATCAAGTGAAAAAACTTACCATTTAAGATATGGAACAATCTCAAAAGAACACCTAAAGAGGAAAACGAAGCAAATAAAAAGGGACAGATCGATGAAGTATATAAGAACTACTGGGCCGGGTTAAACCACCCATCTACTGGTGTCCGACTTGTATGTGATCAGACTCTTCTTCAACGTAAGCTGATACCTTACAACTTGACCTAAACACGAGATCATCACAGTTGTCCCTCCCATGAAGTAACCTAGTTGTGCCGTGTGCTTATAGTAAGCTTAATTAGAGTAATAAGTAGTAACTTTAAAGACTAGCTAACCCTTCACCAATAGACAATACCAACACTTATTACAAATATTAATGCAAATATTAATACAAACATAAATACAAACATAAACCATGATTTAATTCCCTAGCTAGCTAGCTGCCTCATGAGCTGTTTCTCTTTATTTCACTGTTTTTCTTCCTCTATATAAAATAATCCTCTCATTTCTTGCAAACAAATCAAACCTCCTCACATCTCTGCTAATTTTATATTTCTTTAATTCTCTTTTATTTGCCAAAAAAATATTTCTTTAATTTTCTCCTAGCCAATTAATTAATAATTTCAGTAGGTTTTCATAAATATTAATTTGTTTTTAAATTAAACAAAAAAAAATTTATTTTGAAGCAGCAACTTTTCTTGGCTTATTGTATTTGTCTTTTTCTTTTGACTTTTAAAGTAAAGCTAGGTTGATGGTTTTCCACAGAAAATACCATAATGCATGTCTTCTTCTTTTTTTTCTTTTTCTTTTTTCCTCTATTTACTTTTAGAAAAATCTCACAAATATTTTGCATAGCCAATTATTGTAAAAATAAAGTCAAAGGGTGTTTGTATAATTTTGCATGTTCATATGATTTTGTCCCCAACCATGCAATATTCACATAAAACTAACTATGCCATAATAATTATATATATAATTAATAAATAATTAATATTATAGTTTGAAGATCGATCTAAAGATATGATGTTTGTCAAGTGGTTGAATTGAAGAAGTCCTCGAGAAAGGAACAAGTGAAGCTGCCAGCATGATCTATCTATATATGGTTAGCTAGCTAATTAATTAGTAGTCTCATTAAGTATATAATTATATGCTTAATTATATAGCTAGATCATGTTATGACAGCATCACTCCTTCCTTGTTTGAGAGAAGAAAATCTATATATACACTACTCGGCTACTCGCTATGTAAGTACGTATTGCTATATCTTTCGTTCTGTCTCAATATGTCTTTCTTGTGATCATGTCTAATTAATGTTCATCTCGTGGATAAAATATACTTCATACATACTACAGCTCAGGGCCGTTTTTGGGAATTCAGAGACCCTGTTCTTATTTTTATTTTTAAATGTGGAGGCCATTTACTTAATAAAATGATTAGTAACACTAAAAAAAATGTACGTACATATGTAATATTAAGAGAATGTTGTCCCACTGATCCACAAATTAATTAAGTATATTTTATTTGCACGATTTACTATATAACCAATAATTGAGCTATGTAAGTTACCACTTATTTTTTGGGGCCCTGTGCTGGAGGTCCTATTAGACCTCCCTATAGACGGCAAGCATATTGCTATTTCTTTCAGTCACAAAACACCAATTAAGTGACTCAATTTTTAATTCGATATATATCACTACATGGAGTAATATCTAGCACGATTAATTAAAATCGTCCCAAAATTGACATGCACATCCGATTTGATTGCTTTTACTTATCACTTTACAATTTACTCAAGAGTCAAGATAATGGTTTGACTATACCTTATGTTGTCTTTGTACATATATCTCAGCTTCAAATTTAAGTAATGGTTGCATATACTAGCTACTCACTCACTAATTTGTTAATTACAAATTACTATTTAACAAATTTACATTGTATACATTGAGAGCATTACCTTGACAACAACTAGGAAAATATAAAATTAAGGTAAGAGAATCGATCTCTTGATAACCTTAATCTGGAAATTGACAAATATTTCCTAGTCTATTCGTGATAAATTAACTTCACTAGGCCAAGTCGAGCCCAATATTGGAGGAGATCGGTTTGACCATGTACAAACCTGATGAGGTTCCATCCTAAAACCAATTAGTGACAGGTGGAGCTGCTCCGACCACTAATTACTTTTATATGTTAGTCAATCTTCCTTTATTGTTTTTACGTAGCACAATAGTCTCGATCAACTCACATGTGAACTAATCTTCTCAAAGATTCGCAACATATGTCTCCTTTGAAAGTTTCACATCAATTGCAATTTTAACACATAAAAATAACTTCTTTATAATGGTGGCCTCTCTATCTTTTCTCCTTAGTCTCTTTTATATGATCACATGGGTGAAGTGGTCCATTATTCCATTTCAATTCCACTCCTTTTCCCTTTCCCTTTCCCTTCACCCCATATATTGCATTGTACTTATAGACAAAAATGGAGTAAGTACATAAGAAGATGGATTTACTCAAAAAGAAGAAAGAAAAATCAATGAAAGAAGTACACATAATAAGATGAACATGAGTTCACGAGATAATTAATTTTAAGTTTGATTTTGATCTTCATTCAATTCATTTATTGAATTAAAGTTATTAAACATTTAAATTATGGCTTTTCTTTATCAACAATATTTTTGTATAATAGAGAAGAATCTGAAAATGACGAGTCCTTAATCCCAAGTGGGGAAGTCCTAGTGTTGAAGGGCAATTCAAAGAGTTGCCCTTATTATTAGGGTAAAGCTCTTTTGTTGGTACGGAGTGAGGCAGTTATACCTCCTAATGATGAGCTTAATTACTTCTTAATTATAATTTAATTTTGATTATTGTATTGTAATATATAGTACATATATATATGTCATGTGTGCCTATGTCACACGTCACGTGAAGATCACTCGTTAGAAAAAAAAAAGGTAGGGCAATTTCTTAGTTAGGTTGAGGATTGTAGCTTTTTAAACATCATGATAATTGGAAGTCTCTTGTTAGAAAGAAGAGATGATATTTGCAAATCATAAAAGGTGTTGGAATATCATTAACTTGGTTCAATCCTATGTATGCACTCCCCTCTTTTGGTGTTCAACTTTATTGATGAATTGTATAGATTAAGGATTTAAGGTTTCCTTTTCTTTTTTCGAATGAGTATGAAGACAATACAAATTATAAAGGAGGAAAGAGGATCTGAACTTGTAACTTATCGTACACATGTCCCTAATGTTAACCATTAGGTCAAGATCTCATTAGTTTTAAAGAGCTTATTTAATTAGCTACAAACGCCTTATATCAGAAATAACTTGGAGATTGTTGTATTGTTAGACATGTGGCATGTTTGGCAGTTCAATTAGCTTTTAGTTAGTAGTTTGACTAGCTCGATGTAAGTTGTTGAATTGTTTTGACTAGCTCGATGTTAGCTGATTACATTAGCTATTTTGACTAAATTGATAGAATTATCCGTTTGTATCAAAGTGTTTGATAAACAGTTATGATGTTAGCTGATAGATACTTATGACTAATCTTCATCCCAAACCTTTCTTTTTCAAACTTCTAAATGCAAAAGGCGTGCTCTTATATTGAGAATGCATTTTCAAAACCAGTTAGATTTTCATTCCAAAAATTCTCTTCCAACCGCACTCTTTATAAGTGTTTGAAATTGTCAAACCTCTATTTTCAATCAAAACCTCTTTTTTCCCTCCAAAATACTCACAACCAAACAGGGCCATGATTAATAGACAAGGATGAGGAGGCACAACACAAATCAATCAACCTAATTAACCTGATTGTCAAACTTAGTTAGTTAGTTACACCTGCGCTATATTAGTTCGCCAGCTTAGACCAGCTTCTATCAAGCAAATCAACAGGTGACTAATTAGTTCGCCAACCCAAAGCCAAATAGCTTGCTCAACACCTAATTCAGCTGCTTGAATAAAACCCAAACTGAATTAATACGAACAAAACTTAACTCAAACAACTATATTAGAGAAAACACAACCTGAGTGATTAGGTTAAGTTGCTATCAAAAAAAATAATAAAAAAATTAAGGTCGTCACGTACTTAATTGTCGACACCACATTATCTCCTTAACTTACACTAATTATACATCATGAATTCTCAACCAATTATTTCATAACAACAAACTTGATGCAAATTAAAGTACATGACATATATGGATTCTATATGACAATGGATATGAGCCAAAGCTTGTGTGACAAGTAAATTAATAGTACAATGGAGAAATGAAGGAATAAGAAAGATGCTATTGATGTTATTATTGTTTGGAATTTGGATGCACTCATATCATCAAAGTGAATCAAAGTGTTATGATGTGTGCATGCGCCATTTGAAGCTAATAACTTGGAGAACCTTTTTGTTGTCCCAACTCATCAATCTTTCCACTTTTTTGATACTTTTATTTTTATCTCTCTATCTATTGATTTGAACCTACCAAAGGGATCAAAACAAAAAATTAAAGCAAGATAAAAATTATATAAAATAAAAAAGCATAAAATTTACTTAACTTTTTCAGAACTTCTTAATTAAATTTCATTTAATTTCACTTTAATTTGAGTTTTATTTAGTATATATATAATTAATTATATGTTGTCCCACTCCAAGTGTCACTTAACAACCCATTGTTCCCATTTTTTTATATTTAAAATCTTTGTTAACCAATTAGATCCAAAAGAAAGCATGCCTCCGACAATTGGCATTGCATGCTAATAAAGAAAAAAATTATATAAACTAAAGACAAAATAAATTTGTTTATTTTTTGAATTTAGTTTATTTATTTTATTTAAAAGAAATAATTAAAGAAAAGGAAAAGAAAAGAAAAAGAAAAGAAAACGACTATAGCATAGAGATGGATGGAGATCACATGATTATGTTGTTATATAGAGATACCTTACCCTACTTTCTACAACTAACTTAAAATGGTCCCCCTATTAACTATTATACCCCTAGCTAATCACATTACTTGTACTCTATTTACATTTTCACTCAAAACCTAGGGGGGTTAATGTCGGTATTTCTTGTCCATATATTCACCAAACTGATTTTAACGTTAATTTTTGTTTTCAATTATTTGATGTGATGTAAATGGTCCTCATTAATTTGATGATTTAATTTAGCATTTGATGATTAGACTTATGTTGTATTAGTGTCTAAAGCTTGTCTAAACAATTAGTTATCGTATCAATCGCTTGTTGGTTCAGTGGTGATTGGAGCTGAACTTGGTAGGGATAACCCGTGTTCGATCCCCCGCAACAACAATTGAGAGGGGACTGGAACCTAACCACACATAACTCGCCCCAATCCGGATTAGCCCTAAGAGTAAACCGGGTCCTAACACCAAAAATAATTAGTTATCGTCTTATTGGTACAGTGATTAATTATTACTATACTATTAATAAGCTTTTGATCAATAATAGGTTGGTTAATTAGTAGTTTATTGTTATCACTAATAAGATGATGACAACAATACACCTCTTTATTTAGGGGTAACTTGATGAATTGAATTATACAAAATATACCTAGCATATAATCGAGTGAAGTTTTCTCTACAAGCTAAGTGTTAATTAAGTTGTTTGTTGTGGTCCTCCGGCTCGATTAAGAGACCTTAGAATAACCCCATACCAGCAGATCAGAATACATAACTTGTTTAATTTGTTACTTTCATAACTAGTAAGAATGCGTCATTTCACCTAATTTTCACTTACTTTTTATGAACTTATCTGAAATTGACTGAACTTATCTGAACTTATCAAAACTTATTTTAATTATAAATTGTACTTGGTCAACCCTTATTTTTCCTAAATCTGGACTTATTTTTCCTGAAATAAGTGGAAATAAGGTAAACAGAACAAAGTCTAAAAATATTTTTTTGGTAATACTTTATCTAGACTCTATAGGTAACTTGATGAATTAAAGTATACGTAGTACAAAATAGACCTAATTGAGCGAACTTTTCTCTAGAAGCTAAGTGTTACTAGTTGTTTGTTGCGTCCTCGTGCTAGAACTCTAAGTCCTTCAATTATACTTCCTCCGTTCCGCAATAGATGCATCGTTTCTCTTTTTGACACTATTTATTAATTAACTTTGACAATTATTCTTTCACATTATGTAAAAAAAAAAAACATAGTCAAGTGAAATCTTGTTAAATTCGTATCAAAATGAGGATTCAAAATATCAATTTTTTATAATTTTTAGTAACACGTAATTAGAGATATTAATGTTTAAAGAAGCATGTTGGAATACGTGAAAAAAGAAATTATATATCTATTGCGAAACGAGCGAAGTATCAGCTAGAATAACAACCCCTTACCAGTTACCAGCAAATATGGTGAGCATATAACAACTTGTTCGTGCGTATGTTGTTTCCATAATTTGATATGTACACACTAAAGCATAGCTTCTATTGAATCTTCAAAGAACCAAAATAGAATAAAAAAACAAAAAGAAAAGCTAGCAAAGAAATTAAAAGGCACCATCCTTGTTGAGATAGAAAGGAAATAAAAGAGAATATGCTTAATAAAAGTATAAAGTTGACAATGCCCTAGATATATACTCATCGGCTACTCACTCCATTTTTTTTTTCTTTTTTCGAATGAGTCACAAAAACAATACAAATTACAACAGAAACAGAGAATTAAAACATCAGACCTACTGCACAGAAACCATCAGTTTTAACTCTTAACCACTATACCAATACTCATTAGTCCGGCTCCTCACTACAACATTTACGTAAACAATTAGTCTTCTACCAGACACTACGTCTTGCACTTGATTAACTGTCAAACCATGAACAGTACCATTCTGTCTGAAACTGACAAGTCATGTGATCTGACAGTTAATAACGTACTAATATATAACAAATTCAAACAAAAAAAACATTCATTGTAATAAATATTTCATAGACTTGTTGTTGTGGCTTGGGTGTGATAATATTCAATGTGTCTCACTTTAGGCCACATCCATCTGTAATATCATATGGACTTTAATCATATAAATATTAATTACTTATTACTATTAATAATAATTATTATTAATAATAGTTATATTATGACTTACATTTTCCTAGAAACCTCTCTCTAGCTGGCCCCTCTATAAATACACCAATATTTCTTCACCATTATCCTTCAATTCTCCCTCTCAAATTCTCTCTTTCTCATATTTTTTTTTCTCTTATTTTCTTCCATTGATTTGGGAAATTATACACTACATTGACGTGCACCACTAGTTGATGAAGCTGCCAGCATGATCTCAACTTGCTTTATTGATCAACCAATCATTTCATCATTGATCATCATCATCATCTCATCAAGATTAGATCATGCTGGTAGCTTCATCTTTTGATGGGATCACGATAACTACAACATATAACAAGAGTCATTAAATCATCATTATCACATAATTATTGAAGTACGGTACGTGCTTAATTGCTTAATTAACTTTGTTCAATATGAGCAACAAATTTAGGTTTTTGAAATTCTAAATTGTTTACATTTCACTAAAGAAAAATTCAACTATTTGGTTGCATTGGCTAGTTTTTATTTTATTTTATTTGTCAAATTAAAATGGGAATTTAAATTACTTTCAATAATTTTGGGGAAAAATTTTCTATATGTTGTTAATTATTTACCCTCTCTTATGTTCTAATCAAAGATATCTAAATTAGGTATAAATTTTTGAAACACATTTTAATTATTTTTTCTTTAATTTGCTTCCTTGGATTTCTCACAAGAGAAAGGAGAATGAAAAAAGTTGAAGCTCCTTAAACATTACCCAAGTTGTTCATGTTTCTATTGGGACCAACTTCCTATCTAGAAAGTCTATACAAAAAAATTATACCTTGAGACTTGAGTAGGTTATTTTTCAAAAAAAATAAAATAAAAATTTGGAAAGATAATTTAGTTTTCATTTCTTTAATTTCAATGATTAAGAGTCTAAATAAAAGTATTATTTTTTCACAACATTATAAATCTACATTTTTTCCAATTGTTTTATTTTCTTAACACGGATTTTCTCTTGTATTTTCTCAATTTGAACATGCTAGTATATTAGTATATCTATGAGTATTTTGTCAAGTTATACATTATTGGAGATGAACGACATACAATTATAGTAGTAGACAATAAGGGGAGATCGAGTAAGTATTTAGAGTTTAATTCATGTCATGTTTTGTTCACCTTATTTTCACTCATCTCGAGAAAAATGAGTTCACATGATTGGAGTCCTTGATAATTCCTAATGGTTATCTCTTCTGCATTTTGTACGTATTTGGATTTCATTTCAAAATGTAAAAGAGATAACGATTGTGAATTATCTAAAACTCCAACTTATGTGAACTAATTTTGAAAGGAAATCCAAATACAAAATCACCCAACTAATTTTCGGTGTAATGTATGGATGAGACGTGTAACAGGTCAGAACTTACTCAACAAAATATCAAGCCACCCCGGCCGACGGCCGATTTAAACGGTTGCATTATTTTGTTTGCATATATGAACGGACTTTGATCGAGCTTTGGTTGTTTGAAGATGGAATCTCGGGTATCTTTGCAAGAGGGTTTTTTTTTTTTTTTTGGTCAACATCTTGGCTAGAGAATAAAAGAAACAGAAAAAAGTGCAAAAAGAAAAGTGGAAAAGGGTAATACTCCTTTAAGCTTTTTATGTATACAAATAATTTAATTATTACAATATAATATAATATTATTTATATTATATTATATTAGTTTTAATTTTAATAAAAAATCGAAACCCTTTTATTAAGGATAATGCTTGTTTATTGTTTCATGGAGAATCATGCAAATGTCGCCTAGTGAGAGACGGATCATGTCTCAGATTAGAATGGTTAATTAATGTTTAGGGACAAGATTAGATTACTAACTATAATGTCACGACAATACCATCTTCTGTTAATGTAGTACGTTCAATTAACTAATCATGATTAATTCATTAAACACTAGACATTATTGCTTACGTTGTTTTATAACGTTTGTTGTTCATTTGTCAAGTAGCTTTAGCCATGCAAGTAGAAGGTTCACCATTATTTAAGAATTTGTTTAAAGCCTTTAAATGTCACTTATTTCTTCAATACACATTGGTTGTTTAATGCTTAACTAGCTCTTGAGCCCTTTTAAAGAACGGACAGTACGTTATACTACGCATATATTATGGGTTCTTAGTCGTATTTTAGAGTTCTGATTGAGTGTTTGTGATTGTAGTTGTAATATATGATTTAAATAGAGTGGAATTTGAAGGTTTAAAGAATATATTGCGCGTTAAAGGGGGGAGATGGAGTGGCAAAGACTTATGTTTATACTGGCTACTGCTGAATTCACGTTGAATCTGGAAGATGAATTGGAAGCGGCGTTGGAGTTTGTTGTAAAATACAAAGTAGTAACAAACAACAAAAAGAAAATTGAAAAAACAAAAAACAAATTGGTGGATGAAAGAAGAGATCGTTGACACATGACATCTAAACATTAATAGTTTCGATTTTTAATTACTAGTTATAAACTAGATATAGATGTTCCAAAATACACACGATATTACGTGGGTTTATTAGTCGTCAATATTGTAGCATTCTTATTTTAGAATACAAAAATAAAGGCAAAAACTTTGTAATTAAGTTACACGAAAATATCGATCACTTGTTTGATTCATGCGTTATTTTTGCACAAAGTTGGTAACTTTGTAGTACAATTGATGATGTTTATATTGGTAGACTGGTAGTAGAAAGTTAATTAATATCTTTGTATCGTTTTTGTCATGGTATCAATTACTCCCTCCGTCCCGGAATATTCGCAACGGTTTGACTGGACACGCTTGTCAATGTGCAACTTTGACTATTAATATTTTCAATTATATAATATAAAAGCTTATAAAATATTAATATTTTGAAAATATCACTACAAGAAATTGTACTATTAACGACGGGAAATCCCGTCGCGAAAGGCCAATAATCGTTGATTAACGACGGGATTTCCTGTCGCGAACCCGTCATAAAAAGGGGCCGTCGTTAATAGAAATCCCGTCGTAAATCCGTTGTAAACCCGTCGTAAAAGACATTTGCGACGGTTATTCCCGTCATTGTTTGTTTTTTAGGCCCGTCGCAAAAGGCTTTTGCGACGGGATTTTTGACCCGTCGTAATTAGGTTGTCGTTAACGATACAAATTCTTGTAGTGTATATATTAAGATAAATTCAACAATATATTATATGCTAACACTTATTTTCATATACTATAAATAAAATAGGGCCAAAGTGAATTATGTGAATAGTGCAAAAAGTCAAACCGTTGCGAGTATTCCAGGACGGAGGAAATATAAGATTCTCGCCACATCAATGGTTATACACTTATACACTACTTTTACAAAGTTACCAACTTTATATGTTGTTTTAATTTTTATGTAGTGTTACGTTAATAGTTACGTTCGTGTATACTAATGAATAGTTACTTCATGATACATTATTATACAAACTAATACAAAGTACCAATACTTTTGTGAGTGGAGAGAGAGTTGGAATCAATGAAACGAACAAGTATACTCCGTATGTTCTTTATTATCAAGCACAAAATACTTGTGAGTTGTGATATTATTGTTTCCCATGCATAATTGCATAAACTATTAAACTAGTACAAAATGGAATTGAATATGGTAGGATCCAACAAATGGGGCAAATAAGTACCTAGCGGGCCTGAAATGGGCCATCATCCGAACTTATACAATGATATTGATATAGAATTATAGATTTAGAAAATACTTCTCCATGCCCATGTCACAAATTCTTGCATTTACAACACTTCCCCTTTAATTTCTTTCATTATAGAGGTAATTAAAATTCGGACGGGTTGAGATTTAACACAAAAAATTAGGTCAAAACCCATTAATTTGGTGCGGGATTTACGGGTCGAAACAAACTATTCGGGCCGGGCTCAGGTTTCTGTCTAAAACCACGTATTTTAGGGCGTCCAAACCCACACTTTTTCGAGACTGGTCAGGCTAGCGGGCTGAGCTATAATTGAGGTCTACTTTGTTAGTAAGAGGTGTTTGTCAAATTTAAGGGTAGAATCCGGTCAATAACTTACCCAACCTGACCGATATCAGACAAAAATCGAAATGACCTAGAAAAAAACATTTAACATTCAGTATGCATGAGCACAATAATCCTGCACAAAACATTCTCCGATTATACCCACAGATCATACCCGATCTGTAACCCACTGATGAGACCCGATTTGATACCCCTAGGTAAATGAATCATTCTCCCTTTATATAAAGGAAAATTTGTAATTATTAATCCAACATTTGCCCGATTTTCTTTAATTAAGCCTACCTATGCGATATTTCTAAATAATCCAACCTTTATGACCCAACTACTATTATTAAGCCTGGATGACCGGTTACCTGCTACAAAGTCAAGGAAAATTTGTAATTATTAATCCAACCTTTGCCCGATTTTCTTTAATTAAGCCTACCTATGCGATATTTCTAAATAATCCAACCTTTATGACCCAACTACTATTATTAAGCCTAGATGACCGGTTACCTACTACAAAGTCAACGTTAAAAACGTTGACAACCTAAAGTTGATTTTTCTCCTAAAATATTGGACACGTCATCATCACTTGCCACCTAAACAAGGATTTTATTTTTTTTTCAAAAAACCCTTAACCCTTCTCTTCTCTGTGTTTCAATTCCTCTCTCCTCCATTACTGATGCTTCAACCACAATTGTACTGGTTCATGACATCATCAGCAATTTTCTTGTGGAAATAGGTGACTTCTTCCACGTGCATTCAAATTTCGTCTCCAAAATCGTACAATTGAAGGTGAACTTACGAACCTTAGCGTTTTTGTTCCTTTTTTGGTAAGTTTTGAATTTTGGGCTTCCTTGATGGTCAGTTCGTAAAAACCCGAGCTGTTGCAATAATATAGTTTTTTTTATGTTGTGGGATGTTGGTTATTTTGGTCTTGTTGGAAAATTAGAAAGAGAAAAAAAAAACCTTGAATTTGAAGAAGATCCAGATCCAACAAGCAATTTCTTTACCCCAGCCATAGCAATTGCTGATTATTTTTGATGAACTTCGAATGGAGAGGTATGAGGAATCGACAATGGTGGAGAAGAGGTAGAAGAGAAATAATGGAGAGGAGTGCAGAGATGAAGCAGAAAATCGCAGAGGAGAGAGGAACGAAAATTAAAATAGCAATTAAAGAAAATAAGGGGAAAAATAAAATATAAAAAAAATTATAATTGTTATATGCCACGTAAGGGTGAATACCGCCTATAGCAGGTTAGTAACTTGTTAGGCTTAATAATAGTAGTTGGGTCATAAAGGTTGGATTATTTAGAAATATCGCATAGGTAGGCTTAATTAAAGAAAATCGGGCAAAAGTTGAATTAATAATTACAAATTTTCCTTATATAAAAACATATATAATGGAAGAAATTAGAGGGGAAAGTGTTGTAAATGCAAGAATTTGTGACATTCTCAGATTCTCTTTATCTAAACTATCGCCTCGCTGGATCATTAAGAAATGGATAACTTTTACACGTATAAGGGTAAATTTTAAGTATTTTGAGTTAACTTATTACTTCGGTGTACAATATTTATTGTACACCACTTGTAAATAAGAATTTGTGATTCTGTTATAGGTCAATTATGTGAAGTAATGATCTAGTTCAAAAGACTGATTTGTGAACATTTTCCTTTCCACATATCTCACCGTGCAATCATCTTGTACATGAACTGTTCAAGAGATAGATTACAACCAGTTTTCACATTTCCAGCACTCAATCAATAACCACCATAGAACTACGAAGTACTCCAACTACATGACAATGATCGAACACAAATGTACACAAATGTACAAATATGTGAAATACAATTATTGTCGACATTATTTTTTTTCAAATATGTACTATTTTTATGATAAAACTGAAATGCCAATGAGGCAATTTATATAACATCCAAGAAGTAAAACCCACTTGGGTATTAAAAACACGAGTAGAAGTTAGTTGTGAAGGACAATGAAAAAGACTTTGCATTGTATGATAATAAAAAAGATTTGTTGATTTATTTTTCATATTTTCTTGGACCAATCAGCATCACTGCCAACTCTAGGCATTCCTGATTTGATTCCCAGTTGTTTGTTCTCCTTGTTAGATTCTTCAGTCACCATGAAAGTTGATCCACAAGCTTGGCCCGAGCTATCGACCCATGGAACTGCCTTTAGCACTTTTCGTGGATGCTCGTAGCTTTTCAGGCCACCAGCAGATGTAAAAAAGAATCCTGTTTAACAAGGAAATGAGGACACAGTCACAAGTTGCACCGTAGAAGATTAACAAAATGGTCAGATAAAGCATTGTTCTCTTCACCTTATTCTTATTCTTACCAGATCAGATCAGATCAGACCAGAAAAAACAAAAAACACGCACATAAAACATTCAGAGCAGATCATACCAAACCAGATCAAGTGTAGGGGTGATAATGATACAGCTTTCTCAGTAGTTATTAGCCTATTAGGGTTGAGTTTGGACTCGAGTTGAATTTGATGGAGTCTAGCTCTAGTAGCTCGTCATTCGTAAACTATCTCATCTCATTGTTATCACTAATAAGATTTTGTTCTCTTCACCTTATTCTTATTGCTTATTACATAAGACCAGGAAAATCAGAACAGACATACCAAAAAAAATCAAAAAACACTCACAGAAAACATATAGACCAGACCAGATCAGATCAAACCAGACCAGAAACTAGAAAAATCAGAACCAAATCAGATGAAGAGAACAAGACCTAAGTAATACTCAAAGCAAAGCCATTACCAGATCAGTAAGATATTCAAAGCAAAGCCATTATTAAACGATAGAACCAACAAACTAATATCCTGTTCTTCCATACCTATTGTGTTACGTTTGATCAGAAAACTGGCTAGATATGAAATCTTTAGTATTAACTAAAATAAAAAGGACACTAATATTAGTTTGTGTTCATTTTTGTGTTTGTTTTGTATAAGGAGGTATGATTAGTAGGAACTAGAGAACTGGAGATATAATACAAGTGCATGAAAATGGCCCACTCAAGTTAGTAAGCCAATGGCAGTAGAGCATAAGTGCATGCTATGGAGTATTCTGCAAGTTAATAATATGGTTGTGAAAGGCAATACCTTTCGGAAATGGAGCAAATGATCTGCCACAGGCGTTCTGCATAACCTCAGGAATGTCAGAGAGAACAAGGTGATCTTCAGAATCCGTTCCCCAGAAAAGAGGGACACTTCCATCAGTATCCTAAATCATCAAAAAGGGTAAATATTAATCATTAATCAATCCCTTAATAACCAAACAAAGGTAAGGTTCAACAGAAAGGATTACATACTAAGAGCGTGTTTGGTATAGCACTTTTCAAGTGTTGGAAATGGAATCAATTAACTAATTCCATTACCTGTTGTTTGGTATGAGAGATGGGTGACACAACTCCATTTCCAAAGGGTTAACGATTACCACCAATTTGTTACCTCTCTTAACCTTGTGGTAACAAAGTGTTACCCTCCTCAATCCCTTGTATCCCTAATTTGATACAATTAAGGGATTGTTTTCCTTAGGTATACCAAACAACAAATAATGATAACACTTAACATTACCATTTCTCCTTCTTAAATGTTTCCAATCCATTTCCTTTCCTAGATTCATACCAAACATGTTAACATTACCATTTCTCCTTCTTAAATGTTTCAATCCGTTTCCTTTTCTAGATTCATACCAAACATGTACTAAGCAAACAACAAATCTTTTTTCCAAAGAAAGCAGAGGGATATACTGCTATAATCACTTACCACAGAGAAGAAGGTGGTCTTTATCGAACTGTCATAAATCACGAATGCAAATTTCCCTTCAATGTTTCTCAATGCATGATCAGCAGGACTGCTGCCTCTGTCTCGCAAGGAACGGTAAGCCTCTATGATGATGCTAACCTCATTCGCAGTTTTAGTTAATCCATACAATTGTTTTAGAGAAGGTATGTTCTCAATGTGTCCATGAAACAAGCAGAATATGTCATCCACAACTGCAAAAAGCCTGGAGAAAAATGTTCAGAAATCAGTCTTTTGAACTTGAACATTTACTTCACATAATTGACCTAAAGGGCCAACAATAACACGAGAAAGACAGAAACAGAATCGATGCTCAAGGGCATGATCAACAACAAGTCTTAAGACTTGAGTTGTGCTGGCGTGGCATATGACTCATCAGTCTTAAGATCAGACACAGAGAATTGTAGCATTGAAGTGGAACAGTCTTAACAAAGTCTTAAATTGAGTCTTGAAAAAACTAAGACCTCAACTTAAGACTTGATGTGTGAGTTGAATTAAATAATAAAATAATATTTTACATAAATTTAAAAGTCGAGGTAAATTTGATTGAATCTTAAGGAGGCTTAACAACGATTTAATTATTAAATATTAATGGAATAATAACATGGCATTTGAAGAAAATCTTAAGACAGGACCCCTTGGTCTTGCTCTCAATATGTCTTATTGGGGTGTTAATTAGGAAGGTTGAGATCCGGAAATTAACTGGAACCAATAACATCCTTACACACAGATTGAGGTTAATGAATATACCCATATTAAGTGAATTTATGATAGGTGAACACAGATCCTAATTCAGGTCTCAATAAATCCATTACTATGTCAAAGCCTAGGCTGACTTCCAAGCTTCTTGATTTGATTCTCACAAAAATCAAACATGCCTGATTATAATTCCGATTCAATCTTGTTTCTTCACAACACGACTTCTTACTAACATGTGTTAATTAAGGATATAGGTTAAAAATTTGCTGATCGGATTGTTTTAGTAACCAAAAATTATCCAATTCAGCAAAGAACTCAATTCTTCTAACTTTCTGATCAACTTTAGTAATCACAAATGATCCAAATGCATAATAAGATGGTCCATGAATCATGTGAGCATTTAAGATAGATAACCAAATCCCTTTTTCGTGTCATACACATTGCTTCAATCATTAAGCACAAACATCAAACATGCTCGATTATAATTCCGATTCAATCTTGTTTCTTCATTAATTAAACATTTTAACATATAGATTCAAAATTCGGTGATCGGAATGTTTTAAGTGGCTAATCACCACAACTCAGCAAAGAAATCCAGTTCTTCCAACTTGCTGATCAATTTTAGTAACGACAAATGATCCAAATGCATAATAAGATGGTCCATGAATCATGTGTAGAAGTGGGGGTAAAGCATTTAAGATAGATGACCAAATCCCTTTTTCATGTCATACTCATATGCTTCAATCATTAAGCACAATCAATATCACTGAAAAAAACGATCTACTGAAATCAGATTATCAATGGATGAACTTCAGAAGTTTAATCAAACTAAATAATCAGTACCCTGTTCAAGAAAACTAATCCAACAATAATCAAATTCCTGCCATTTTTATTATTCATAAAAATCACTGTACAAACCCACTAAAAAAATCCAAGAATTTAATACACTAAATAAGTCAACCATTAAAGAAAATAAGTTCAACCCAGATTCTCAACTTCCAAAAGAATCACACCCAGATTAAAAAAAAAGTTACAAAAATCAAGAATTTTTAAAGTGGAATTGAAGTTACCTGGGTAAGAGAGGGTTTTGCTTATCAGATGAAAAGGCAATAAACCCAGAATCTCCAAGATGAACAGAAAGAGCATTTGGATGAACTGAAGAAAACTGTTGAATCAAAGCATCTTCCTTCACATTTCCCAATGATTCAGCATTCTTCAGCTCTTCTGGGCACTTTGCTACTTCCTTGTTGAACACTGCCAACATTTTCTCTCTCCTCTTTTTCTTGAAATTTCTTTCTTTTTCTTTTTTGGGTTGAAATTTGATCAAAATGGGTATGATTTCTGTCTAATTCTGCAGAGTATAAATAAAAAAGGTGAGATTATTACTTTATTAGCAGTTTCCAGATAGATATTTCACCACTCAAAGCGCACACCATTAAATGGAGGGTGGAGATCTTCTTAGGATCAGATGAGACACGTGTAAAACGTAGAGTGACTCAGACATTTAAATTGCTGTTATTGGTTTCTTGTTTCTTACTGTAATAAAATAAAAAGTTTCTGATTCTGATTCTGTTTTTGTTACTCTGTATTTATTTCTGTAAAAGTTGGGAAATGGGTAAATCTTGGTATTTGTAATTTTAAATTTCTGATGATTTTAATATCATTAGTTTGTCAGATTCAGAAATTGTATAATGATATTATTATGTATTATGATTACAGATTTAAGTATGAGATTCAGTGTATTAACGTGTCTTTAGCATAAATGAATGAGTGAATGATCATCTACTGCTTCACAAATCACAATACATGAGAATTTAGATTATATATTAGTACTGTATTTTGTTAATTAATCTTAAGTAAGGGTTGAAAAGTCTTCATTACACATTTAGTATTTTCTAGCTTAAACCGAAGTCTAACTCTAGTTTGGTTCTATCATATATTTAGTATGTTGTCCGGTGTTAGTTGCCTAACTTGTTAGCTAAATAGAATTTTCTCGATGTAGATGCCTGACATAGCATGAAATCACATAGATGAAGCCAGTGGCGGAGATAGGGGTGTCAAGGGTGAGCCGCCGACCACCCATTTTTGTAAAAAAAAAAACGTTTATACCTTATATTGATTAGAAAATGTAAATTGATACAGATTAAATAACTATTTTACTAACATGTCGACACCCTGATTCAAAAATGTCGACATCCTGCCACTGGATGAAGCATGCATGAGTTTATAACAAGGATCAAAATCACTAACATCATTATAGAATGAAAACACCAAATATTATGCAAAGAATATGTCCAATCAAGAACAATGAAATCTCATATATGAAGCATGCAAGAATTTATAACAAGGACCAAAATCAGTAACATACTAACATCATTATAGATTTATAGAATTAAGACACCAATAATTATGCAAAGAATATGTCCAATCAAGAATAATGAAATATAATCTACAACACAAATCATTTACAGATATTGATTTGCAGCATTGTATAATGTACATCAATCTGCAAGTAATTACCTTGAGCAAAGGAGTGAACTTGAACTGTCTTCCCAGATACACCTTATTTCCCAGTATCAGGCAATACATCAATGTCATAGGACAATCACCAGTTCACCATATGAAAATGTACTGAAAATTGTGGCCTGGTGCAAGATTACCTAGCGCTGGCAATCCACTGACCCGACCCGATAACCCAACTTGAACCCAACCTGAAGTAATTAAGAGAAATCCGAACCTGAATGACCTGAAATCGACCCGATTTGACCAATTTGTCATATCTTGTAGTAATATTAAGTTTTACAATATTTCTGACATTTTTTTGACACAACCCGAAACTAAACCCGAACCTGACCCATTGACCCGAATTGCCACCCCTACCAAAAATCGCCACAAGAGCAACTTCCATGCCGAAAATGGTGAAATCTGCTAGCATCCCTTACAATAATTTCCCTGTCAAAGAATTCAGACACTAACTTGATAAAAGCATGACAATCCCCACAAACACGAAGGTTCTTGTTCACTCGAATAGGGGCTCCCTTTGAAGATTCAAGGAGTGCATATGCAATAGCCAACCTCTCACTATGACCATACAACATCTTAGTTTTCTCCTCTTCATCAACATTATGCAAAACATACTTAGTTTCAGCAACATAACCTCCTTCCTTCTTCAATACCTCTATAACTTCATCCAATTTTTCATATATTTGGTCACTTTGAGGGTGAGTTTTATCCCTTGCCATGAAACTATGTACCTTACCTCTCATTTCTAACCAGCTACAAGCTGGAGTTTTCTTCAACCCTTTTTCCTTCATTCTTTCTCTAACTAACTCAACATCATCCCACCTTTTAAATGCAGCAAACATGTTAGAAACTAACACATAATTTCCTGGGTTTTCTGGTTCTGAATCCAACAACTTTTCTGCAGCAATTTCTCCCAATTCTTTGTTGCAGTGAACATGGCAAGCACCAAGAAGAGCACACCAGACAACAGCACCAGGTTCAACTATGGTTTTCACAAACTGATATGCTTCTTTTAGCCGGTTTGCTCGGCCTAAAAGGTCAACCACACAGGCATAATGTTCAGGCCATGGCTCAAACTTATACTCATCTTTCATAATTTCCAGATATCTTTTACCTTCATCAATCATCCCTGAATGGCTACATGCATAAAGAAGTGCCAAAAATGTAATATGATCAGGTTTTATATTTTCCATCTTCATCTTGTTAAACAGCTCAACAGCTTCCTTTCCACACCCATGCATTCCACAAGCATGGATCATACAAGTCCATAGAACTGTATCCTTTTCCTTGACGATGTCAAACACCTTAAATGAATTCTCTAATGTTCCACATCTTGCATACATATCAACAAGAGAGCTAGCAATAGAACCTTCTAGAAGAAACCCTTGCTTGATTAAGAACCCATGAACTTCTTTCCCTTTTTTCAAGGCAGAGAGACTAGCTGTGGCTGAAAGTAGGCTGATTAATGCCACGGAATCTGGTTTCAATCCGTCTTTTATCATAGAACGAAAAAGGCTAAGAGCTTTATCTCCAAATCCATTATCAACATAAGCTGATATCATACTAGTCCAAGAAACAACATCTTTGTTTTCAATCAACTTAAACATACTAAATGCCAACTCTATATTGTTGCATTCTCCATATGCATCTACAAGTGTGTTATCCAACACTAAATCAGATAGCCCTTTTCTCAAGATATATCCATGTGTCTCTTTTACATGATTAAGTTGTCTCAAAGAGGTACAGGCAAGCAGAACACTTCCAATCATCATGGCATCAATATTCACCCCGTCTTCTGGCCCGTCAGTTTGTACTTCTCGGAACACATCCAAGGCTTTAGTATGATGATTGCTTTGAGCATAGCCAGCTATAACTGTAGTCCAAGAAACAACATCTCTACAAAACATGCTTCTAAAAACGCGTTCCATATAGTTTACGTGACAACATTTGGAATACATATCTATTAATGAGTTTGCAACTTGAATGTCAGAATCTAATCCATTTTTCATAGCATAAGCATGAGCTTCCATTCCATTGAGTAAGTTCTTTAACCTTCCAGAAGTTCCAAGGATACTAATCAAAGAGACCTGATCAGCTACCTGTCCTGCAACCAGTGTTTCATGAAAGAATTGAAGAGCCTGATTATAGAAACCATTTTGTACAAAACCAGATAGCATAGAATTCCATGTTATGCTATCTTTATCAGTCATTTTAAGGAAGATTTGAGCTGCCTCTTTCATTCTTCCACACCTTGTATACATAACAAGCAAAGCATTGGCTACATAGAGATGCGTATGATCATTCGACTTCAAAATTGCAGCATGAATCTCCATCCCTAACCTCCTGAATGGCTCCTCACATGCTTGAAGTGCAGAAACATAAGTATAACTATTCATTCCAACACCAGCTTTCTCCATTTCTCTGAACAGAGTTATTGCTTCAATAGGCTTCCCACTTGCAGAATATGCTGAAATGATTGAATTCCATAACACAACATCATCTTTTTCTTGAATTCTGTCAAATAACTGCCTTGCACCAACAGTATCTTCACATTTAGCATACATACTCACAAGGGCATTCACAACAAAACCATTGGACTCACACCCAGATTTAACTGCAAAACCATGGATTTCACTCCCTAATCTTAGGTCTTTTATCAAGCCACAAGCTTTAATTACACAAGGGAATGTGCAAGCATCAACATTCACCCCAAGAACCCGCATCCCTTGGTACAATTCAAGTGTTTCCCTAGGCTTCCCATTGGAAACATAAGCACCAAGCATAGCATTCCAGGAAAAAATAGTTCTCTGGGGCATTTCATCGAACACCTTCTTAGCATCAACAACCGCCCCACATTTCCCATAAAAGAACACAAGCTTAGTCCTCAAAAACACAGAATTTCCATGCCCATTTGATTTTATTACATGGGTATGAATCTGTTTTCCTTCCCTCGTCGATTTCTTCCCTGCACAAAGTTCAATAACTGATGAAAATGCTTCATCAGGAGATAAATGGGCTACATTTTGGTGAGACAAATAGTTGGTGAGTGATAGAAAAGCTTCTTTTAGATTACCCTGTTTGCAAATTTCTTTTAGTGGTGAGGAACTAATAGATTTTGTCTCAATTTTGGAGGTTTTGAGGGGGATGTTGAAATGGGTATTCTTCAATATGTGATAGTTTGGCATGGTTGTTAAAGAAGAGTTCAAGAGAGAGGGTTGGATTGAAGAAGCCATTAGATTGAGATTGAGTATGTGAGTGTGAGTGTGAGTGTGGGTGGAAACATGAAATTTTACATCCAATTTCCAAACATTAAAGATACAATCAACAAGAAAGGTTTAGACTTGCATCAGAAAAAACAAGAAAGGTAACATGGTTTGGGGCTGTTATTGTTATAAAGGTTCACATAAGCCGATCCCAAATCATTTTGGTACTATTATTGTTATAATGATTTGTAAATAGCATTACACACGCTAATCGCCAACAATCGGTCTTGCGCGCAACAGGTGTACGTTAATATTAACGTACACCAAAGAGTTCACACGTGCCAAATTACCAAATAAATTGTTATGCGCCTCATCATCTGACAACTTAAGCTTTATGTCCAACAACAGCTACCAGATTTTAGCAATGGCAGCAGCTTCTCTACAGAGATGTCGCCGCTCAGTTCAAGTCTTCTTCATCCTCTTGATTCAAGTCCTACATATCTAAACACCCACACGAGTACTGAAGAGGAGATTGATAGCTATTTCAGCAGCGTGGAGACTTTGCTTCAAAGCTCAATTCTTTAATGCAGAACAGAGGAGAGAAGCGACGAAATCACGGTGAGAAAAAAGAAGACCCATATCCATTCCAATGGCACTACTACAATCAAACTAACCACAAGAAAATCTCAGTGTAAGTTTCTACTCTTCTGGTTTTTTATTGAATTTCGGTCGCAAAATTGGGATTGCCCGCTAGGTGTTCGATGAATTGTCTGTGTGAATTTCTGAAATTGATTGTGTCAACATTGACTTACTCTCAAATGTGAGCTCTGGTGGAGTCGTGAACATCAGCCGTATTGTTTGTTGTTGTAGCTTCATGTTTTCTTCTTGTCCTTTACAAACTGATCAATGTCATCTTGGTGCTGAGGTTAGAGTACTTGATTTTATCAACTAGTGCAACATAATGTTATACGTACTTGTTACATTCTTTCAATAAGCCATCATGGGCACAAACATTCAAGATTGATGCAAATGTAATAACGATAGGCATAAACATTCTAGCCTCTTCATTTCTTCAAAAAGTTGTAAAGCTGTTATTGCACATCCATGAGATGCATATCCACCTATAATTGCATTCCAGGAGATTACATCCTTCTGCATCCTCTGACCTCGTTCATTTCCCCACACCTCGAGTACATTGTAACAAGTGAATTATTGATTGGTAGATCCGCAGTGTGAGTTTTGGTAATCAGCTGATGGATTTGTGTGCCCAAATCTAGGGCAGCAAGTCTTGTACAGACACTAAGAACTGATGATAGAGTGTGCTTATCATGCTTCACTTCCAGACATCCAGGATACAACACTGACAGCCCAAGCATAGTAGCAACAACACTTGACAGCCCAATCTTTTAATGGCTATATATGTCGACATTGTGTGTTTTTTATTTTTGTAAGCCTATTAGCTCAACTGGCCGAGCACCGTGCAACTTGTGCGGAGATGTAGGTTCAAATCCTACATAGGCTATTGATTTTATTATGTAAAAATATAAAAGTCAGACTTTTAGCAGTTAAAGTTAAGTTATTAAAAGTAAAAGTTAGGTTTGAGATGATGGACGACTACCTTAACTTTTAGAACAATTTCCATAACTTTAACTTATAAAACTACAACTTTAACACAAAAAAGTACAATGTGTGAAATAAAAAGAATGCACGACTCACATTAGCTGAAGAAAGGTAAAAATACAAAAATCAGGCTTTTAGCAGTTAAAGTTAAGTTAATAAAAGTAAAAGTTAGGGTTGAGATGACGGAAGACTGCCTTAACTTTTAGAACAATTTCCATAACTTTAACCTATGAAACTACAACTTTAACACAGAAAAGTACAACGTGTGAAATAAAAAGAATGCACGACTCACATTAGCTGAAGAAAGGTAAAAATATAAAAGTCAGGCTTTTAGCAGTTAAAGTTAAGTTATTAAAAGTAAAAGTTAGGTTTGATAGTCGTTTCACAATATATCAAAACACAACCCAATAGTATGTAGGCTATATGGGACTTGAACCCATACCATGTACATAAATGCACATTGCTCTACCATTTGAGCTAATAGCCTTAGTGTTCAAACATTTGCATATTGGGTAGATTGACACAAAACTTTTCTTAACTTATAACAATTTCCATAACATTAACCTATAAAATTACAACTTTAACACAGAAAAGTACAGTGTGTGAAAATAAAACTAATGCATGACTCAAATTAGTTGAAGAAAGGTAAAAATATAAAAGTCAAACTTTTAGCAGTTAAGTTATTAAAATTAAAAGTTAGGTTTGAGATGACGAAATACTGCCTTAACTTTTAGAACAAGTTCCATAACTTTAACCTATGAAACTACAACTTTAACACAGAAAAGTACAATGTGTGAAATAAAAAGAATGTGCGACTCACATTAGCTGAAGAAATGTAAAAATATAAAAGTCAGGCTTTTAGCAGTTAAAGTTAGATTATTAAAAGTAAAAGTTAGGTTTGAGATGACGGAAGACTGTCTTAACTTTTAGAACAGTTTTCATAACTTTAACATACAGAACTACAACTAAATACACATACAACTACAATGTGTACAATAAAAAGATTGACAAACTCACATTAGCGGAAGAAAGGTAGAAATATAAAAGTCAGACTTTTAGAACTTAAAGTTAAGTTAATAAAAGTAAAAGTTAGGTTTGATATGACGGAAGACTGCCTTAACTTTTAGAACAATTTCCATAACTTTAACCTATGAAACTACAACTTTAACACAGAGAAGTACAATGTGTGAAATAAAAAGAATGCACGACTCACATTAGCTGAAGAAAGGTAAAAATATAAAAGTCAGACTTTTAGCAGTTAAAGTAAAGGTATTAAAAGTAAAAGTTAGGTTTGAGATGACGGAAAACTGCCTTAACTTTTAGAACAATTTCCATAACTTTAACCTATAGAACCACAACTTTAACACAGACAAGTACAATGTGTGAAATAAAAATAATGCACGACTCACATTAGCTGAAGAAAGGTAAAAATATAAAATTCAGACTTTTAGCAGTTAAAGTTAAGTTATTAAAAGTAAAAGTTAGGCTTGAGTCGACGGAAGACTGTCTTAATTTTTAGAACAATTTCCATAACTTTAACCTACAGACCCACAACTTTAACACATAAAATTACAAGGTGTGAAATAAAACAGATTGCATGACTCACATTAGGTGAAGAAAGGAAGAAATACAAAAGTCAGACTTTTAGTAGTTAAAGTTAAGTTATTAAAGGTAAAAGTTAGGTTTGAGACGACGGAAAACAGCCTTAACTTTTAGAACAATTTCCATAACCTTAACCTATAGAACCACAACTTTAACATAGACAAGTACAATGTGTGAAATAAAAATAATGCACGACTCACATTAGCTGAAGAAAGGTAAAAATATAAAAGTCATACGTTTAGCAGTTAAAGTTAAGTTATTAAAAATAAAAGTTAGGCTTGAGTCGACGGAAGACTGTCTTAACTTTTAGAACAATTTCCCTAACTTTAACCAACATAACCAAAACTTTAACACATAAAATTACAAGGTGTGGAATAAAACAGATTGCATGACTCACATTAGCCGAAGAAAGGTAGAAATATAAAAGTCAGACTTTTAGTAGTTAAAGTTAAGTTAATAAAAGTAAAAGTTTTAGGTTTGAGACGACGAAAAACTGCCTTAACTTTTAGAACAATTTCCATAACTTTAACCTATAGAACCACAACTTTAACACAGACAAGTACAATGTGTGAAATAAAAATAATGCACGACTCACATTAGCGGAAGAAAGGTAAAAAATATAACCGTCAGACTTTTAGCAGTTAAAGTTAAGTTATTAAAAGTAAAAGTTAGGCTTGAGTCGACGAAAGACTGTCTTAACTTTTAGAACAATTTCCATAACTTTAACCTACAGACCCACAACTTTAACACATAAAGTTACAAGGTGTGAAATAAAACAGATTGCATGACTCACATTAGGTGAAGAAAGGAAGAAATATAAAAGTCAGACTTTTAGTAGTTAAAGTTAAATTATTAAAGGTAAAAGTTAGGTGAACTTATATAATACTTTTCTTAACTTTTAGAACACCAGAGCTAACTTTATATTGATATTCTTAACTTCTACGAATTATATTGATATTCATAATTTTTCACCAAGTGAAACATCAGAAATGAAAGTTAACCTTTTTTTAGTAAGAAAAAGTAAAAGTTATTATTTTTGAAGTTAAAGTTAGTATTCATGCAGTAAAAGTTAAGTGAACTTATATGAGACTTTTCTTAACTTTTACTACACCATAGCTAACTTTTATATTGATATTCTTAACTTTTACGGGATAATTGATATTCCTAATTTTTCACTTACGTGAAACCTCATAAGTTAGCTTGTTATAGTAAAAGTTAGGTAAAGCTACATAAAACATTTCACTTATGTGAAACCTCATAACTTAGTTCAAAGCTTGCAAGCATGTAGGCTATGCGGGATTTGAACCCACATTGCACATTGCTCTGCCATTTGAGCTAATAGCCTTTTGTAGTAACATTGGAAAAAACAATACTCAGCACAACATCAAAGACATCATCTAAAATATTTCAATCGACCAATATGATAGTTATGCAAGATAATCAGATTTGTACCATCATTTAAGATCATGTTGTCAGATTTTTACTTGAGATACTACAATCACACCCCAAAATTCGACAAAAATCAATAAGATACTACAAAAACAAAATCAGAAATGGAACTGTTTGATCGTCTAAGAGGTTACCCAATTTTCACCCTCCAAAACAAATCAAATCACTAAAACTCAAATCACGCTACCACAATTTCTAATTCCATAAATAATGCACATAAAAACAAAAACCTTTGCATTTATCCAAACAATAACAATGTAGATAAACAATGGTTTTATATAATTTGTTAATATTGAAAAAAAACAAAAATGTTCGACTTACAATAAAAGAGGAAGAGGGAGATCGAGACGGCGACTAGACGGAAGGAGGAGGAGGAGGATATGCGGTAGTGGAGATGGCGGTTTGAAGTGAATGAGAAACGCAGATCCCAACGAAGGGCAAAAATTCCATTGTCGTTGAAAGAGGGGGAAGACAGAAGGAATGAATAAACAGAGAACGACAGAGAAAAAACGAAGAATGCGCGTCTTTGATACTCACACGTGTGAGTCAAGCCCAAAGTAAAGAAAGCCTGTCAGTTGGGCTTTGGTGTACAGTAATTTATTGTACACCCTTTGTAAACAAGATTTTGTGAATCGCCAATCATCACCCGTGCCGGAGGCAAAATCTTAAAAACATTCTCTTACTACATTACACCACCCATCTAGGTATACATATTTGCTGAGTGTAATGACTCGACTTACCCGCTTCACCACCAAACTTACCTGGTCGAGTAAACATCTTACTCCGTAATATATAGGTTATCTAATGTTGACTATATACGTGAATAAGCAATACCACCTTATTCTATAGGGAGAATAAAGGTGTCTAAGGGTACTGCCCTTAAATGGCGGTTGGCCTTATGTAGAGGACTCGCTCGTGAATGTAATGAATAATTTGTAGGAAATCACCAAATGCAATACTTTTTATGAGAAAATTAATGCGAAATGAAATGCTGAAGGAAAACATCATACAAAGTTAAACAAATATCATTGATTGATATGTAATGAAAACTGGACAAACATTAATTCATGAAGAGATGTAACTCCATGGTTGAATGCTTAATTGAAAAATACACAACATAAACTGCCGGAAATTCTTCAACACATGAGGGAAACGCTACGAATTATTGCTACGTTACTGCTAGGCTACTAAGCCTATGGCTACACTAAGTGCTAGGGCTAAAGCTACGGAAAGCTACGAAAGTAAGAAATGCTTTGTTTATGTGTTGATGATGTCCTCCTAAATGTCGATGTTTGATGTATATATACCCTTAGCAAGAGGCGGTTGAGGAGCGCACGGTTTGTAGGAGAGTGGGAGTTGCATCCGTACGTAACTGCTTGGACGAGAGAGAGAAATCGGGTGTTCGTGGCCACGCCCTTTAACTCCTTGTAACCGGCGCTGGGAACCTGATCTTTCTGGGCTCGCGTTTCTCTAATTAGGCTTGTCCTTCGTTGGGTTGCTCTAATTCTTTCTCTTGGACTTGTACCTCGATTGGGCTTGAATTAACTATTAGGCCTTTGACCTACCACATGTCCACATACCTTACTAAGGGTACGTTTTAAAATGGGTATATATATATGCAACACCTACCAACTTTACACTTTAAAGTTCGTAAAAAGAACGCCGTTTAGATGCTACATTCTCTAATGTTAAGGTAAACCTGTTTCTGATACTAGTTACTACCTCCGTTTTAGAAAGTTCTTTACGCGTTGGAAAATGTGTCCAAAGTATAAAAACTTTGACCGTAAATTCTCACCAATATATACATCAAAAAGTTACATGTAAGATCTTGTTAAATTGGTCTCGGAATGTATATTTTTCAGAATATCAAATTTTTATAATTTGTTCCCATACAAAATTGGATATATTAGTAGTTAAATATTGCATTGGAGTCCGTGCAAATAATAACTGTAAAGATTTTTTTAAACGGAGGTAGTAAAAGGTAAGGAGCACTTGAGTTAGCAAAATTATTTGAAAATTTTGATATTATCAGTATAAGTTATGACTAGTATCATTTAGAAGGATTTGACTTTTCATTTATATATATATATATATATATATATATATATATAAGTCAATGGTAGGCTCTTGCGAAACTGGAGGATGGTCTTAACCACTAGGGCAATGGTAGGTTTGATAGGTTCTTGGGATATTGGAGGATAGTCTTAACCAATAGGTCAATAACAGGTTCTTGCCTTCTTGGGATATTGGAGGATCATACGAGTGAGTGGATTAAGCTTAAAGTTTGCCCTACTCCTTCATCCTTAAAGATGATGTATGAAGGTGAACATAGGCCGGCAAAATGATAAAGTTAGCAGACTTCCAGAAATATTGAGATGCCACGTTGTTCCAAAATGATTTACTGCTATATGCAAAGATATTTGTAGATATTTAATTTAGAGAGTTTGGACATGAGTTAAGTCTTAAGAGTGGAGCATAGACATTGATATCATGATATGCACCATAACGACATAGGAAATGTGTTCAAGGAATGTCGGCCAGAAACCTTACAATTATTATTACTATTATGTATCAGTTGTTCTTTTTCACTTCAAGTTGGAAGTTTCCTGTAGTTTTGACTTTTGTGTTCTTTCTAAGTTACTCCATTCATTTTATTGAGTGGCATAGCAAATTTAGTTGATCATTTGACATGCTGGTTTGATTAATTCTTGTGAGAGGCGGTTGTATGATAATTGGTAAGGCGCGGAACGGGGGTGATATATATGTTTTAAAAATCAGGATTTCTTTTAAAATTCTGAATGTTGATAAATCAGAAATATGAGAGGAAAAATATAGCCTTTAATGTTTTCAAACTAGAATTGGGGAAAAATGAAGTCTGAAAGTCGTTTTGGAGGAAAGCAGCCTTCATTAGCTTGGCCACTCCTAAAGTCGTTTTCGAGGGAGGCAGCTTGCAATGCTATCTTTGCTGGCTTGACTACGCTGGTTTCGTATGTATTTTCACTTTTGGAAAACGCAAAATATGACTACATCCTAGCAAAGAACAAGGCTCTAGCTTGTCGATCGGTGTATTTTCACTTTTGGAAAACGCAAAAAATTACTACATCCTAGCAAAGAACAAGGCTCTAGCTTGTCGATCGGTGTATTTTCACTTTTGGAAAACGCAAAAAATTACTACATCCTAGCAAAGAACAAGGCTCTAGCTTGTCGATCGGTGTATTTTCACTTTTGGAAAACGCAAAAAATTACTACATCCTAGCAAAGAACAAGGCTCTAGCTTGTCGATCGGTGTATTTTCACTTTTGGAAAACGCAAAAAATTACTACATCCTAGCAAAGAACAAGGCTCTAGCTTGTCGATCGGTGTATTTTCACTTTTGGAAAACGCAAAAAATTACTACATCCTAGCAAAGAACAAGGCTCTAGCTTGTCGATCGGTGTATTTTCACTTTTGGAAAACGCAAAAAATTACTACATCCTAGCAAAGAACAAGGCTCTAGCTTGTCGATCGGTGTATTTTCACTTTTGGAAAACGCAAAAAATTACTACATCCTAGCAAAGAACAAGGCTCTAGCTTGTCGATCGGTGTATTTTCACTTTTGGAAAACGCAAAAAATTACTACATCCTAGCAAAGAACAAGGCTCTAGCTTGTCGATCGGTGTATTTTCACTTTTGGAAAACGCAAAAAATTACTACATCCTACCAAAGAACAAGGCTCTAGCTTGTCGATCGGTGTATTTTCACTTTTGGAAAACGCAAAAAATTACTACATCCTACCAAAGAACAAGGCTCTAGCTTGTACCTTGTACCTATTATAGCAATTAGATATTATGTGACAAACCACCTTAGAGTGATTTTGACCTAGGGAATGTTGGCCCAATATTTTTGTAAACACTAACAAACTAGCTTTCGTTTGATTTAGGGAATATTAATCCCTTAATGTTGTAAACTTTATGTTATAACTAAATGTTTGTGCATAGCAAATAAATTTTACTCCATACATTCGAACATCATCGGCGCCATAACTGAAATACCCAACTACACCGCGCGCGTTACCACCACTAGTATCAAAGAATTTAGACGCATTGCTTGTTGCCTTGTTGCTCGTTTCTTTACAAGATTATTTCCAAGACCTTCACTAATCGAATGCAACATGTAATGTCTTATGTTGTGGTAGGTAATCGAGTCAACCTGCCTTTGTGAAAGGAAGGTAGGGTGATCTTTGATAACATCATCTTGAGTCACGAGCTCATAAAAAATAAAAAATAAAAAATAAAAAATAAAAAATTACGGGAGAAAGAATTTATCTGATGCATGGTCAAAATTGATTTGCAAAAAGCTTAATTATGAGTCGGCTAGTGAAGAGACGTTTTATAGGGTTTCTTATGTTGGAGATTGGTTTTCCATCTCTTTTTGTTCGTTCGGTATTACGGTCAGTTTTTAGTTTTTGATTTTTTGGTTTTGTAAGTCGGAAGGCTTTTCAATGGCTACCATAAAATGGTAGCCACCATAATAAAATGAATCTCAACCATTTATCTTTGTTGACTCATCAGAACCGTCGATTACATTGACTTTTTATTAATAAATAAATAAAAAATTTAAACAAAAAATTAGGATTCCTCCCCAGTTTTATAAATAAATAATGGAAATATATATACAAATGAAATAAAATATACAGTGTGCAGGTCGCTAATTTGGATTGGAATGTTAACTATGTAGTATGAGATAGAGCATTTAATAGATAAAATAAATAATGGGATTATATATACAGATAAAGAAAAATATGGGTTCGCCAACATCACTAATTTGCCCCATCTTCAAACCAAAACAATAAATTTCAAGTATGAACAAGCAACGAAAACATTATTCAAAAACTTCCCCTCAAAAAGCTACTTGTAATTTGTAAATATGTACTCCGTATCATTTAAAGATTAAAATTGTAGCAATAGTATAGTTCAACTGGGTGGAATTTTAGGCAGTCGGATTGACGTTTCAGAAATTTTACCAAGCCCCCTGATTATGAAGATCAACAAGAACATTAATTTTGAATTGAAGTTTCAGAATTTTTGTTCATCTGTTTTTTTTCACAGAGAAACCGCTTCCTCATATCGTGGATGATTGAATTATGAAAGTGGGGTATTTTTAATGCTTTTATTTTTATTAAAAAACTAATTTTAATTAAAAAATAAAAACTAAAAAGTCAGCATAATCAACGGTTCTGACGAGTCAATAAAAATAGAAGGCTGAGATTTATTTTATTATGGTGGCTACCGTTTTATTGTAGCTATTGCAGAATCTTCCTTTGTAAGTCATATGATCTAAATTAAATAATGAACTAAAAAATAACCTTACTTATAGTAATCATGTTGATTTTGAAAACTGGCAACAAAAAAACTGAAAACTACTTTTTGTGGTTTTTATATTTTAGTTTTTAATTTTGTAAAAAACAGAAAATTGGAAATAAAATACGATATCAAACGGGCCCTTTGTGTTTCTTCTAATTCTTACTCTTTCAACTTAAATGGAGAAATTAGGGGTCCCTTTAAGGAAAGAAGGGCTTAAGGCAAGGAGATCCTATTTCTCGACACCATTTTGTGCTTTGTATCATTTAACCCAGTGTATTCAATTAAAATATATGTTCTCATTCGTTAGTTTTTACTCATGCGGCATTTGAGTTTTAACTAGTGTGTGGCTCGGGCGATGCTCCGATTGCTACATTGAATAGTTAAAATTTTAGATTTTTCTTGAGCAAAATATTTAATAAGATACATGTAAAGCATTAAGTGAAAGCATTCATCAAGTTCGTCAACTACACAAACACACTAAGTCATTTATCATGAGAAATCATTTTTCAATTGCATCATCTTACAATTTGTATAATTTGTTTTCTAGTGGAAATATAAGTGATTCAAAATTAACAAATACCAAATTAGATACATGCAGCCATGCAAGGCATTTCTGTAGTTGATGCTTAATTATGAGACTTATGACATCATGGTTATTCATGGTTGTCCAAATTCTTTAGTTATTATTTTTTTCCAAAATAGTCAATAGAAAATAAAAAGTCACATAAAAGTTTAGTTGTTGTAAACTTCATGTTAACATTCATTTATAAATTAATGTGAAAAGAAAAACCACAAATGGTTGTTGGTTAAGATGGTAATGAGAGTTATCCTCCACACTTGAGGTCTGGAGTTCGAACCTCATTGTATGTATTAATTTTTTGTTGTCCATGATATGACATATCATTTGGTGAGTGGATGATGTGGCGCAAAGGGAAGAGTACTACGTGCCACATAGACATTTTTCTCAACGCATTTTAATATATTATTAGTTTTTGGGCCCGGGTGATGCCCCGGGTTATTACATTAAAAACATTCACATTTTAATTATGTATATATCTTTTGCAATGATAACATGAACACGTATAATAGCCTAGTGGTAAAGGCTTTATTGTTCAAACTCAAGGTCAAGGGTTCAATGCTCAAACCATGTTTGATATTTTTTTAATGTATATGAATATTACATGGAGCGAATGATCAATAAGAAGAGTGCCACGTGTCACATAAACTTTTTTATAAACGCCTTTTAATATATAGTATAGATTTTATTCTAAAATAAATGGTAAATCTCGTTTTTCATTGGTCGAACTTAATAGATGGCTGATATGACGCTCTAGTATCTCAGTAAAATATGTCCTCTTTAATATACGTAGTACGTATTACTGAATTAGATAATATTTTTCCATTTATTACTTTTCATGACCTTTTCAGCTTCTATGTTTGTTTCTTAGATCATGGCCACATACATTTTTGAAAAAAAAGTGAACAATATGCATTTAGTTTTCATTAAAATATTTAGAATAATCAAACATCTTCATTTTCACACAAAACATAGACACAATTACACAAACAGAAATATTTAAAAAACCATCATTACAATAAGCTCAATAACTTTGTCATTTATCTTGTTGTTGTCATAAACTTCCTCGTAATTCGTCTCTTTGTTACCATTAGTGTTGTAATCAGTGTTGTAAGAGACGTAATTCTTGTTGTTAATTTCTGCCTCAATGTCGTAGAAATATTTTCCATTATACATGAACCTTGTATCACTCATCCCTTGTTGTTTAAGCTCGCTCTTTTTCTTGTCGTAGTTATTCAAATTCTCATATTTGTTATCGTAGTGATTCTCATCCATGTTAATGTCGTAAAAAAAAGTTGTGGTGGCGGTGGTGGTGGTGGTGGTGGTGGTGGAATGGTGGTCTACGTCGGTCTCGTGACTGTAAAGGCCGTAATCAGCTTCAGTATTTTGAGGAATCGTGGGATGTTCATCTTGATGTTCTAAGGGTACAAAATCATCTTCCTTGCCGTTCAAGTAATTGGTTTTAGTGTTCGGCGTAGTGGTGGTGGTGGTGCTGGTGGTGGTGGTGGTGGAAGGGTGAACTAGGTCCGTATAATGGCCGTAAAGGCCGTAACCAGCTTCGGTGTTTTGAAGAATTGTGGGCTGTTCATCTTGATGTTCTAAGGGTACAAAATCATCTTCCTTGCCGTTCAAGTAATTGGTTTTAGTGTTTGGCGTGGTGGTGTTGGTGGTGCTGGTGGTGGTGGTGGTGGTGGTGGTGGTGGTAGAAGGGTGATCTAGGTCGGTATAATGGCCGTAAAGGCCGTAACCAGCTTTGGTGTTTTGAGGAATTGTGGGCTGTTCATAGTGATGTTCTAAGGGTACAAAATCATCTTCCTTGAGCTTTAGCGAGTCAACTACCTCTGCTTGAGCCTCCAAAGAGAAAGATGAACAGCCGTTTGATCCCTGTTCAAGTAATTGGTTTTAGTGTTTGGCGTGGTGGTGGTAGTGGTGGTGCTGGTGCTGGTGGTGGAAGGGTGATCTAGATCGGTATAATGGCCGTAAAGGTCGTAACCAGCTTCGGTGTTTTGAGGAATTGTGGGCTGTTCATCTTGATGTTCTAAGGGTACAAAATCATCTTCCTTGCTGTTCAAGTAATTTTTTTCGGTGTTTGCCGTGGCGGTAGCGGTGGTGGTAGTGGTGTCGTCTCGGTTTCGAGTAACCTTGCTAGAGAATTGCTCATTTCTAGCATATGTTTGGAGAGAGAAAATAAGGGTTGTAAGAAGGCAAAAGATGAACACAGATTTTAGAGAGAATTCCATTATAGACAAAATGTAAAAATGGGAAGTGAGAAGTGTTTAAGCAGCTTCATGGGTTTTTATAGAGCATTATTGATTCAATTTTTGGTGTATTTTTTCTTTTTGTTACAGTATTTTCTTCGTGTACAAGATTCCTTCTGAAGTTGTAGTTACTTTGACAAGTTTTTGGTGGTTGTAATTAATTAACTTGTAATTAGAGTTGTTGGTTTACTCCTTTAATTAACTAATCCTTGTAAAATATAATGCTTCTCACTTTGTGGTATAAAAGAAAGTGATATGAGAATTGATAATACCCAATTAATTAAAAAGGTGTTGAAAATTGAGCAGTCCACATAACAACTTTTTCAAAAAGGGCTAGCTAAAAATAGTCATCAGTTACAGTGGCATAATTATAGGACAGGGTTAGGGACAGTGAACTAGTGAAGTCTTCGTTAAGTTGAACTAAATTACAACATGAACTGATGAACACTCCTTTAATTAACCTTTTCGTTTTAGATATAATATCTTTATTTCTCCTTTAGATCCAAAATGATACTTTCTCTGTTCTTTTTTAGTTGACACGTGTTAACACGTTTGCAATATTTCAAACATTAATATCGTTAATTATACATAGGTAAAAATTAGAAAAGTTAATATTAATTATAAATCTATACAATGAAAGAATTATAAAAAGACCATACTTGACTAAATTTTTTCTAGTATAAATAACGGTTGATAGTCAAAGTAGATTATATGAACAATGAGCAAAAATCAAATTGTGCCGTATCAATAAGAACGTGGGTAAAATATCTACGCTTATCGACCCGCGACACACCCATGAGTTGTGTACTTGTGTGGTCTGATCCGTCAGACGGTATTTTCTAAAAGTTCTTATGAAAGGATTTTTTGAAAGTCAAGTGGCTTATGACCACATTTGACACATTCCAATACAACATTTTTTTTTTAATACCAGCACAGTATATGTCAGTACCATCAACACAAATGAATCGTATTGGTACAACAACACCACACGAATCAGTACGGATAAGAGTCATTTGCGTCCATTTTCAACACAAAACACTTTTGACATAGATTTCTTTATAACTATACGAAATACGAGTATGAAAAATGAAAAATACGAAGACCCAAAATGAATAAATGCTGGCAAAATCAACTTCCCTTTAATCAAACGTACGAATCATGTATAAAATGATTCAAATGATTCGCCTCTTCATCCCTCCTAAACCCTCAAAAACAGGTAAAGAAAGGAAAAACAAAACACTGTACAATTGATTACACACAGCCCCCTAATTCATCTATTTACATCCCAACATTTACTATATATTAGTCACAATAATCCCACAAACCCGAAAAACAACCATCTTCCACCATCATGTTTACCTTATACCTTATATCCAACCATCAAGCACATCCATCTATATCAGACGTCTCAAATGACAGTGCACTCAATTTACCAAAATTCTCATTGCGAAAAATAATCGCACCTTTTACAATTACAGCCCACGACAGCCCCGTTGTCCTGCTTCGCCCGGTCCGGGTCGGCCCGTTAAACCCTAGCAAGGCCCGCCTGAAGACCTAGCTAAAGGATATGCAATTGCAAAACATCAAGTATACCAATACCTAATAATACCGATCATTAACCGATCATTTAACGGATCAACCGTTGTGGCTAGATGAACCCCGTAAGCTATCTCCTGGTAATGTCCAGGACAACAGATGTCCAGAAGAGTCACCACTCAAAAGTTGTTTCAAATCAGTTGTCAGATGAAGTGCAGTAACAGAGTGTTTATGAGATTTGAGTACCTTATGAAGAAGCAATCTGTATTCTGGTGCTTTTGTGAGAGTTAATCCAGCTGTAACATTACCAGTTGTTTTGCTCTGTGCACTTTCCTTGTCAGTACAGTGAACCATTTTCCATACTTTTACGGCCCCACTCTGGTGGCCCGTTACGTACCAGTTCGTGTCCTGCCAATCGGACGACATCGAGCTTGCTACTGATAAAATGAAATCGGAAGGAAGCTGGGAAGTGTTGATTACTGCAAGGCAATCGCCATTGATGCTCCAAATTGCAAGCAAAATCCCGGCTGCGGTTATTATTTCGCCTGTTAGGTCATTGACGTAGACTGCTGAGACGGGTGACGGGAATTCCGGAAGTTGCCTTACGAAAGCTAACGAGCTCAGGTCCCACAGAATAACAGTGCAGTCGTCTGAACCACTAACAACCAACATATAAGGCTGGCTCACGTAAAGGCACGACACCTTGGATGAGTGAGCACAGAGTGCCTTTTCTAGTTGCAAGCGGCGGACCCCGCGAGGGCTGTCCTTGTGAATTCTCCAAACTGAAACTAACCCATCATCAGCCCCAGTAACCACGGTTTGACCGTCTTGGCTCGCACCGACACATTGAATTTGGTTTCCTCCGTGAAGATTTTCATGCGTTGATAAGAGTTTATCTTGATCGTAGCTCATAAATCTCAAGCTACGGTCGGGGAAACCCCACGCTACGTATTTAGCGTACGTTCGTGGTTTAAGCACGTGGTTTGCTCCAGCTACAAGGATTTTGTCATTGATGGTGACGATTTGAGAAATGGAGGATGAGGTCTTTCGAACATCGTGAGGAACGAGATTGAGAGAGTATTTCAGAGGATGAGGCGGCTTTCTGTCAACCTTTCTCTTCACATGGGGTTTTTGGAAGAGTTGCTTCGGAGTCTGTCCAAAGTGATTGATTTGTGCTAGAATTGAAGCTTTCATAGCGGGATCTGTGACAGAATCAATGTCCACACTCCCCTCATATGTGTAATGATAGAAAACGTTTGCAGCATCTTCAGCAGCCTATCAATTACACAAGAAAAATATATATTAAGAGAAACATATAGCTACTGCTAAAAGCAAAGAAGCAAACAGTAGAAGGAATGTACACTATGAAGTACAATCAACAAGAACAATGGAACCAAGAAATTAAGCATCGCATCAATCTGATTATTCCTTTTGAGATTATTGAGCATTAATTTATACATATCTTTGACATGTGCCAGAACATTATGCATTCACAGAGTGAAAAACCCATGTAAACATGATATTAAAAATGACCTCTTAACGTATTAAAACAATTGCTAACATCTTTAAGGTTATAAATATCACCAACCTTGCCTCGTTGCTTGTGCCCAAATATCAAGTCGATCCAGTGATGTAGATTTTCTGAAACATAATCACATTCAAGTGCTTCTCTATGCCTTCTGATGAATTCCCTGGAACTGCCTTTTGCCCATTGAGGTAAGACCACATCTCCGACCTGTTTGCCAACAACAGAAAACCATGAGTATCCAAACTCCAACTATATATTATGTCAATCAGGACAGGGTGTAGGTGCTGATATTTTGAACAGATTTGACCACATAAAAACTAACAGCATGCTCTAAAACCGAAGACGAACGAAACTGTAAAAAGATTTAAAAATATATTTAAGCGAACCTTTTCTCCTGACTGTTTCTCCCCTAGGTCAAGATTGAACTTATTCTCAATGAACTCAGGCATATAGAAGAATTCTGGTATCAATTCCTTAACATCAGATGTATTTCCCTTGCCAGCAGCACTACCCCATGTGTCCCGAATACTATTGAAAAGACGATCAGCATGATCAAATTGACCACCTTGCAGCTTTTGATTTTCAGTACTGAACGGAGGCAGGCGTACAAGATAGAAGAGAACTATTCCAGCACTGGAATAATGAGAACCATAATGAAATTTTGGAACCTCGGGATCATCCCAGCTCTCATACCTACGAGGTGAGTCAATAATTAAGATGAGAATAAATAGATAACTTAATAGGATATTATTTTCATAAATATACCAGTCCAAATACTCGAAATAGAAAAGTAATACTCCAGATAGAAAAATAATACACGAGAACAAACCTCTTCCTGAATTCCTCTTCACCTTCAGGCGTTTGACAGCCCATAGGTTTGTCAAGTTTGCGAAATGTGTTGGGATTTGACAAGTCTAGGTCTTCACTCTCATAATCAGCAAGAACCCATGGAAAGACGGGATATTGAGTAAGATCACTGTATCCACGTCCTGCCAAAGTATTCAGGTGCATCAGATACTGAAAATTGCTAATTTCCCCGTTTTGCCATCTCTTAGAAAAAGATTTAGCCATAAGCTTGAAAAGACGGCTGCCCTCGTTACTATCTTGTTTTGTTAATCCCGAAATGGTAGTATCCAACCTGTTGCAAAATTTTCAAGGTCTGTCAAATCATGCAGAAAAAAGGACACGTGGAGAAAGAGAGACTCGAACAAAGTTGTCATAAATTCGGATAAAGGTTACACACACACTATGTTATATTGTGTGATTATAAGTGCAAGACATAATGCAAGTGGACAAAAAGAAAATGAAAAAAAAAATGGTTTCCAAAATATTGAACATCGAAATGGAGAAAATAAAGCTCGGATTGGCAAGTTCGTCAGGAAAATTAATGTGTTTCAAAATTAAGTGCAATGAGTTCACGATGACTTAGCACAAAAGAAATTTTTGGTTAAGCACCAGAAGGTCTCTAAGCATATTAAAATAAAATGAACGTAGCACATAGCTATCATTGACGTACTCTCAAGTCTAAAGAGCCTCCTTTATGCATACTCTCAAGTCTAAACAGCCTCCTTTAGCATAAACTCCAAAGAGACAATGACCATAGAAAAGCGCAATGGGTTTAAGCCAAGAAGAGTTACTCTACCTGATTCAAGTACGTCTTATCAAAGGTAAAGAATTTAGCAGTAACAGGATGCAGCTAAGATGTCACATAACAATGTCCTATTAGATACCAATGAAATATGCATATAGGGCACAACGAAAGATTCCTAGCAGAATTGCTAATTTGTAAATATAGATCTACTTAAGACTGGGATGTTTTGACATCGCTTTTGACATGCGCCTTAGGAACATTTTTTATGTGTTTCCAATTGACATCATGTGCATTACCTAGCTTCAAGATTAAGTTTCTAGAAATGCAGCTTTTTCTTAACTGTTTCATGGTTCTTTTGTGTGGATTTGCAGTAGGGAGATGACTCTGTTTTCTTTAGCTTGGCGCATGTGTGGCTGAAGCTGAGCAGAACTATTTAAAATCCAACACATCCAATTTTTAGGAATTGGATACAGTTTCGAAAAATTTTGGATCTCCAAAAATATGAGGTATTTCACAAAATTAGAATCATGATTAAACCCTAACATGAGGTACTACCCCACTATTACTTAGCCCAATAAGAAATTCCTCCACCCAAGGCCCAATCCTAAAAACCATTTACCAGGCCATTTACCCTTCTCCGGTCTCCTTTTATTATTCTGTTTTCAGATCACACATCTCCACCCTATCTCCTTTTACTATTCCATTGTTCATTAACTACAGCTCTTCCTCCTATCTCCACCCTATCTCCTTTTACTATTCCATTGTTCATTAACTATACAGCTCTTCCTCCAATCTCCACCCTTTTAATTACCCATCTTCAGATTTTCTCCTTTTGTATAGACAAAAGTACAAATCTTCGAGGCCTTAACAATCAATCTCAATCTCCATCTTCCTCTTTCCCTGTCTCATAAATCCCACAAGTTCTCTGTCACTCTCTATACCTCCCTCATAATTTTCGCCAACTAAAGTCAAGCCACTATTGTCTTAACGACAACAGACACATCACAGAACGAGCAGTGACACCAACCATCGCCAAGCGACTCCAACAAAACCATGGCGCCAAACTACTCTCTCTTCTCCAAAATCTCCACTGTGGCGAAGAAAATATTAAAATCCAGCAGAGACAGATCTAGAAAAGCTTTTTTCCTTAGAATAACCTTTTCTTGGTTGTAAATTTACAGATCTGATAATTTTTAAGATCTATATACTCTAATCTCAAATTTTCTCTCTTCCAAGATCTTATATTTTTTTCATAGAATATCCTAGTAAACCTTACCAATTGTGTACATGACATATTTCAAGTTAGATACATTTTTATACTAGCAAATGCCTTAGTGACTGAAATAGAATTATAGAACTGTTGCTGTTGAGACTTCCAACTTTAAAAACAATAACTTTTAAATTTGCAAATGAAATTTATAAATAAAAATTGTGGGATTTCAGATATTTGATACTATTTCATCCCAAAAGAATGGATATCTGAAATTATCGGATCGGATACAGATATCAGAAATTGCAGATTTCAGATACAAAAAATCCAATCCAAATTCATATTCATATTTCTGATAAGATATCCGACCGGTGTTCAGCCCCAAGTTAGAGAGCATGGGAATTAGAATAACTAGGACCCACAGATCAGACATCACAAAAGCATTGGTTAATTTGTAGTTATATACATTCTCCCCTTTCTTTAAACCCAGAACAAAGCAACAAGTTTAGAACTTACATGCTATTTCTTGGCAGATTCATGGCAACCAGATTTTTGAAAACTTCCTCTCTCTCCTTCTTGTGGAACACCAGGAGGTCATTACATCCATCCATGCTAAATATCTCAATGGCAACCGGCCGCAGCTGGTAATCACGCTTCAATATTTCATGGACACTATCAAGCTTCCACATACGCCAGGGATGTGGTAACGTACCGCTCACACAGACTTTCTCCTTTCCCCAAGCACCTCCATTGTAAGCCCAAGCCCTCCCCCCTGCACAAGATTTGGCAGCTGCAGCCCATGAAGATGTCGATTTCGACTGAAAATCCATAAACATCGTATCCTTCTTCACTCCTAACGCCTGATCTATAACAGACAGTTCATCTTCAGAGTCTTTCTCACATATGCACCCAGATCCATCGATATAAAAGTTCTCAATGACATACAAGCAAAGTTCTCCAATCAAAAAGATACCATCGTGTTTGTCAAGACCAACAACTCTCTCACAATTATACCTGAACCGTATCTTCTCAAGTGGTTCTAAGTAAGGCCTAATGAGATATTCCCCATTGTCAAGTAACTCTTTATCTGACTTATCCTCTGTAACTCTGACATCGTCAGTTCTCATTGAAGACGACGCTGCTGCTGATTCCAATTGAGATCTTCCTTGCATGCTATCAGAAAGAGGGACAGATATGGCACTAGACCTTGTACCAAACTCAACTGCAGAATGAAGACTTGCCTCATTGACGCTGCTGGCACGATCATCCATCAATGCTGCTCTAGCAGAAGAAACTTCTCTAACATCATCAGAGTCTTTAACAGAAAACTCATCATATAGCTCACCATCTAAACTCAATTGCTGGGAACCATCCACTAAGAGTTGAGAGAAGGAACCTGAACCAGAGTCAGAAGCATCAAGACCATTCTCAAGTCTCTCTTTAGACTCTTTAGATAAGTCTCCCTTTCCAAAGTCAAACTGCCAATCTAACACATTCTGAATGGTATCAACTTTTAGTTTGCAACGTTCAAGCTTTTTCCGCATTCGGTACGGACCTTCAATGGGGCAAAGCTGCCACTCAGGCTCACCAGCCTCAGGAGTCTTACGCGTTGGAAATATCCCTCGCTCATGTACAAGCTGCTGAAGATGAGTTTGCCACTTACTCTCTGCATGGAGAACCCATCCATACTTATCCTGGCGTACAACACGCAATTCTGTTGACATAGCATCCCGAACAAGTTCAAGTGCGTATCTGCGTTCTGTTATCTGCTCCCCGTGCTTTATGTCCAACTTTGCCAACTCCTTTGATTTCTTGATCATTTCATTTCCACGATGATTCTCCATTGATTTTATTCTAATTCCTGGAAACTTAGAAGACCCTGCGATAGACTGCACCCACATAAGCCCAGCACCCTGCTCCAAAACTTTGTTGACAGTGTGTTGAGAGCTCTGAAGCCATTCAAAAAAACTTGGTAAGCTCCCGGTCAAAAGTTTGTCAAATCCTCCACGCAGTACATCCAGACGATTCGACTTTGATACAAGCAAGTCTTCAAAAGAAGCCCTACGGTGAACTAATAGATACTTCAAGATATCTATTGCCATATGCTTAGCATTTGGTCTTCGGTCATGAAGAAGTGATATCAGATTAACACAAAGACACGAGTTCAGTTCGGGATCTACATTACTTGGGGAGAAGATAATCCGTATATGAGCATCCAATAGTTGCAACACAGTGCAAATATTAATCCCTGTTTCTTCTTGCTGGGAGGTCAATGTTTGTCCCATCTCATTTGAGCTTGATATTCCTAACGAAGAAAGAAGATCATCTTCCCCAATAGTACCCAAAAATGATGGAAGAAAGCAATACAATATCATCCTATTTGTGTTCTTAAGAATAGAACTGATGTATGAATCTAGTTGCCTACTTCCTCTACCAATAGATAACAAGCCTTTTGCCACAGAATATGCTTCTTCAATTCGGCCGTCTTTGTTAGCCAATTGCAGCATCGATAGCAAGAACTCCAGTGTTCTCAAAACCCCAGTATATCTTGGAAAAGCACCCATGTAGACACGATCAACTATCATGCTACATAATACCTCTAAATTTGATGACCAGCGATTCTTATCCAACTTTTTTGAATTTTCCTCGTCATCGCGCAGAAGACGTCTTTCCAGGAAGTTCATCACTCTACTCAGGCAAAGACCCTGAAAAACTAGCACAGCTTCAGTGTCAGCATATATAGGGACACTCTCCAGAATGCGTTCCACCATCGGCACAGCTTTTATCTGCTCCGTCAGAACATCGGAAAGGACCTCAGCCAAACAATCTAAAACAGCAGTAGCACCAGCAGAGCATGGTCCTCCACCATATCCAGAATCATCAATTTCAAGCAAGAGCTTTGAACTTATCACAAAATATGTGTTCTCAGCAGATGGTCCTCGAGGACTGGTCTTCTTGTATGCAATTGAATCACTTTCACTTGTTGAGTTAGAAGATACCAAGGAAGCATTCACAGTTAAATGATGTTCAGATGTGAGTGCAACACCAGAGGACAGACCAGGTGTTTGTCCCAACTTGGAGCCAGATCTCTCAGATAGTATAGGAGAATTAGGCATTGCGAAAGAGGTGGAACTCTGAGAATCTGTTGGGATATTCGAATTAAGAGTGGATTTTGTACTCTGGACATTGACACCAATGATGCTAGATGGGGTCATGGATACCTTATCAGTGGCTTCGTCATCTAGGTTCTGAACAGCAGGGGGTTCATCGTGTGTCACTAAATTTAATTCTGGCTTTTTTAATGGAGCACTAAAAAAATCTTCGGGTTCGGCAGTTTTGCCATTCATTGGCAAAGGTGTATCTTCTGAGCTTGAGCTGACCTGTCCTTGGGGAAAGCTACCCCCACTTATAGATGTCTTTCCAGACTGATCTTGATCCTGTGGCAAACTAGTGAATGTATTATGAGAACTATTGGAATCTTCAAAGTCATTGGCGCTCTTCTCCTCTGTCTTAACAGAAAGTTCTCTTGCAAGTTTAACCGCATAAGAAGCCCTGAAAATACAAGCCACGTATCCTAATTCATGTGTAATCCTTTGAAGTTTAGAAATACAAAAAGAAAAATACTAAAGGCGTATCCTCCACATACACAATATCAATAAATGAAAAGGAAAGAGACAAAGCCTACCTCACACAGGAAAAATATAACTCAACACAGTTTTCAAGAAATCCTGCTTGCCTGCAAACACTAGCAAACGGAGGGCACATTTTTGCCAAATCAACCATAAACCTTAAGACTGATGTTGCAGAAGCAGGCGCTGAAGCTTCCCCACCCATCAAACGTGCAGCATATGTTTTATGCATTAAAGCTTCACCCTGAAGTTCCCCAATCATATCAGAATTTTCCTCTGCTAGTTCTGCAACAAGACTCGGACCAATCTGTGAAAGATTACCAGTTTGGTGGGCAAGCATTGATTGCATACTCAGCCGGTCAAATGTAGATTTTGCCATAGCAATGACAGATTCCAGAACTTCAACAAATTTTAACTCACTGCGATCCTCATCACTGGGCACAAGAGCATGGAAGTCCAGCATACGGACTTCTGGTAATCTGGGGTAAACTGGCTTGCCAAACATCAAGCAGAAAAGAATGTAATATATGTCCGGTGAATCATAGAAACTCGGCAGCACACGTGTCAGCCCTGGATATCCCCCACTTGTCTTAAATTTAAGAGCAAATGTCGGGGAAGATGTCAAACACACACCAAGAAGGGTCATAATCCAACGCATACTTGACGGGTGAACAGCCTCGTCGAGGAAATATGTAATTATTCTAGAAGACACCACCCTATGCCACTGCTCAAGCAACTCTTCAGATTTTATGGTAACTTGTAGATCTATAAGCATTTCCAGCAGCATATTACGCACAATAACATGCTTCCCCATTGGCTCTCGTACAACCACAGGGCGATTTGTCAGTTGAGGAGGATCAAATGTCATAATTACAAATCTTACCACATTTTCAAGTTCAGAAGCAAGAAACCCGTCTTCAAGAATTACTCCAAGCAATACAACCAACTTTTCCAAAACAGGCACCTCAACATCACCTCTCTGTAGGGTGACTAGCAGATGCTGCACAAGATTGATTCGTCGAAGAACAGTAAGATTATGATATCTGTACCAATGAATGGATACCAGATGCTCAAGAAAGTTTAGCAGTGCAATCTGTATAGAAACTTGAGCAGTCACCCAAAGTGTCCAGTCCAATAACACATGTTCAACCATATCAGCATTAGAAAGGACAATACAATTTGAATTCTCAGCAGGCATATCAGCTGTCTCGAGCTCCGATATATGACTAAACGTATCTTTCTGTGCAGAGAAATCATCCATGTCCCCATGAGATCCGAGTGAGGAAAATTCATCCCGGAACTTGGACAAATTAAGCTCCTCAAAGCTGGCCTCGGGAGCACTTGTTGCAGGAGATAAGCTAAAATGAGGAATCCCCAACTTCTTTGGTTCAGAAAATGAAGCCTCGCAAGCAGCAATCTTGAAAAAAATCTCCAGACAGTGCATGTCAAACAGTGACATTCTACGGTACAGAAATAGAGATAGCAAATGATACCCCCGGCAAGCTTGCATTTCTCTCACGTTTTGTGGATTTTGATGCAGAGCACATGAAAGTAGAGTCAGCGCCATGTGCAGCATATCCCTGCTTTCAGCAGCCTCAACCAAAGCAAGGACTGAAACCATGCCCCCAATTGGATGGATGATATCACCAATTACACAAGGCTTACAGACATAGATGTCACCTTGAAGACGTCCAAAACGTGGAATACCTGCCATATATATCAAAATAGAGGACAAATTAAGGCACCACTTTTAAACAAACAATCGACAAAAACAATGGAAGTATGGAACTGAAATTCGTAAAATGAGGCTGATTGGCATACCCCCTATTGGAGAAGCAGCAGCTGATGTAGGATCAACAAGATTGAGCAGTGATAGAGTCCCAGATGCTCGAAGAGGTTCCGTAGATGTTCCGTCAAATGCAAAAATTAGTTTTTTGCCTGACAGCTGCAGGGAAAGGTTTCCTAGACGTTCCAAATCCCAGACAATCCCACTTCCATCAGCCCTAGAGATGACTGGCTTGACAGAACTATCAGGCTTTTGTGTTGCTGCAGCTGTACTCACATCAGCCTCCAATGAATCTAGTATGGCCATGCTATCCCCACCACAAGCTTGATTGGGAACAAAGCGCAGAAGATCTGTATCTTGAAAAAGACCTCTATAACCTCGACCAAGAATGTACATGAAACATATACAGCCAGAGGTAAGCACTTCTTCGAAAAGATAGCAACTTCGTAGCTTCCACTGAAGATCACTAAGTCTTGTATGAGTGGCCGGTGTACCTATTGTTATTTGCAAAGGTTTCCCAACAGGAGATGGAGAATATCCAAGTTTCCCTGTGTATCTTAGTTTCCCATTAAGATATACATAGGCAATACTAGCTTGGAACAGACCAGCCAAAGCATTTGGTTTGCTATGAACCACTGCAAGATGATGCCATTGGCCTTCCTCTAAGTCGGAACCAGCAAATGATAGTGAGGATGAATTGCTTGTTGCTAGTGTAAGAACTCCATCCTCTTGGAGATAAAGCTCTGCATAAAATGTATTTCCACTATCTACAGTTCCAACAGAAAACAATCTCAAAACCTGTTGTTGCTGTCCAGAAGAGTTTAGCTTCCTAGGACCAACTTTGGATTCAGTCTCCTTCGCAGGTGACTTCAAGAAATTCTGATACTGAAACCAGCAAACAAAGGAATAACCAGCCACTGGAGGCCATGATCTTTCTCCAAGAGAGACTTGAATACAAGCATGACCCACTTTGCTCATGTCCATCTCAACAAAGGGGGCCAAAGAAACACTTGCTGAAGACATGTCCTCCATAAGTATTAACCTTTCCATCATGCCAACAAGACTATCACCTGATTTTTTTTTCCTCAACTGAAGAACATATCTGACAAGTAATCGAAGTTCTGATGTAGACAGCCTAGATATGAAAAACAAATGCATAAATAATCGGGAAAAGAATGCCAAACTGTAAAACGAGGTATAAAGTACCAAATATGAGACAAAATGCAAGATTCCTTACCTATATGCACCCAGAACTTCAACAATCCTCAAAGCATGTATAAGTAAGGGTGATGAGCCTTGAAGAAAGGGGTGAATCATCTCCAAAAGAAGCTCAACACAGCCTAATAGAACGTAGAAAATAACAAATTACAAAACTGTAAACATTATGACAAAAAAAAAAAAAAGATAAGTCAAAACAATTTATGATTCCTACCAACAGATGTAAGATTCTCCTGATTAAAAGGTCCAGCACGAGCAAGCTTTTCGATAAGCTCCAGAACCTCCAACTGAACTTTAGGAGTAAAAAGAAGCAACGACCGTAAAATTACTCTGACAGCACCAGCATTATACACTCTCTCCATTGCAGGATTGACAACACCAGAGGGAGTAGCCATAGGAAAACTAGATGATTCGACCTTACCACATGAAGGGGCAACCCCAGAAGGCAAGAAAGGGGAAATAACTATTTCAAGAGCAAGTTCCAACAGTAAATGTACAACTTGCCTCTCAAATTCTACACATAGTAATCCTGACTCACATAAGAGGTCAAAGAATGTATGTGAAGATACTATTAAGTGCAACTTTGTTCTATTGATGGGATTGTCAAAAACTGCAGCTGTCACAACACGCAATAAGTATGTGAGCACCTTAACAAAAACCATTAATTGAGACTGATCTGTCTGCTCTCCATCACTCTGGAAACTATGTAAAGTAGTCCATAACAGAGAGAACCCAGTTGCTTCACCAAACACTCTTTGAGCTGAATCATTAACACCCAAGATGCGCCACAGAGCACCAAAAATGTCACACTTGGCATCATCTTTCAACTTGTATTGAGATCCTGAAACACTAGTAACCATTCCACTTTTCATAACCTCTAGCAGCACTCCCAGTTCTTCAGCATGGGCCTGGTAACAGAAGTTCAGCATCATCAGAACACAATGTGGTCAAGAAGTTGCAGCAGAAACACAGAATGATTCATTAGCCCAATTCTGTTGCAACTTTCAAATATATACAAGCTCGAAAGGAAAATGACAGGGAAAAAACAGAAAAACAACAATGAAAAGATATCCTTCAACTGGATTCAACATATTTGTATCAGATGTAAAAATCACACAAACCTGAGTTAAGTCCTCCATAATCAAGCATGACAATGTTCGAAGCACCCCAGAACGATGAACATCAGAAACCAAAAGAGGGAGTACAACAGCCACACCATTGACCGATCGGAAGGAGGATTGATTAGCCTCTGCTTTCTTTAACAAAGAAACCATACAATCCCAAGCAACAGAGATAGTAACCTCAACTTCAAAAAGAAGGAACTTTCCTGAACCAGAATCCATAAGTTTAGGCGAAGTGATAATAGCATCTTTGCTGTCCAAATGTTTCTGGAAGCCACTTGGGCTGGATTTCTTCTCTGAGTGGTTTATTTCACCATCTTGCTGGTCAGGCCCTGACTGAAGCTTGTTGTGCTTCAAATCGTCTAACAAAACCTCAAGTACACCAACTTCTCGCAGGACTTTCTTATACTGCTGATCAAAAGATAGTAGCTTAACAAAGAAAGATAGAATTGTTTGCTTCAAATCAGATGTAATCGGTTGCTGTAGAAGACAGCAAAGTGACAGCAACTCCTGCTCAGGAATACAATTCACAACAGTGACAGCATATTCAAGGATCTTTAATATTATGTCTTGCAAAGCAGGTGGAAAGCCAGACATATTCAGGATGAAAAGTGGCACCGTTCGTAGTTGCTGACACAGTTGATAGTTCTCGATATGACTAGAGAATATCTTGAACATCCGATTTAACACTTCTGCTTGCAACTCTGTGCAGCCTGCCTTAAGAAATATATCCTGCAGCATCTGCACTGCTTCAAGGTCTTTTACTTTAGCATTTCCTTTCTCCCAAATTTCATCAGTAATCAGGTCAGAAGATGGCGTACGACTTCGACCATGGCCACCACCTTTAGCATGGGATGATTTAGAACTTCTTGAAGCAGCTGGTTCTGATGGGCCTGTCTGAGCTAAATTAACAAGAACGTCAAGCAACCTAGATAGTGCAGGAGAAAGATTTGAAATCCTTCCATCTCTGTCAATCACTTCCTGTTTTTTTGAATTTCCAATTGCAAGAGAGCCATCCACAAATGAACTCTCAGGGGAAGAATTGGAAAGCATAGCCTGATCTGACTGGTTTGGAGGCATGGAAGCCAGTGTTAGAGCAAACTGAACAAGGAAGTGATAACCATGTGCATTATGAATATCCTCCCGAAGTTTCACACCTCCAGCCTCTATAAGTCAATAAACATCATCAGAAAGCATATTTACATCAACCTTATGTTGTAGTACTAAAATGAAATTCTACACTAAGAGTAGCAAAAATAACAAATCAAAAGAGCATGTAGATTCCAAAGACAACATTAACATGCATATAAAGTAGCAGAATGCAAGAACAAAATGAAATTCTAGAAATCATGTACCAGGTCTATGTGAAAGCTCGATGCATTCCAGCAACAAATCCACAATGCCTATAGTGTAAGAAGGATCGCCAAAACGAGGATTGAAATCCTTAATGGCTATTAAAAGAGCTCTTATCTGCAATATGGAATATACAAAGCATAGATATACTATTAGAAATTTAGAATGACATTTAAATAATTAAATGAATCCTGAGACTTTCAAAGACGATGGTAGAGTAGAAGCAAAGAGAGAAAAAGCAACGCCAAACACTAAGTTAATCTAAACCAAACCAGAAAACATCCTGTCAGCCCTACTGTAAACAAACAATATCCTAAATACAAGTTCAGCCAGTGAGTTGACTTTGGTTGTTAGAGTTGTCAAATTGGACGCTACAAAACAAGTTTAAAGGTTGAAGTGTAGAGCAGGAAAAAACTGAATGGAGCATTGATTTGTTCTGTAGACAATAGGTCAGTAGGTAACAGTCAGAAAATTAATGTAGATAAGAAATGTACTCTCCTGACACGATTAGCACAGACAGGATTGAACTTTAAATGCCAGTTTTCTTTTGAAGGAGTTTATGCACATCATTCAGAGATTCAAAAGAGACATCACTAACTATCATACCAAATTTATATTACTAAAGTAGGAATGACAATGAGACCAACATACTAATGAACACAGCTTCATGGTCACAGGGAGACCCCTTCAATTAAGCAATTATCCTTAATGAACTGACTCATTAATCCATCAACAACATGGGTTCCATTAACATCTCGTTACAGCATCAAGTAACAAACACTGTAAAACCTTATTCAGTTCTTTTCTATAGCAACATATATCTCATCTGGAAGTTTATCAATTGCAATATTTCTAACTTTGGAGAATTTTGATACCCAAAATTACATTATTTCCCTTGCATTAATGTTGTTCTCTCTCTTCCTTTTACATAATCACATGGGTCAAGTGGTCCACCCCATCCCTTTTCCCTTTCCTACATTTGTGTGCCCAAGTGCCCAACCCATATGTTGCAATAGATAAAGAACGAAGGATGTATGTCATAAAAGTTATAAACCATACCAGGTGATGTTTCCGAATATACTTAGCCGTACTTCCATTGTCATTCACTAGAAGCAGACCAAGAATCTGCAAGGAGAAAATAAAATGAACCTCACCAGATAAGACTTCATAAATCCCGTTATGTGGCTATACAGGTAAATAAATGTGATCAGTTAAACAAAGGGGAAATAAAGTTAAGCCTAAACTTGCCTGCATTGCATGCCTGTGAAGCTGAATGGAGTGCAAGGGAACAAGACCATCTCTATACTGCATAAAAACAGCCAATGAGCCATTGACAACCATTTGAAAAAGTAACTGCAGTGAATCATCCTCAATCAAACTTTGAGCCGCACAAGGGTGGCTTGCTAAAGCCTTCATGATGTGCACAACACTTCCTTCAACCTGCAGTATCAAATGACATAGACATGTTCTAAGGTCTACATTGTTTTCATTTACAACCATAATTCTATTTACTTTTTCCCAAAACCAACAGACAGAATAAGATACAACAGGATCCCCCAAAGACTTCAATGCAGCAAGTGCACAATAAACCGATTTCTTTGCAAATATGGAGTAAGTCAAAAAACACATCAAAATTTTCCCAACGCTTCACATCCAAATCACGATGTATTCTTCAAAACAGCAGCCGAAGATAATTTAAATTTCCATGTTCCAAGTAGCAGATAAACAGTAAAAAAAACAGATAGAAAGGGATGTTGACAACATTAAGTCATTCACCACAAAACAAAGTTCACCAAAACTCATCATCCTTAAAAAAAATGCTCTTTTCAGTATCAATTACTTATCCACCCACTTCATTGCTTTTGCGAAACCATTTTATCAGAGTTCCACCAAAAATGTCTTTTATCTCCTTATTTATAACTTCCTCGGTTCCTTTTTGTTCGTTATTCCATTGTCATTTGTTTCCTTTTTGTTGGTTACACTTTTACTTTATTCTATTTTGGCAAATTTTATTCACAACTTACCCCTTCCTAAGCCACAAAAAGTCCGCACGGAAATGGAACTCTCTCTCTGTCTCTCTCCAACATCATTTTAACACAAACCCCACATGAAAGTCTCTATCTCCTCCTTTTTCTTACACAAACCCCACATGCAACACCCTCCCTCCTACGGTCCTACCTACCACAGTCTTTGTATCTACTATATGTGCAACAGTGTAACCAACAAGGAACAGAGGGAGTGAAATCTCTTCACCTCTTTTTTCTGAAGCACTTCTTTTTTCTTTGAACTTTTAAACTTAAGCATGACTAAATTTAGTACTTTAGTATTGGAGTTGTAAAGGGAAAAGGTGATATAGATAAAATGAGTACAAAATGTAAGATGGTGTAAATCTCCATAGGTTAGGGGTTGCATACTCCCTTCAATATATACCGGTACATAGTCCTTATGGAAACACAACATTAACAAGATAATACAGAATATATATTCACATATTATTATCTAGAATATTTCCTATTCCAACACAAAATACAGTAAATACTTTAAATAGCATACAACTAGTGCAGTGCTTAGTAAAGTGTATTCCTTTATAGAAGTAACCATGCCACTCACCTCCAGCTGACGAGTGCGAAGACCACCAGCCACTGCTAAGTAGTCCCTTGCTAATTGTTTATCATGATCAGAATCCTTGTGACCAATACTTCCTCCAGTGGAACCCAGGAGAGTATTTAAAATATGAATAAGACAGCAGAGGATTCCAGAATCAAGGAGAGATTGCTTATCAATTGGCTGTGAATATCAAATGGACAAGTCAGTAAATGAATCAAACATCAACTTTTTTATTATTGACAGCAATGCAAACAGACAATCATCGACACAGAAACCCAACAGCCTGCACATGCCCTATGGAAGCATAATAACTTGACACTGGATTATTCTGTTTGCTAGGTTTTAAAAAACACTTTCGATGCTATTTCCATTTAGATCCGACTCAGAAGCTTGACGAGGTATAGCACTCCGTAAGCATACAAAAGAAACATTCCATTGGATTTACCAATAAATATGAAAATAAAAAGCTGATATCATGAACAATACATTATGTTGAGAGTCTCATGAGCTCCTCGGACATTTGACTTGAGTAAAGACTACACATAACTCAGAAAGGTAATTAAGTAACTTCAGGCTTAGCCTGAAAGGTTCGAGGCTCAAAAAGGGTATCAACATTTCATCATTTGGACTCTCATTGATGATCTCCCACTTATACAGTGATACTATATTACTACACCAGCAGGTTTTACACCATGAGTTAGAGATGTTTCTACAATTTCTACGGAAGAGGAATCTGAAGATAAGGGGAAGGGGAAAGGGGAAAGGGGAAAGGGAGGTGAAAAGAGTATGGGATAAATTCTTCCTTGTTTGGATGTAAGGATTGAGAGAAAATGGAACAGCGCGAATCTATTTTCCTCTCCTCTATGGTGAACTTAAATATTTCCATCATTATCCTTCCCCTTCTCTTCCCTTCCCTCTTCTTCCCTCTCTTTCCCTTCCCTGGCTTCCCCCAGAATTCAAAAACGTAGTAAGAGGTGTAAGAGAACAATCTCCTACTACAATTCTTACAAAGAATTAGAAAATGGTCATGCTAACTAAGCCTTATTAACCTACACCCACCCATGGTGTTGGTCATAACTTTAAACCCTTTTTCTTCCCGTAATTGCAAAGCAGAGTGACTAACTATTTTTTGCAAGTTCACAAAATCGTTTTCCAATGCATAGAATCAAATATGTGGTCCATATATCCTTTCCTTCTTATTTTTTTGGGAGATTATGAACCAGTCTATGCCTTTGCAATTACTAAAACAGACTTGCACTATTATAATAGGGAAAGTAAGGCTACAAACAACCGTAACCCTCCCACAAGGTCCCGTGCTACTGAATAGTACTAAAGTTATCCCAATTTACACATCACTTTAACCAACCCCCCAAAGGTGCTTTTATGTACTACCAAACTCATTACAGAAAATGCTTAAAAAAGGTTTACAATCTACTACAAACTTACCCGTACATCGTCAAAGACAACCATAAAATATGTGAAAGGTGCAAAAGGGTGAGAATGGCATATCTAGTCGTAAACAGAGTAACACAATGCCATCAAGGAACATAATAAATCGAGGTAAAACTGTTTAGATAAAGGGTATGAGGAGTTGCTAGGTGTTGTTCAGAGAAAATAGAGATAATACTAATGAGTATTTAGGGTCATAAAACAATCAGCAGAAATGACAAAAACTGCACAACAACGACAAGGTGACCATTTAAAGCCAATTAAATCACACAAGTTAAACTAATCCCAGCCTAGGAGGGACAACAAAAATTAGGAGAACTAAAACATCTTGTTCCCACCAACAATATAAAGCATATTACAACAAATTGTACATCAAGAGGACAAGGCAGGAATTAAACTTTAATTTCATACAAGGATTGTAAAGCACATACCCCAGATATAAGAAGTTCAATTGCACTGAGAAGATTCGCACCAGGGCATATGCCATCCTACAAAATTGCAAAACAGATGAAATTGCATTACAGCGCAGAAAATGAGTGATAGCAGACCCACAACTATATGCATCGTACGAAAGCCAAACCTTTGTGACCTCTGCAAAAAATCGTAATACTTCCTCTACAACTAATGATCTCGCCTTGTTGCTGATCTTTAATTTTTCAATGTCTGTAACAAAAGCCCGTCCTACAACGAAAGAGAAGATATGTGTTTCAACTAACCTGTGAAAATCATCAGAAAATCAAAATTAGTAAAAGAGAGCTTGTCACAAGTTCAGCGGAGAAAGGAAAATACTTGGGGTGGGGGGGGGGGGGTCAAAAGTATATGCAGTGTACATAAGATGTAGACTAAAATAACCAAAAAAACAAAAGAGTAAACAGATAATGAGAGAGAAGTAAGGTACACCATACATAGTAACTAATTGTGCTACATCAGCAAGCTGCTTCGCTAATTTACAGAATGCATCAACAGCCATGTTCAAGGCCGTTTCCTTTTCCTACAAGACAAACAACATGTAAGCATATTTATCTACGAGATAAATAACAAGTAACCACGTAAGTATATGTATCTACTTTAAAAGATGACAGTATCAAGAGTGATACGGAAGCCATTATAAAACATAAGATACCTTCTCCGAACTTGAAGAGCGAAACTCTTCCCAGAACCTCTTGAAGTCCTGCTCAAGCTCATGTCTATCCCTGAAAATGTAACAGGAAATTACGCATTAGTCTGAATTATTATATCAATATATGTACATCCCAGTATACCAAAGTAAAAATTTCAGCTTCTAAAGAAGTAATTACAATTCTTTCTCCTTTACGTTCTTTCTCGATTTATTTGAATTTAATCATCTTTTCTTCTTATCTTTTTGGATAGTTCAAAATTGTGTTTTTCTTGCAGGACAGTTGGAAACATTCAGCTAGTCAACACACAAACTGGACAACAAAACTAATAGATCAAAAAATACAAAATGAACGCTATAGTTTAGGACTCCATCGCACACTTTTTGAACAAAAGAAATATGCTAAAAGCTTACAATTTTCAAGTCCTAAAGATGAAGCCAAGATTTCAAAAGTATCCACACCCAATACTAACTATTTTAAATATTATAATGATAATAATAATATAACAATATTAAAGAAGAAGAAGTTCCAAGCACAATTCACACTGCAAACTGCACACTGATCAGCACCAGCACCAACACAATACAGACTTTGTTCTCTCTACCTTCATAACCTAAGCCAATTACATGCATTAAACTAGCAATAAAAAATGGAAGGGGGCCAAAAGGGCAAGCAAGAACTATCCAGAAACAACCGACTTCTGTGAGGAAAGTGAAAAAGTAAATTTGTAGTAAGAGATAAATGTAGAGGGTTCTTGATACTACCGCTTATAACTTTGAATTGAATCAATCAACCTGCCCCATTTACATGTAGCTCTGTTATTCATTACATGTTTTAATAAGTTAAGGCTGAGAATAAGGTTCTCAACTTTTTGCAACCCATTTAGCTACCAAACAGCCAAATGAAAGAAAACGTTTCGTCTTCCACTTCCAATTGAAGGGAATCATGTTCCAAACAACTAAATTCGACCACTTTATACCTATAAACAATGAAGGGCATTCACAGAGGCAGCAGATGTTGGCATACAAGGCCATTAGCCTATTTATTCCTGAAGCATTCAGAAACTAAGATCCAATGGCTTCAACAATTCATCGATGTTGCTAGCTATTAACAGTCAGATCCTCAAGAAAAGAAGCTTCTACTCATGGACATCCAAGTGACAAAACAAAAAATCAACCTCTAATCCAAGTCAGCAAAAGAAGGAACTTGAATACCAAACAATAAAAATGATATATTGAACTACAAGGACTTGTAAGCGAAATCCAATGTTCATTTTGCAACAGCTCCATCCCGATGCTTAACCCCAACACTTCCTGATCAAAAAGCTCAAATTTCCTACGCTGTATGTGTTTATGCATGTGCACAAGCTCTCCCCAAACTTCGACGGAGCTATTTGAAATAACAACAAAACAAGAAACCTAACAATGTCTTGAGCATTATAACAGTCAATGCCAAAATAAAATCGATCAATAGAAACATTTTCCTCCTCAATGCTCCTTTTATCTTGCCTCTAAAAATAATTATACGCTTGATTGGACAGATACCTAATCCCCATTCTATAAATTCATAACATACCATACCAAAATCAAGACAACAGAACGTCCACCAAATTGTGACTCCTTCAAGCTCAATTCAACAATACCAACCTTAAAACGCCGGAAATTTCACCTAATTCAGCTTTCAACAACAGTCAACTCGTATTCAACCACGTGAAAAAATCATTAAAAATCGCAAAACTGCATTCATCTAATTAAAAAAAAAACCTTGAATGAAAATGATTATAATGGCCAAAAATAAACCTGATTTAGCTTCAACTACAATCAAACTCAAATTAATTACAGCATCGATAATATTTTACCAGACACAATTAAAATGATTAGTACCTTGAATTGGTGAGGTAAGCGCGGTGATAATCTGGTGTAGATAGAGAGGCAGCATTGTAATTATCATGAACGCCAGCTAAAGAAGAAAGAGAAACCGCCGAAGACGACGACGATGACGGCGGCGAAGAAGACGGAAAAGATTGGTTGTTCTGCTGCTGAGTTAATCCAACCTTCTCTTTCAAGTCCTTAAGCAATGTTGTCCATTTCATCGTTTTCTTCTTCGTTCCTTGGAACATCCGACGACGCCGTTTCTCATCCGACGACCCGGAGTATTCCTCGCCGGTAGATCCGAACTCCTCCGATCAAATTAACCCGACGATCGATCTATTTCCAGCTCAAATTCAACAATTCCAACACCAAAACACAAAATCAAACATTCAATCGTGAAATGCACCTGTTCAAATGCAGAAATGCAGATCGCAATTTGCCAAAAAAAAAAAAAAAAAATTACTAGGGCTCAAATTTTTGGAATTCGGAGCTTGAGACAAAAAAAAAAAAGTTGAAATTTGAAATTATATTTCTCCCTTTTTCTTCGGGAAATTTATCTGCCCTAAATTTTTTGCTAGCAAAAATTCTGCAAATAACGCGTAGAACACTTTGAAATAGGGAAGAAAGATTTTCTTTGTTTTTGATATTTTTTTTTTTCTTTAATTTAATTTTTATTTCCTTTCTGGATTTTTTTTAATTTACTAAAAATAAATGAAATTACCTCTGTGTTTCTTTTGTTTTCTCTCTCTAAAACAAAATTTGGTTTCGTACTTTCGTCTATTTGCTGGTTCTTCTCCTCGTTTCGCGCTCTCCTCCTATAATGATATTGATATTAGTACTAATCTCATTTTATCTTCCTTATGACGTCATAAATTAAATCCAACGTCTAAGAAGGTATCCACGTGGAAGATAAAGATCAACGGCTTAGACGTGGTGACCTCTCAGTTAGCACTCTTTAATTTTTTTAGTAGTAGTATAGTGTAAGTAGTTAGGAGTAGTAATTAAGTTTCCTCTGCTTTTTTTGGAGGGAAATTGGCCTGCAGAAGCCTCTCATTAATAATTGAGGTGTTATTTTGTATTTAATAATTGATAAAAAATATACTTTACTCATATTCTTTTTTAAGGATGTTTGTTAACTTTGTTTTATTGTTTAGGTCCGATCAAGTATTACATAAGGTGTACAATAAATTTATAATACACCAACATAACTTTTACCCAATTTTCTCTAATTTTTATATTATTAAAAGAGAAGTTGATAGATAAATATTTTAAAGGGTTAAATGATTAATTTTATAAATTATTAGTGATTTTGAAGAATTTTTTTTATTAAAATGAAAAAATTTATTACTCCCTCCGTTTCTTTTTGTTGTATCCGTTTCCATTTTAAGCATTTCATATTGTTGTATCCATTTAGAATCTATTCTATTTTTGGACATACATTTTATCCTAAAATAACCTTACATTTCTATCTAATTACCAAAATACCTAAAGATTCTACCCATATTCCCACCTAATTTTCCCCACCCATAATATTTAATTCTTTTCCCTTCCCCATATACACACTCTCTCACCTCCTTTATCACCCATCATTATCACTCCTCTCTCTTATCTTATTTCTTTATTATTTTCTCACTCCTTTATTTATTATAATCTCGTACACCCAATCATTACACTTATACCCATACAAACCAATATTTCAATTTTCTTAAAAACCACACCAGATTCCAAATGGATACATCAAAAAGAAATGGAGGGAGTACTAAAATTAGAAAAAATTTACATATATAAGGGTAATTTTTAAACATTTTACATTAACTTTAACTTCGGTGTGCAATATTTATCGTAAATCCCATGTAAATATGAATTTGTGGGACGAAATAGCCTACAAAATTGAATGTCTAAAGGAAGACCGTTAGTCGGTTTAGTTAGTTCTAATGGGATAATGTCGTCTTCTGATCCAAAGTGGTTTTTGAGAATATAAATAAATGTTGTGTGTTGTAATACCATATACAACATTTTTCCGAATTTAATATGAAGTATCTATTACGTAAGCTCTGTATAATTAGAATGATATTATTTGTAGTATTAAATGGGTAAAGGCTAGCATTATATTACAACTTCGGCGCTAGCTATGTAGATGTGACTTTGGCCATATATGTAACTTTCGAGTAATAAATGTTAGTTATCACGTGTCTTGTAATTTAGTTGTCAATCTGGTCATGTAGCTTTTGTGTGATAAATTTGAGTTATTTACATGTTTAGTAAATTTAGAATTGTAAGCTAATATCATCTTGTTGGTTATAGTAATAACTTGGTTTTTGGTAGGTATAAATGATAAAACCACTTGCAATTATAGAGTAGTTTAGTTATTACAGTATATCATTTTAATAAATATAGCTTTTTTTATTACAAATTTAGTTGTTGTTTTTTCCTTAATTTTGTTCATTTCAAAGGCCATAAGCTTTTGAGAAAGGAAAATTTGTAATTTTATTAATCCAATCTTTGCCCGGTTTTCTTTAATTAAGCCTACCTA